>NW_020664374.1:6995672-7033089 GCF_002925995.2 Terrapene triunguis | reverse complement strand
TTATCAAACTGTCTGTACTTGGCTACCTTGATTATCACTTCAAAAGTTTTTTTTCTCTTACTTAATTGGCCTCTCAGAGTTGGTAAGACAACTCCCACCTGTTCATGCTCTCTGTATGTGTGTATATATATCTCCTCGATATGTTTCACTCAATATGCATCCGAAGAAGTGGGTTGTAGCCCACGAAAGCTTATGCTCTAATAAATTTGTTAGTCTCTAAGGTGCCACAAGTACTCCTGTTCTTAATATGAGAAAGGAGGACAAATACCCAAGTGAGTATCCTCAGTAAGTACTTATTGTAAAGGTTACATAAACATTTGCATTTTAACTTTCTGTTTTCATTCACTTACTGCTTCCCAAAACTTTCCCCTTTGGATAGAATTTTCCAGTTTTTGGACCAGATCCTCGAATGGGGTAAAACTGATGTAGTTCCATTGACTTCAGTGGAACTATTACAATTTACACCAGTTGAGTATCTGGTCCCTCGTTCCTGTAAAAAAATTGAACAAAAACACTTCTTTTGTTTTTGACTAAAAACTGAAAAAACAACATATTTTTTGCATTATAAACAGAAGTTCTTGTGAAGTTTAACATCTTAATGCCAAAATACAAGAGAATGGAAAGCTGAATCTTGGTATTACAATAGCCCTCATTGAGGAAAAAGTGTCTCTGAGGATTCTGGTGGACATTGGTTTTCATTTGATGGAGTTATCCGCCACTGAAAATTGCTCTCCGTGCATGTGCAGTGTATTTTCCCTGGTGTTGTCTCGCTAACTCATAAAGTGCTCTGCCAAGGAAAACAGGTCAGTACATATATGAGATTATACATTCAGTATAGTTCAGTACACATATGCAGAAACTTAGCTGAGTAATGACAAATTTAGTGAAGCCGGGAAGTAAATGTAAATAAGACTCATATTTTGAAAACTTTTATCTTGAAGTGTTATGGTTTATCTCTTATTCTACCCAATGTGGAATTGGACTTCCATAAATACATTTTCCAATTATTGGGCCAGATTTAGGGCTCCTTGCCAAACAATGCAATATAAAGGAGTAGCTGAAGATTTCCTGCTAGGAGGGAATCATTGGCTGGAGTGGAGCCAGCTATGCTCTCATATTATCCCTGGTGCATCTGGAGACATATTGTGGGTTACAAGAGATGTGATCTGAGTGTGATATGCTCTTGCAATCTCTGCCGGCATAAAGCTCTTTTGGGGCCATTCCAAGCTCATGCAAATTAGAGCAGCTCTAGTCTCACTTGGATTGCCATCTGAACCAGCACCTATCTGCCTGGATTGGAATGGGGATGGGGCGGGGAGGATTGCAGAACTGTGACGTGGAGCAGCCACCTTTGCTCCCATCACCCTTTTCTTGTGAGGTCTGGTGATGTTTGTTTCTTAAAGATTAAAGAACACACGTTTTCTGAATAAAGCTGCTACCAGCTATGTTTTTATATTCAAGATTAACACGAAAGAATGTTAAGAGGGACTTTGAAGACTGAAACCAATCTATGGTATATGGCCCTTAGATTTTAGATGTGGGTAACTGGCTGGCAGCCTCAGTTCAGAGTCTGACTGTGTGTGTGCAAGGTTAAAAGAAGGCTAGAATTTTACCTTCAAAGCAATGAATAATGTGCTTGTTTCAGAAGTTTCTCCTCTTCAAGCCCAGGGCTAGACATTCAAGTTGAGTAACTTGTAGCGTGTTAATATTAGGTTACATTTATTTTAAGAACAAGTCTTTCTTGGGGCATAAAAACCTTGACTTTAAAGGCATACACACCCTTATTTGATGATGATAAGGGAATACATGTGGCTGTATTTTCTTAATGCATGGTGAAGGTTTTCTGGTTCATCCACAGTTCTGCTATCCTTGGGGACATAGCTAAAAGCAATCTTGGTTAATATGGTAACATTGGACTAAGAGTGTTACTACTAACGATGCATTGTGAAGGCTAGTCCCTTCTCCTTCCCAAAAGAGTATTAGAAAAGAAAACAGTTCAAGCCTGGGGGAAACTGTTTGCAAGGGGTACGACGATGGTGGATCAAAGAAAAAAAAAGTGCATAATTCTGCCTCATGAATTACAATAAATTAGAAAAAAGTAGGGTTTAGTAAAGCAGCCTCATTTGATAGTTAAGGTACTGGGGGGGGGGGAGCTCATTTTAGAAGCATTTCAGCTAAAAATCACAATGAAACAATTATGTTTTTAAATGGGCAATCTGATTTTGAAAAGATGGGATTAGAATCCAGTTATCCTGATTTCCAGTCCAACCACGAGACCAGGAGTGCCCAACCTGAGGCCCAGTGGTCACTTTTGGTCCTGGAGTCTCTAAATTGTAGCCCTTGAGGGCAACTGTTTACAAGATACTTTCTATCTGATTATGAATTGAAATTGTGCTTCATAGTAAATTTGTTCAGGAGGGATGGGGAAATAAAGAGAAAAGCAGCCTCAAAGCAACTGCTCTTTCAAGGAGCAGGGAGGAGATAGTGAGAGAGCAGAGAACCATTTAGTCTTCACAACAGGAGTAGGATGAGATTAAGGTGGACAAGAAAGTAGCACAAAAACTTGCGCAGGAAGATCTGGGGCACCCAAGAGATACAGTGTTCAAAAGAGGAAGCAACTATTGTAACCCATGTGCTTACACTGAACCATTTCATTAAAGTCCAAAGAAAAGAAGGGAAGCAATGGAGAGGAGACATGGATTTAGTTGAATCTTCAGTGTCTCTGAACACATGCAGAGAGCAGGCGGGGAGAACATAAGATCGGCCATTCTGGGTCAGACCAAATGTCCATCTAGCCCAGAACCCTGTATTCCGACAGTGGCCAATGCCAGAGGCCCCAGAGGGAATGAATAGAACAGGTAATCATCAAATGATCCATCCCCTGTCACCCATTCTGGCAAACAGAGGCTAGGGACACCATTCCTGCCCATCCTAGCTAATAGCCATTGATGGACCTATCCTCCATGAATTTATCTAGTTCTTTTTTGAACCCTATTATAGACTTGGCCTTCACAACATCCTCTGGCAAAGAGTTCCACAGGTTGACTGTGCATTGTGTGAAGAAATACGTTCTTTTATTTGTTTTAAACCTGCTGCATATCAATTTAATTTGGTGACCCCTAGTTCTTGTGTTATGAGGAGTAAATAACACTTCCTTATTTACTTTCTCAACACCAGTCATGATTTTATAGACCTCAATCATATCTCCCCTTAGCCATCTCTTTTCCAAGCTGAAAAGTCCCAGTCTTATTAATCTTGCCTCATATGGAAGCTGTTCCATACCTCTAATCATTTTGTTGCCCTTTTCTGAACCTTTTCCAATACCAATATATCTTTTTTGAAATGGGGCAACCACATCTGCACACAGTAGTCAAGATGTGGACGTACCGTGGATTTATATAGAGGCAATATGATATTTTCTGTCTTATTATTTATCCCTTTGTTAATGATTCCCAACATTCTGTTCGCTTTTTTGACTGCTGCTGCATATTAAGTGGATGTTTTCAGAGAACTATGCACAATGACTCTAAGAGCTCTTTCTTGAGTGGTAACAGCTCATTTAGACTCCAGCATTTTATATGTATAGTTGGGATTATGTTTTCCAATGTGCATTACTTAATACAGCTTAATTGAAAGAGTCCAGAAATACTCAGAAGGAGTGGTAATTATTATGCATATATGGCAGCTGTTTCTGAAGCTGTGTAGCGGGTTTCCATTGATAGCAAGTTGTCTTGCAGATTCCACACATTGAACATCCAAGAGCTGAACCAGTGAGTGCTCAGGGGAAAAGGGAACAGGAGTTGGAAACAGCCCTGTGGACTCAGTGACACAGGATCATGAGCTATGTTTGCTGTGAAGGCTGCAGATTCCCAATCCAACTGGAAACTGAGAAGACAGTCAGCTATTGGTTTCAGAAGTATAAATGCTGCTGGCTATAAAGATCTTCAGACTGTTGTTTTCCAAGGATGATTTTGAAGTGTTTAAAGAAAACCAAGGGACTTGCATTCTCCTCAGGCTCCAGAGAATCCAGGAGCCACCCACATGCATTTTGAGCCCACACTGTGGAGACTGAGAAATCCTCTCTATGAGACCATAGGGAGATATGTGTGTAGGTGTGTATGAAAGTGTAAAAGTGTCATTGTTTTGTCAAATTTTTGCACTGAAATACCAGTAAAAATAACACCAATAGGCTTCCTGTGTAATAGCTTGGGTTTAAATGTTATTCCTAACTATTCCCAATGCTATTTACTATATTCTTGTGTGTATTAAATGTTTTGTTTTCTTAGAAACTGTCTCTCTTTAAAGCTGATGGGAAACTATATTAACACCCAACATTCAGGGTTTTGCATATCATAGCTCTAAGGTTTCTCTCTGTGTAATATCTTTTTGAAAAGTCCTGAAAAGATGGAAAACTGACTTCTGCATAAGCAGATAGGTAAACTGAAGTGCAGGAGATGAGGAGTGTAACAGACCAATAGACCCCGGTTGGTTATTTATTTATTTATTTATTTGCAGTCCTCTGCAGCATAGGGCACAGGTCACTTGCAGGTTTGAACTAGCGTAAATGGTGGATTCTCTGTAACTTGAGGCATTTCGATCATAATTTGAGGACTTTTCAGTAACTCAGCCAGAGGTTAGGGCTCTGTTACAGGAGCGGGTGGGTAAGGTTCTCTGATCTGCAATGTGCAGGAGGTCAGACTAGGTGATCAGAATGGTCCCTTCAGGCCTAAAAATTGAAGAGCAGTGTAATAGACTATGTCTATACAATGGGCTGAGGGTGTGCTTTCCCCTACTTGTGCACACATATTTTCAGGAGGTCAATGAGAGCCAGATTGAGTATAAATAGCAGTGTAGCCACAACATCATGTGCAGTGGGGATGGAGACATGGCTGAGTTGTACCGAGTGCAAACCTGCCTGAAAACAGTGGGTATATACTTGACATGTCTCAGCCTTGCCTCAGCTGCCACGGGGCTTGGGATACTGCAGCTACACTGCTATTTAAATTGCAATCGCTTCCATTGAGCTACAACAAGTATGTGTACATGAGCCAGGGAATCATGCCCCTAGCTCATAGTGTAGACATAGTCATAGTTTTTATATTACTTCAGCACCCCATTGCCCATTACAACGGCAGCAGGGGTGGCACAAACAGAGTTATGGAGCTGCATCATCAGCAGTTGATTTTAGAACTTTGGTGTGGGCCTCAGTAATTGATATGGGGAAAGGGAGAATTTACTCTGGGGAGGAGGAAGATTCAATGGATTCAGGGTGGAAGAGAGACTAAGGAGTGGAGTATATTTACTGAAAAGTGTTGGGGGAAGGAATGAGTGATTTGGAGAGTAGAGTGTTGTGACCAGAGCCCCAGGGGAGCCAACTGAAGTCACCCAATTAGGGTGAACTGCAAAGAACGGGGCAGACAATCCCCAAAGATGGTGGATATTCCAATACTTAGATTTACCAAGCGAGCACAAAACAGCTTCTATAATACCTTACTGCTTACCCAGAAGCCAACAACACAGTTCCTTTGAAGTAACCCAGCCTTCAGCCTCCACCCAGACACCCAAGTCAAATATGATCAGAATTACTGAAAATCATATTCATCATATAAAAAAGTTCTACCAATACCAAAGGAACAGACACATTACCCCCCAGGTTAATTAATATTTCAGATCTTACCCAAATACACGCTTACAGCCAATGCTTATTAACTAAACTAAAATTTATTAAAAAAGAAAAGAGAGAGTATTGGTTAAAAGATCAGTATACATACAGACATGAGTACAATTTTGAGACTCATAGCAGAGATGGTGAGCTTTGTAGTTGCAAAGAGTTCTTTTAGAATTAGTTCATAGGTTATAGTCCAATGTGTATATTCAGAGTGGTCCAGTTAGGACTGGGATCTCATCCTTGTTGCTTAAGCTTCTCCTGCATGAAGCCTCAAGCAGATCTGAGATAAAAGGATTGGGATCCAAAGCATCTTTATACAGTTTCAGGCCTTCTTGTGACAGCTCAGAGTCCTTCAGCGAACAATAAGCAATTATGGGAACTTTTGAAGTAGATTCATTTCCTAAACATTGTTGATAATTATCTACATAGATTAACATAAGGCAATTGCCCATTTATCATTCTCAGGTGATTTGCTATACATTTCAAAGAGAGATGACTATAGCAACCTCCTATGTTTACAGTTCTTCTAAATATTAATATGTCTTTTTGATCTCTGAATTACAGAATACAGCATAGACAGGGTCTGTTTGATTACATTGTTAACCTTTAACTATATATACATATATATATATATATATAAAAAGATGGAACGCCTCACAAATTGTGATGCTTGGCCAGAATTTCTCTAGGGGTTCAATCTGGGTCAATTATCCTGCAGGATGCTTAACCCTTTCTGGCCAAGCGTCACAAGTGTGTTCCTGGGAACATGACAGACCGAATCCTTGGGGGCTGGTTAGAGGGAGTCAAAGATGGTGGTTCCTAGAGAGGGAAACAGATGATTACCTTGGATATTTGGGCTGAGAAGGCTTGTTTCATGGGATATGGGCTGGAGGAAAAAGTCAGAGATGGGTTTTCAGGGATCAGTGTAGTATGGGGCACATTTAATTCCCCTGTATTTGATCATTGCTTAAATCACACCACACTTTACATACTTATGTATTTTGCAGAAGTATAGATGTTGTTCAGCATCTATATAAAATTAAAAGCATCAGATAATGTATTTACTGGAGACTCATTTCACAATTATTGTTGGTGCAATCAGTTATTTTCTTATTCTGATTTTCCTTCTCTATTCTGTGCACATCTAAAGTAAATGAATTGAAGCTAGCAGACTTACACCAGTGTAAAATCACAATCAGGCTCATTAGGCTTTGCATGCCAAAATTACATTTTGTAGCTTCTGGAGTTTGAAAAAGTAATATGAATGTAGAAAAATGAAACCTCATTAGGAAGAATAACTCATAACATTCATTTCTTTTTATTTTGAAAAAAATGAAACATACTGTAAATTTTAATTACCGGTACTTTACTCTTCCCTATATTTTGTAATCTAATATCTGATCTCCTTAATCAATTCCCCAGTGTTTAAAAATGGCTTTAAACATATTTTAATTGAAGATATAATGATGTTTGACATCATGTAATACACAGTTTGGGCTAAATTCTTGCAGATCACTATATATCTTCACCACAAAAGAAAAAAAAAACCTGAGGGAGCACAGAGTGGAAATTTTCTGCCCCTATTCTTGATCCGCTCAATATCTTTAGATCTTTTCTACAGATTTTTCTTTACAATAATTTGTATGGAAGGCAGTTGCCAAGCAGAATAATTGTATGTGCAATTACACTATATTTAGACTACACAAACTGGTTGCCATTAAAAGTCAACATTTGCCTGCATTTACTGCAGATTTATTTCCTTTTCTAAATACAGAGGGAAATTGTGGCATCTCACATGGCATTATGAGGTTACCAATGGCAAATCTTAAATTACTAAATTCAACCATGGTATTTATCATTTATGACAAGATGTTGGACCAATTCATTTTTTGTGTAAGCCCATGTGCAACTCTACTGACTCTTTAAACTTGATGTAATATTGTTCTTTCCTTTTAAATTATAGTTAAACTAGTACATGAATATTCTTATTTTCATACTGTCTAGAGAAGGTGTAATTCTTTGTACAACTTTCAGAGAAATG
The DNA here is from genome assembly GCF_002925995.2 of Terrapene triunguis. Taxonomy (NCBI): domain Eukaryota; kingdom Metazoa; phylum Chordata; order Testudines; family Emydidae; genus Terrapene; species Terrapene triunguis. Next base: position 7,025,380 of record NW_020664374.1, on the reverse strand, counting down.
CAGTATAATTTTTCATACATTAGGAATTCCACTCTGACCCATGGTGACTAATGAGCTCTACAAAGCACTAAAGAGGTTAATGATCTGACCAATAAACTATATAAAACATCCTTGTTATATGCTCATGCATGCACACTTCTGTGAGGCACAGAATAGTCTTGTTCTAAAGTAATTTCATGTTATAGACTCCTAATTTAGGTGGACAAAAGTGCATAACTGCAGAAAAAATACAATAATGATCTGGGGATATATGATTACTGGAAATTATAGGGATGGATGCAAAACATTTATCTATTAATTAAATCAGCAATAACAATGTTTTGCTTCATTTCCACAGAAACAATAGAAGTTTAGGTCAGATGTTTAGCTGAAGCCTTGAATCTTATAATTTGTGGATACAGTCTGATGCTCTTGGCATAGTCCTAGGCTTCTTTTACCCTCCCTATGCTCCCTGACTCAACTGTATCTTTTGCCATCCTCTTGAAAGCTAGTAGCCTGAGGGCATAGCTACACTTACAGTTGTAGAGCGCTGGGAGTTAAACCAGCCTTCGGAGACCACAGCAGGGAAAACGCTGCCGAGTGTTTACACTGTCAGCTGGAAGCGCGCTGGCATGGCCACATTAGCAGCTCTTGCAACACCACAAAGAGCAGTGCATTGTGATAGCCATCCCAGCATGCAAGTGGCTGCAATGTGCTTTTCAAATGTGGGGGGTGGGGTGGAGTGTGACAGGGAGTGCGTTGTGTGTATGTGGAGGGAGAGAGAGTGGGTTTTGGGGGGCTGAGAGCGTGTCAGCATGCTGTCTTGTAAGTTCAGACAGCAGCAGACCTCCCTCCTCCCCCCCGCCTCTCGCTCACTCACACAGAGCAAGGAGCATTCCTTTGTCCCGGAGCAGATAAGCAACCAGCTGTCAGAAACGGAGCTTTGAAAGGGCATAGCCGCATTCCTACAACAGTCCTACAGCGAGTTCAAAACAATGACAAGAGTGGCCACTTGACTTAAGGGGATTATGGGATGTTTCCAGAGGTCAATCAGAGCACAGTAATGCAACACCTTGTTCACAATGGTGCTGTGGTGCTCCAGCAGGGGCGCAGCAAACATTATTCCACTCACCGAGATGGAGTACCAGCAGCGCTGTAGCCACTGAGTCAGAGCGCTCTACGTGTCTTGCCAGTGTGGACGGGGAGTGAGCTAGTGCGCTCGGGGCTCCTTTATTGTGCTGTAACTCGCAAGTGTAGCCAAGCCCTGAATCTCTGAATCCAGTATTAGGTAATCATCCTCATTAGGTTCTTCACAGGACAGCACATGGCCACCGGTTCCCTTCATGCAGTTTCAGCAGAAATGTTTGAATTAGCAGGAGAAAGTGATGAAAACAACTCCAGAACTTTCCCTATGGAATCTTTTATAATCATTAAATACAAATATTATCAGGACAACAGACAAGAAATTAGATTGAAACAAAGGAACTTGGGGTTTTTAGAAAATCCTCTCCACTTACTAGACTATTGTACACATTATTTCCTTTAAAATGCTTTTTGAATAATAGATAGTTTCATATTCATATAAATAAATTTAGATTACTGGGCTCCCTGTGTCTAAGCAGCCACATACACATTGCATCTTACTATGGTAAGGCACAGACAAGACTATTTATTATTCACTGCTGAATAACTGAGTATGCAAATAAGCATCACTAATGTATATAAATGGCCAGAACACACAATGCAGCTGATCTTGAGCAATCTTAAATTATGTTCCATTTACTGTTTGTTTGCATTTACTTTGAGTGGTGAGTGCTGTGTTTTAAGTGTTTTACTATGGTGTTTTCTTTTTTCATTTTTTATGACTGCCCTTAAGAAAGCATCTCTTCAATAAGTAATAGAAAGATGGAAAGTGTCGGGGCTTGGAGGTCTTAAACCCAAGTCTCCGGTTGTCACTCAGCAGCTTCCCAGAATCACTGGAGATGGGGGCTGGTGGAGCTCTAGCTCACCAAGGGCTCTGCCCATGAAGTTCCTGACTGGGGGAGATGTCCAGCCCCATCACTTGCCTCAGACACACTACTTAAGCCAGAAGAAAACACAGGAAGTTGTCTGAGCAACTAGGCGAATCCCTGGCTGGCTGCCAGCCACGTTAGGCCCTGCCTACTCTCCTGACTCCTGTCTTCCTGCCCATTCCTGGCTCCTGCCCTCCTTATCCCAGACCCTCCTCTCGGTTTCTGCTTTCCAACCTCTCTCAAGATCCCTGATTTCTACCCAAGTCTCCAACTTTGGCTTAATCCTTGGCTTGACATGTGCCTCTGATTCTGGCTTTGACCTCCAGCGTCAGTTCTTGGTGTCTAACTCCAACTATTAGACCTGACTGCTCACTCCATGACCCTTACAGCTTGCTCATACTGCTCCAACTCTGAGGATGGACCCAGCAGAGTTATTTATACTCAAGGGTCATTGGTGCTCCACAAACAGGTGATCTGTCTCAAGGAAGACAAGTGAGCACTGCAGTCACAGAATATGCAGCTGGTCACTGGGAATCAGAAGCAAGTCTATCAACTCCACACAGAACACTGTACTCAGGGCACATCAAGCCACATTGTCACCCGATCTTGGATCTTCTGTCCCTCTTCCCAAGTGCTTTGATGGAAGCTGCTGCAAATTCCAAGACTTCATGAATCAGTGCTGCCTCTTGTTCAGGCTTTGACCACAGATGTGCTCTTCTGACAAGGTAGGCCTGCTGACTGGGATGGCATTGGATTGGGTCTTGCCCCTATTGGAAGCCAGCAGTCTGGTGCTTTCCAGCAGGGATACCTTCCTGTGGGTGATAATCAACCATCTTTTATGACCCCAACCATCTCTGCTCCACTGAGGCTACCCTGCAGAAACTCCAACAGGGGGTCAGCACAGCATCTTCCTATGCAGCACACATCTCATACTGGACACAGAATGGAATGAGGAGGTCCGGTTATTTGAGTTTCAATGGAGCTTGGGGAATGAGGTCAAGGATGAAGTGGGTCAGTTGAGACCCAAATGGGTCTGGGAGTCTTTATAGATCTTGTTATCTGGATTGACAATCATCTGCACAGTCAACAAGAAGAAAGAAGAGATGTAAGGAACCATGGACTACAAACCAGGTCTGCTGTACAGGGAGACTTCGGCAAACCAGTAAAGTGCCTGAAATCACTATGGCTTATTGTTAAAGCCAGCCTAGTCAGCAAGCTGAAAATTGGCCATTCAGCAGTCTCAGCTTGACCAAGGCAGGAAGTGGGGGAGTTTTGAGGTGCCACAGAAAGGGCAGCTTGACCCCGCATTCTTCCTGATAAGAATTGTGTTGAAGTTTCTGATACATGCATTTTAGAAGAGCAGGATGTGCCCTCAGGAATGTCTATTAGGACCTCAAGGCTGCAAACTCTGGAAAGACCCACACCTGGTTAATCAATAATCAGAAGGAACCTCTTGTTTGACCATTGGAACTGCTTGCTTAACAAGTTTTCTTTAAGGGACATGTCATTCTGTTACTAATGTATAAATAAGGGGAAAAAGCTTGAGATACTTGGACTCGTTTGGGGACTCTTTTTGGACTTGCCCTCTGGATACACCTTGCGGTCCCCACCGACAGACCGAAGATTTGGTCACTGGCGGCCTGCCGCTGTTTCACTCGAGAGCCACACTCAGCTTTGGTAATTATCAAGGGTTGGGGGTGTTTTACTAATCTTGTTGCAGACATGTGTAAGTGCTTGAGACTAAGTAAAGTTTAGCTTTAAGTGACAGCACTCTTGTGTTGTCCTGTTAGTGCCAGCCATCTATCGGTCGGACGGCCGTGTCTCCCCTGATTTATTTCCTGACACCACCTCGCACAGAGTAAAAGTTACCAAGAGCTTTGGGTTGAAAGAACCCCGGGTAACACTGCGGCACCTAGCACAGCTGATATTCCCACAGTACCACCAGGAAACAATGTAGTAGTACAGCCAGGGAGAACTATGGAGCGTGGGTTCCACAGGAAGTGCTGCCCAAAAGACCCAGAGCGATGGTATCCTGAAGCCCTCTGATTGGTCGATCCCCATGTTTAGCCCTGCAGTTGCCCAAGGAAGTTGTCCAGGCAATCACACAGATTTTGCCTGATGCAATGCCAGACCCATCTTGATCTCTGCTCCCTGACACCAGCCTGACTTTGACCTGATTTCTGCCTCTTGATTCTAACCTGGCACTGCCTCTGGTCTCTGGTCTTCAACCCTGGCCTGACTCTAACCCTGATTCTTGCTTATGGAACCTGGCTCTTTTGATTCCTCCAGCTCCTTCCCAGTGACTACCATCCCCTGGTGGGCAGACCCACTTCCTATCCCCTCCGTGGGAGCCCCTTACCAGGTATATGGAAGGTGTGGGTCTACCATCACCCACTGGGCCACACAGGGTACTGGATACTCAGATACACAGTCAGTTCCAGTGACTCACAAATTATGTTGATTGGAATGAGACAGTCCAACTGCATCATTTTCAGCATGGGTTTAGTGAGGAAGTAAATGATGAGCTAACCTCTATTGAGACCACGACCTGCCTGGATGCATTTATTGACCTCTCTTCCCACATCAACAACTGGCTGTGTGAGCAAAAAGAGGAGAGGAGGGGCACCCTGCTACCACTACACCCACGCCCTACACCAAAAACCCCTGGGCCCAAACATGAACTGATGCAGGTTGATCTTGGCTACCAACACTTGACCGTGGAGAGAATGGTCAAGAATATCATGTTTTTTATTGTGGGGCACCCTCGTCTTGAGCCTATTACAAACCTTAACCTGCAAGAAGTTGGAAAATGAGTGTGTCCAGGCAGTATGGGGGAACCAGCCTCAGCAGTACGGGGTCCTATGCTCTAGAACTGCCCCAACTCTCAAGAGAAACACAATCCAGGACACATGAATCATCCCCACACTTCAAAGTACAACTAAAGTTACATACCATGGATGGGGGCAAGTTGATTGCCCCTAGTGGGGCATGATTGATTCCAGGGCTACTGATAACTTTACAGATTCTAAAGCTGCTCGAGCACTCTTTTTAAAGCCCACATCATCCATCATAGAAACAATAGATGGGTTCCTCCTCCCCTTAAGGCCAGTGACTCAGGCCTAAAGGCTGTAATCCAGGGCCATCAGGAAATGCTACAGTTCAGTGTTATCCATTCTCCACATTTCCCCAGTAATTCTTAGCATCACCTGACTCTTGCTTCTCCTGAAGAGAAAAGAGGATCAACTTTCCCTCTAACTACTTCCAAAGGGTCTAGCAACCTTCTGGTCCCAGGCTTCTGTGGCCAATTGGAAGCAAAAGCGCCTGTGTGGGGCGGAATCCAGCTGGCGATGGCTAACCAGAAGGAATCACTCCCAAGCCTGAGTCCCCATCTCCTTAAAGAGTTTTGGGATTATGTGGATGTTTTCGAAGAGGAGAATGAAGACATGCTACTGAGACAATGATTGCCTTATAGATCTTCAACCTGGGGGAAAGATCCCTTATGGACAGATATACAAGATATCTGAGCATGATTGGCAGCCCTTTGTGAATACATCCAGGAAAATCTGGACAAGAGCTTCATCCTGCACTCCTCCTCCCCTGTACGCGCTCCAGGAAGGAATACTATGCCTTTGCATCCTGGAAAGACTAGGAAAGCAAGGCCTGTTTGTGAAGTTGGAAAAATGAAGCTTTGACCAGACATCCATGGAATTTTGAGGTTATATCTTCTCCCAAAAGGGTGTTATGATGGATCCCCCAAAGGTGGAGGCCATCTATAGCTGGACCATTGCCCAGGCCCCATTGGTAGTTACAGCAGTTCCTGGGCTTTGCAAACTTTTACTGACAATTCATTCCAGGCTTCTCAGGGCAAATAGTCCCCATGACCAACCTGCTCTGCAAGGCTGCAAAGTTTGTTTGGACACCCAAAGCTCAACATGCTTTCAAACAACTCAAGGCTGCTTTCACCACTGCCCCCCTTGTACCACTCCTGGCCCCAGCCCAGGCATTCAGAGGAGAAACTGATACCTCCAATGTAGCCATAGGGGTGATACCCTCCCAGAATCATAGTCCACAGGAAGTCCTGAACCCCTGCACCTACTATTCCCCAAAACTCTTCCCAGCTGACTGGAATTATGAAATATTGGATAAGGAACTACCTGAAGTCTTACACAAGACACCTTTCCCCATTGGTCCCAACAGCCATCCCTGCCAGTCCAGGTCAAAGTGCATGAGGAATATGCTGTCCATGTGATCCTCAATGCTAAACAGCAAACGTGGAGACAGTATTGACAGGGAGGGTTATGGTTCTGAAGAGTGCTCCTGGGAACCTGCTGCCTATGCCCATGATCTGATAGAAATTTTTCATCAAGATCACTCAAATAAACCTGGCCTGGTGCTCAACCAGAGGAAGGGTGCTGTGATGTAAGGACCCAGGGCTTAGAACCCAGATCTGCAGAGCCTGGGACAGCTGACGTTCCCACAATGCCACCAGGAGGCAATAAAGACCCTAGCCCAGCTCTGACCAATAGGACAGATTGCCTACACCCCGGTCCATTACAACTATTGGATTCTGCTCTGCCAGTTGAGTCAATGAAGGTAGACCTAGCTTGATGGCAACTTGCCCTGAAAAGATAGGGCCAGCAACACCTTAACTAGTTTTACTGCTGTCGTGAGCCAGGCCACACTATCTCCAGTTGCCCTATGAGGAACTCAGCCCAAATTAATCTGAGCCAGCCCAGGTTGGCAATGAGCCAGCCCAGGTTGGCAAAGGAAGCTAGCCTGAGCATCCTGACAGAGTGTTCCCTGAACCCCAAATGGAGGGCCAGACTGGAGTGCATGCTGGTTCCTAATGACTAGCACAGCACCTGCAAGTGTCACGTGAGTTACAAATCCTGGGGCATCCCCAACCACCCCCTCTGCAGCCACCCCCTCCTTGAATCAGGCACAGAAGACAACTTTATCTGTGCAGAAGTATCCTGATCACTACAGATTCCCCTGCGGCCCAAGCCTATTCCAAACCTAATAGAGACGGTCGACAAGTCCCTCTTATCCTCTGGGCCAATGGCTACATAAACTGTTCTTCCTGAGGTTACTATTCAAGGGAAGCGAGAGACCCTACAATTCAGTGTCATCTGTTTTCCACACCTCCCTTTGACAGCCTCTGTGCTGTTAAGGAGGATGAAAAACTCAGGGAGGAGAACATCAAGCTAGAGTGAAGGGAAACAATCCCATAGTTGGGATCCTCCTTCCAGATGATGTCATGCATCTTCTCACACTGAGGATACCCCCTCTTGGGAATAGAGCCACAGTTACTTGGAAGAACAAGATAATAGTAATGGAGGATTCGATTATTAGAAATATAAATAGTTGGGTTTCTGATGACTGGAAGAACCACACGATGAATTGCCTGCCAAGTGCAAAGGCTATGTATCTCATGAAACATCTTGACAGATTTGTGCAATGCTGGGGAGGAGCTGATGGTAGTGGTACATGTAGGTACAAGTGACATAGGGAAAGGTAGGAGAAAGATCCTGGACACCAAATATAGGCTGCTAGGAAAGAGATTAAAGTCCAAGACTTCCATAGTAGCATTATCTGAAATGCTTCCAGTTTCACATGCAAAGCCAGAAAGATAGGCAGAACGGTAGGGTCTCAATGCATGGATGAGAAGATGGTGTAGGGAGAAGTATTTTAGTCTATTAGGAACTAGGGACTGTTTTGGGAAAGGAGGAGCCTATACAGGAAGGATGGGGTCCACTTAAACCAAAATGGAACCAGCTTGCTGGTGTGCAAAATTTAAAAAGTTGTAGAGGATTTTTTAAATCAAGGGCTGGTGGAAAGCCAAGAGGAGTAGATAAGCACATGGTTTTGGTGGAGACATCCCTTCAGGATGAATGTATTAAAGAGGGAACTCTATATCCTAGTAAAGAGAATAGGAAAGAAGTTGGTAAAGTACAGGTAAAAGCTAGTGGGGATCAGTCAAACATCAAACAGTTCCATTTAAATATAACACATGAAGGCAAGCAACTAAATATTGACAAAATGTACAAGTGCTTAAATACAAATGCTAGACATCTAAAACTAAGATGGGTGTGTCGTGCTGTCTGCAGTGGCTCAGGACCGTGTGTGTCTACCTCAGGGCAGACTGTCAAAATAGGGCAGACCCCCAAACCGGTGGTATGTTCTATAATAAGATTTAACCAACCCAGTAACAAAGGTGAACTCCTGGATCACTATAACAGTTTTATCATGGAGTCACAGACCATCCCCTTAGGCTCTCCAATCTATCTTACCACTCAGGCAAGCTGGACTTAGTGATAATTGGTCACTTATACCAAAGTTCACAAAATATTCACATTGTTCCCAGTCCCAGGAGAACAGTCACTTACCCCACATCAATTTGTAACTTAGATCTCATACCAAGGACAATGCTGTTGACAGTCCTGTAATAAACTAACTAAAGATTTATTTAACAAGGAATAAGAAATAAGAGTTATTTATAGGTTAAAGCAAACAAGCATATATACATAATTGAATTCCAGTCTGTTATTCAAATGGTGACAGAGATGTTGTAATCTGTTAGCACTGAATGTTTTCTCAGGGCTTAACCCAGGTTGACCCTGGGTATCATACTTTTTGTTTCTTAGCTCCAGCCCTTGTGAGAGTCCAAACAGTACAGAGATGAAAAATTTTCTTGTGACCCTGCTTTATCTTTTACATTTAGCCTTCCAGTCCATACAATGATCTCCCTTGCACATAGCATTTCCAAGGTGTGAAAAGGCCATTCACCAAGCGTTTGTATTGTGATGTTACTTAATAGCCAATTAAATCTTGATAGGCCCCCTGAATGGGCTGAGGACACCATTCCAGTACCTCAGAGCAAACATTTTCAAAGTTAAAAAGCAAAACTTACAGATTTCTCCAAAGCATGGAATACAGACATTACCAGTGAGATTCATGCATGAAGCAATTTACAAGCATTTCATAAAGTCTAAACATTAAATACATTCTTATAAAACTACTACCTATTTTGAAAAAAAACCCAAAACTAACATACAGGTGAGCTAGTTTGGTTTCCAGCTATGAGTTTGTCATTTCTTAGCTGACACCTACTGCTTTGGCCAGAGCTGGAATTTGGTTTACCAGTGTCAAACTAAAGTACAGATATGAAATAGTGAGGAGCAGTCAAACATAAAAGAGTTCCATTTAAATATTACACATCAAGGTAAGCAACTAAATCTTAAAAAAAATGTGCAAGTGCTTAAATACAAATGTTAGAAATCTTAAACTAATATGGGAGAACTAGAGTGCCTTGCATTTAGTGAGGCTATGGCTGTAACAGGCATTGCAGAAACTTGGGGAAATGACGATAATCAGCGGGAACAGTAGTCACAGAGTACAAAATATATAGGAATGGACAGAGTAGGTTGTGCTGGTGGGGGTCTGGCACTGAATATGAAAGAAAGCATAGAGTCAAACAAAGCGAAAATCTTAAATGAATCAAACTGTACCATAGAATTTCTATGGCTGGAAATTCCATGCCTGATCAATGAGATTAGAATGGAAGGAATATACTCTTGACCACCTGACAAGGATGGTAGCAGTGATTGTGAGATGCTCAGGAAGATTGCTTGCTGCAAAGGCAATAATAATAATGGGTGATTTCAACTATACTCCACTATCTAATATCGGATCTGTACCATTGCTAGAATTTTAAAAATTCCTTCCTATCCTTAACACTACTGGCTATAGTTTTCTCACTTCTACCTTTAGCTTCCCATATCAACTAATTTTATGACTAATTTTATTACTTCTAATTTTTAAAATATCTGTATATAAAAAGTGCTGCTTCTACTTCTTTTCTTAATCCAGATGTTTGTTTAACTCATAATGTCTTTTTTTCTTTGATGTGATTTTTTTTTGTTGGGGCAGCCCCCAAAAAAGTTTTGTTAAACAATTCTTAATTATCATTCACATCATTTTGTTTCAAAATGTTCTTCCCACTCAATTTTGTTCATAACTATTTTCAGTTTCAGAAAATAAGTGTCTTTAATGTAGTGTGTGTGCGTGTAAAATGTATGTATGTTGAGACCATTTTCTGTTTGCACATAACAAATGCAATTAGGTCCTAGTCACTTGCCTGTAGGCAACCCCTAAGTTTTATTTCAGTGATAATTTAATCTTTAATTTTTGGAATAAGGTCTAATACAGAACTACTCCAAGTAGGTTTTAATGCCTTTTCTACTGGAAAATTTGCATCTATAACTTTTAAAAACTCCAAGTACATTTTATTAATGTTAGCATGAGACGTCCAGTACCTGGCCTTCAGTTTCAAATACCTCAAGTTTTTCTTCCTACACTTTATAGATAAATGCTTAAGTAGTTATTCACCTTGTTCTCTGATCTGATTTGGTGGTCTGTAACAGACTCTCACCAGCACTCCATCCTATGATTTTCAGTTAGCACATTGATCCATAAGCATACCAGATCCTGTACTTCTAAACTCTCAATTACTTTAAAGCAGATAATGTTGTCTTTGATGTAGAGTGCCACCACTGATCTCTTTCTGCCCATTCTATCCTTCCTAAAGAGGATATATTCCGTGATTTTTAACATTCTAATCAGATGAAATCAGCAATACCTGTTACTTCAAATTTCCAATTCATCTTGTTTATTACCCAGACTTCTACTATGCAGGCAATTAAAAAAGTCCTTCTCTCTACAATCCCTTCACACCTTGATCCTTTACTACCTGAAATCTGAGGTATAGGATGGGTGTATATGTACTTTGTTTAGCCCCTTAAAACCCTCTCCTTTTGATCCTAGTTTAACAACCTCTTGACTAGTTTAGGTAGTCTGTCACCCAGAAGACTGGTTCCTTCTTGGGATAATTGGGGGAGTATGAAAAAATCAAATAATTTCAAGTGGCATCTGGCTATTAACATGTAGGTGCTGATCTGCTGCTTCTCATACCTTCAGTTTACATGATATCAGTGCTTAATGAGTCAAGTGAAGGTACAAGTAAGATCACCTTCATTCTCTGAAAATTAACTACTCAATCTCTCTTATTTTAACTGCTTGATTTGATCTGTCAGATTCTGAACAGTGTCCTCTTGATGTTTAATTTGCATTATCTGTTATATTCATTTACACTTTCTATTCTCTTCTGTTCTATTATATTCATTGTTCCACCCAATTACATCAGAGGGCTTAAAATAAAGTAATACATTAAAAATATTGCCCAGATCATGGATTTGTGAGAGTTGGTGCCCACACTTTTATTAAACAACAACAAAACTTTACATTTTAGAATAAGGGTATTTAAAACAAAATACAAATCACTAGGCCCTTCTGTCTTAAATACCCAACAAAACAAAGATTAAGCTGTTCTTTCCATGATGTCCACACTTCTTTACCAGAGCTAATTCCTCTGGATCTAAAGCCAAGTCTACACTACAGCTGGTATAGTGGTGCAGCTGCTGGGCAGCAACTGTGCCATTGTAGTGCTATAGTATAGACACTGCCTATATAAACAGAGTGTGTGGGGGGGGGCATGGGGGGTCAAGCTGTCTCTCCTGGAAGTGATAGTTAGGTCAACTGAAGAATTCTTCCACCAACCTAGCTGCATCTACTCTCATTTTTAAGTGTAGACCAGGCCTAAGCAAAGTAGCAGTCAATTAACCCATGCACAGTCTGCACAGAGAATTTCCTTTAGGTTAAGGAGAAATTACTCTTCTGGTCATGCATTAACTTTCATCTGAGAGACCTGAAAGAGAAGGAGACAGATCTAGCTCACCTTATACAGAAACAGAAGCTATATACTGCCCCATCATTTTGGGGAGGTTGTCTGTGCACAGAATATCTTTTTTCCGAGGACACTGCATAGTCATAAAACTCATCAGCATTCCCCATAACTTTTCTATGACTTCTCTAATGGCAAGAGTAAAATAGAATATTTTAATGCTAATAATACTGCAATCCTGGTATATTTCTATATTAAATATATTACAAAAGTGCCTAATTCTAATTCAATATGTTGAGAAATTTAAAATCATAGTTTTTCATTTTTACACAATGTCAGCCTCTTAAAAAGAGATTAGCTATAAAATAAAACATCTTCCATTTAAATGATTCACCCAAAAACACTAGGTGTATTATAAATTATACAATATAATAGATATGCAATCAGATAAGGTGTACTAATGATGATACTTAAAAACCTCCCCAATCTTTTTTGAATTGAGAACCATGGATTAAAAAGAAATAAATTGTGCATATTTAATTAGGCCCTGATCCTGCAAAGACTTACCCATGTCCTCAACTTTACCCATGGGACCAGTCCCAGTAATTTTAATGGACTACTCCTGCTCATAAAGTTAAGCATGTGTGTAAGTCTTGGCAGGGTTGAGTGCTGAGATATTAAACTCTTTGGGGCAGGAACTCTTCTAGTTCTCTTTGTAGTGAAACTGATCTTTCCTGAGTCTTCTAGGCACTCTCAGAATACAAATAATAATTCTGATATTTCTGGGTTAATTCAGAGATATTTATTACATAATACAGACTACACTTCGGAACGAATGGGATGTACAACCTTATTGTAGCAGCTGGATACTTATAGATAATTCGAAAAAAAGAAAGTTCAAGAAAATATAGTGTGCATTCCCATAGTGCCTGGGAATCTTAGTCATGGACCAGGATCCCATTATGCTGGGTGCTGTACAAATGCAGAACAAAAAGATGGTCCCTGCCTCAAAGAAATTAAAATCTAAGTATAAAACAAGAGACAACAGATAGATACAGACCAATAGGGGAGTACAAGGAAACAATGAAACAATATTGGCCACCATGATATGCAGTGGTCTCAGCACACAAGTGGCCTAATCATTGTCAAGTTTTTGTAGTTATCATGGAAAATGAGAGTTTTAAGGAGGATTTTAAAAAAGAATAATACGGTAATGTTGCAGATGTTTATGGGAGCTCCTCATGAGCATGAGGGCAGCATGGAAGAAAGCATGAAGGTGCTTATTTGAACATTTAAAAAGTGGGCAATTGAGTTGGCATCAAGGGCGAATCAGAGGCAGGAATCAACATTTTGATACTGAATGAGAGATGATAGGTCGGGTGGGTTTAGACTATAAATGGTCTTGAAAATGAAGACAAATATGGTATATGTGCTGCAACAGAGAAGGGGAAGCCAGTAGAGGGATGGCATGGTCAAAGCAAAAGTCTGGGGAAACGATCTTGGTAGAAGCATTCTGAACGGATATGAGTGGGGCAAGATTGCATTTGTCAAGGTCAGAGAAAAGGATGTTGCAGTAATTGAGATGATGAAAGCCTGGATACGAATTTTAGGTGTGTGGAGGGGTAGGACAGGGCATATCTTAAAGGGTTAGGCAGAGAGAATAGTCGAGATTTAGATATAGTCTGGAAGTAAAGATCAAGATAAAGAGGTGTGAGTCAGAGATGACACCAAAATTATGGGCCTGAGTGACTTGTGAGATGGTGATTGAGAAAGGAGGTAGTGGGGAAAGTTGGGAAGGGAGGAAGTTAAGTGGTCGGTTTTAACCATGTTGAGCTGATGGCTAGACATTCACAAGGTGATGTCAGAGAGATGGCCTGAAATTTTAGATGGACAGAAGGAGAAATATCTGGAGTAGAAAGGTAGATCTGTGGAGGGCTTGAATACAGTTTCTTTCCAGAGACCTGAGAGGTGTACAGTGGCTTTTGCTGTGAAATATCCATCCCTGCTCAATGTAATAACAAGAGCTATTGCTTAAAGTTATGCGTACGCTGAAATGTTTTGCTGGATCAGGAATATATGCATGCTGTAGTACATTCAGTGGGACTTAAATGATGCATAAATCTTGTGCTGACCCTATGAGTAGGCTGAGTTTCATGCAAAAGAACATTGCTATCCTGTGTGAATGTAAGCTTTTATAAGAGGATTTTAAATGCCCTTAGGAACTATTGAAAATGTAAGCAGAAAACAAGAAATTGCTCAGTGATCTGGTTTAGAGTGAAGATTTAACCAGCATGAGATGAGTTTGGCAGAAAGACAACCTGTGGCTCTATAAAACCTTTTTTCCCCCAATTGCTTTTTATGATTCTATTCAACACTAGGACAGAAACTGCCTTGAGTGCAATGAATAAGACAAGTATGATATACTAGCAGGCACAGTCTGTTAGATCTCAGGATAATTGGCATTAGGTTGGCACTATAATAAATAAGAAAAATCACATATCCGGTGTCCATATTAGACTTGAATTATGTGTCAGGAATCTTGAAGTTATGGAATATTTTCCCCCACTTCCTTCCAAAACCTTCTACCCCTCTTGTATGCACTTCTATGTTGGCAGCTCTTGTGATTTGATTATTTCAGTGTGCATCTTAAGAGATTTGATTGTATCGTAATATTTTATGTTTTAGTTAATGCCTCAGCTCCTGGAGACCAGTAATTATATGAGAATCTCAGCTTTCATTTAGAAAAAATAAAAGCCCTCAAAATTATAGAGAAAAGCTTGAAAATGTGACCAAATCTCATCCTAAAGACTCAGAAACCTGAGGACAAATAAAAAGAACCCCGTATGATGCCTGCTCCAACTGCCATTAAAATCAATGGAAAGACTTCTCCACTGACTTCAGTAAGAATTGAATCATTCTATAAACATCAGTGATCATGAAGGAAGCAAACAGTCTCAATTTTGTACATGCAAAGGATATTGCTGGGAAAACTGGGACTGACCAGAAACTACTTTAAGTACATAAAGTTTTCTTTGCTGAACTCTTAAGATGCATACTGAAATAATTAACAGTGTTCCCATTTCAATGGTCATCCTTAGTCTTTGGACTTAACCCCACATTTATGTGAATAGAAGCAGGTCATAGGAGATATTATTTCAGGTGTAGATAAAAGCATTTCTTACATGCTGTTCATATTTTGAAGGTTATCTGTGCCATCATAATAACCAGAGTATTTTTGCTGTTGTTGTTTTAGGAAAGCTTAGATTTTTTTCTTTTGAGGATAGCTTAGATCATAAAGCACAATTATGCTGTAATTTCAAATAGAAGAGCAATGAGGCAGCCATTTCCATATTCACAGGACCTTGACAATATCATATATTGATAGATCATTCTTTTTTTGCCCCATTGCTTAATATTTTGGACTTTTGAAGTAAGAATTTCTTAATCCTGACACTAAAATGACTGAAAAGGTTATAGAAATGTAAAAGAAATGAAATCTAGATAATTTGAAGCCTCTTCCCTGCTCCCTCTCCCCCATCTCTGCCTTTGAGTCTTCCATGAACACTTTCAGGGCAATCCTACATATTTAGACTTTATCAGTTTGACAGATACAGTATCCAAGTAGCTGGGCTGATATAAAAGAAAGATGAGGGGAAATGATCCTGCTTTTAGGCCACAGTGCATCTGTGGAGCCTTTCCAACAGGCTACTTCAGTACAACACTCACAGTGGCTGTGGGGAAGTGGCCTTCATGCCACCTCCATGCCACACAGGACTAACTGCTGTGATGTCCCTGCAACATGAAATTTGCACCAAAAGGATAGGACAGCACAAGGCCTTGCCAATTGTGAAGGCTTAACTGGTGCATAGCCTTTGAACTACCAAGTGGAAGGGGAGTGACTTTAACTCCAATGGTGAAGGAGGGAGGGGGTGCAGCAAACTATGTTAATACAACTGGAAGGCTGAGACTGTAATGACAGGAAATTCAGGTAATCCAAAGTAATGTTTCTTACAGTACAGTGAATGCAAATCTATTACATTATATTTTTTCCTATTACTGTATATAACTACTCTGAATGTATGGAAATACACAATTAAGACACATAAACCACATGTAAAAGTAAAACCAGACATCTTCATCCATCTGTAACCAACAATTTCAATTCATCAGTGACGTCATAAATGATAACACTTCTGTCCTAATTGTACAATGGCTGTGGAAACCCCAGCCTTTGTGAAGCTACACTGTAGCTGCATTATCCACAGGAAAATACATACATTATAACATTCTGATTTGGGCATTGGGGATGAGTGGACCACTTAACACTGTCACATTTGCCTTGGTCAGCCCTTCTCTCCCTGACCCCCCTTGCCAACGACTGCCTCACTTCGTGCTTTCTTATCCACAGGCTGCCTTTATTATCTTTGTTCCATCCTGCAACTCTTTTAACATAATGGAAACAGGGATTTCGTGTGTGTGTCTCAGTAGTAAGGTCCCAGTTCTGTACCGCAGGGAGTGAGACACAGATCTGAGATAATCAAAAATACTATGACACTTCCCAAGGGTACTCAGGGTTGTGAGGCACTTTGCTACCACCAGCCCTTAGCATGACAGAGCCTTGTCTGTACCTGTCAGGGATCAGCTCCCTCACAACCCCAGCCACAGGCATCACGAGTACTCCCCCTTCACCCCTGCAATCTCTGTTGTCCCTCTGCAAGCAAGTGGTAGGCACACACCAACCACTGAGCCCTCCAAAAGTCCCTCTGGAGTACCCAGCCCCTGATCCACTGAACACTCACAGAACTCAAGAGTTTCTCTACTCCCAAAGGAATAGTTCACATCAGTTTACTAATTTTACCTCAGGGTCATCACTCTGCTTAACACACAGCACTTAGATGTATTTATAGGGAAAACAAGAATAAATTTATTATCAAACAGAAATTAAAACAATAGTAAGAATATTGGATACAAATGGTTTTATATATATATATATATATATATATATATTCTTACTATTGTTTTATATGATATATAATAAAATCATAGCACGCTTGCTAGAGCCAAAACTTAATTCACAAGACATCCCCCTGTCTCCAATAGGATAGCTTACCCTAAGTCCTTTCCCCAACATTTTCAACCAGAATGACCGAGATTCCCTCTTTTATAAGATCAAGGCAATTTATCTTCACGGACTGAAAGATGAAACCCCATTCCCTCTGCACTTCTTTTATGCAGTTGCAGAATATGTTCCTTACCCCCGGAGGTCCTGACTTAGCTTCGTGTTCCTTTGTCTTTGTAAATCCTTGGGCCTGCACCTATCCTAGGCAGCAAACATAGCCTGTTTCCAGGTATATCCATTTTTATGCTAACTGAGTTGTCCAGGAGGCATATGATTCACAGCGGTCTGCTAGAGAGATAACTGTTTACTATCTCCTTCTTACCTAGAATCTGTTTTTCACCTTCCAATGACATGTCTTAACTTGCATAATTTTCAGTATACATACATAACTCCTTACACATTATCTGCACACACATTTCACAATGATTATAACAACAAGTGTGACACATACTTTCAGTAGAGATCTTAAATGACCCCTTCTAGTGAACCCAAGGGATCACTATAACCACTCTCCACCTGTGACCTCTGTCAGTGAGCACCAACTGGTTTCTGGGTCACAAAGACTCACTCTGCCATTTAAAATATGGTTTTGGATAATCACTGTCCTCAGTTATATTCTTAATCATGGAGTACATGGCTGAGAAGAGGTTTAAGATGGGATATATATTCCTGTTTGACCTCTAACAGTGGAAGGCTAATCATTGTAAAATTTCATACAGGTAACTTTCATGTCCTATCAATTTTATATGCAGCTTTAGACACTTTATAAAATTTTAATAGGAAGTCTTTGAATTTGTACTTTGGCTGATATTTGTCTTTGGCAGTCCAGGCTTTCACTGTTGACTGATATATGTTTAAAATTGTTGAGTATCTATACAAAGTTTGGTAAAGAAGTGTATCCTGGAATGTTTAGGTATTATTCTTCATAGCTGAAAGTTTGTGCAATGATGGTTGTGGATAGAGAAAGTACATGTATGTGGTAGAAAAATTTTGTGTTGCTTATGTATAGAAGCTGGCAAACAATTTATGTGCAGCTGCAGATGGAGAAAATCATCTTAATTAGTAGCTGCACTTCTGACTCGCCCTTTCCCTAATTCCTTCTCTTGCCCAGTCTCCTCCCCCCACTTATGTATTGAAGTCTAGGAAATTAATTCACCAATACTTTGTGAAGCAGTGACACATACAATACCTGGCACAAACCCACAAAGATGAGGAAATAAAAAGCCACTTAGCAGTACATACCTCCTACTCTTCCACCCACAGGCACACACTTTCCCATTATCACAACTACCATACATCACAGGCCACTCACCACAATCTGAACCCTGCCTTCCTATGGATGCCAGGCTTCCATCACTGCCTGTTTTAAAGTACCTCCTTCCAACACTCCAAACTACTACACTAAATATCCACAACACATAGTGATCTTCTTAGCGTATGTGCAACATGCCTCAGGTGTTAACGTGACCAGGATTCATCACCAACTTTGGTCCACTGATGGAAACATTAGCTTTCCTGGCCTGGGCTCCCAGGGGAAGTGCGACATGAACACTGATCCATGCCCCCGCTCCCACAAAGCGTCGAGGGGAAAGCAGTTTGATAAAAGGATGTGTAGAGAAAGCTGAGTTGAAAGGAAGGCTGGTCCAGGGGTGAGGGAGCTATCCTGAAACTTAGAAAAACAGCGTTCAATTCCTTGTTTTGCTAAGACTTCCTGCATGAACTTGGGCAAGTCACTTAGCCTGTCTGTGCCTTAGTTCTCCACCTTCCCTATTTCACTGGGGTTGTTGAGGATAAATAAATTAAAGATTGTGAGGTGCTCAAATATTATGCTGAATGGGGGCCATATAAGTACCATAGATAGTAGCACTAACTTATTCACAATTTTTATATATATTAATAATCTAGATCTGAAAGCACTAAAAATTTTATCCACAGATTTTACAGGATATCCTGAATAAGTAAGGCAGGGGGATTTGCAGATGTTTTAATTCATGACAGCAATTAGTTTCTAATTATGTATAGTGTATATGGTTTGTTATTAAAAAGAGTGGCAACATAGTTAATTAAACATAAAGGCTTATTAACAAGAGAATGGACTCTATTTGAGCAATTGTAGTTTCTTCAAAGATTACATTTTGGCCTTTAGGAAAAGAATACGTGCAAATTCAACCTGAACTACATAAACATTCTGTTCATCACATTCACAGTGCCCTTGATGAATGAAAGAGTATGCACAAGTTAAAGATCCCATGTGGCACCCACTGCAACAAGTCTAATATAGTCATGACCAGCCTTACTTGCAGACATCACCACTGTTTTAAATAGCCTTCATATTTACAATGGCAAATGCAAAGACTGCAATGTTGGCCTCTTACAGTCATTTCACTAAGAGTGTAGCTTTTTTTGAAGTGGCTTTTGATATTTTGTTCACTTTTTTAAAAAAGGACTGCAAAAATCTAATTTTGTTAGTAGTGCTTAAAACATCAGGAAGGAAAATACATTAAAATCCCTGACTAGGTCTCTATCTCTTACACAAAGCTTGCATTTTTCCTCTCAGAGGAGTGTTAGTTTAGGAACATGCTTCTGTTCATTACCATTAAGCAACAGAAGATGAAAATCAAATAGATCTCAAAAGGGCAGCTAATAATATCTACATGTTGATTTACATATAGAAAGAATGACATGGACAGAGGAGAAACAGCAGGAGAGCCTTCAGATTAAAGTATATGCATAACTCATTCTATGAGACCAAAGTCCAGAATTAAATAGTTCCTGGATCCCATTTAGATATAGGAAGAATATTCAAAGGTACAATTAAACATTTTCATTTTCAGAGAGAGTCAATTGTGACTAGAATATATAGTGTTGAAGCAAATTAATTTTTCTAACCCTCTGTTTTAATTGGAGCTACTTGGTACATCTCATGATTCAGAGGAATACATGTCTGACAGCACCGACAGCTATAAACAGTGAACAGCTATTGCTGCATTTTATTTCTAAATGAAATGTCATGAAGGTGAACTGTAAGTGAAATGAAGCAGCGGCAGAGGAGGGAAGTCCATCACAATATTCACCAGAATGCTAGAACTAGTGAATATTTAGATATTGTATTAGAATGTCTGTAAAATGGAGTAGTGATGGCATAGTAGTGGTATATTCTGGAAAATTCCCATTCAGTAAGAAAAATTCCTTTTAATTCTATTATAGGACACATAAGATTGAACAGTATTCACAGATAGATCTAGCTTTCTTTTGTCTGTATCACTCTGAAAGGGGAATGTATTGTTTCGTTTGTATGAGCTAATTCAAATGTCCTGAAAAAATGTTACACTATAAAACCTGAGTCTGGATGGGATAGTAATCAGATGGTATTGTTGTAATTACTAACAAAGCAGTACAAAGGTGCTTATAACACATATTTAGACCACATTTTCATGTTTAGGCCGAGCTTCTTCCTCCCTCAATCAGAGATAGTTATTAACTTGTTGAAGTGCAACCAGCCTGTGAGTTCTGTACAATTCCAGCGTGTGAAAGCGTGGGTGAAATGCTTCATAGAATACATGTGGGAGCTGCAGCAACAATAAGCCACTATAAAAGCCAAATGAAAAAATGAACAAACAGGCTTTGGGTTAAATGCTGTACAGTCTTAATATAGCAATAAGAGAGTATCTTATTCACCACTGTCTCATAAGTGCTTGAGAATAAAAGGAAAATGGTTTTGTTAAAGTGTCATTGCTAGGATGTCAACTAAGAGGATTTCACAAGCTGCATACTCAAAGGAGAACTGGAGTGTAGCCCTAGAAGACACAGTCCTGCATTTGAAGAACATAAAAGCTAGTGCATGGATAGGCTGCTTACAGAGCAAGGAGAGCCTTTAAAGGCTAAATTAATTAGGCAAGTGTTGAAGCCTACATCTTAACTCATTTAGTAAGTGTTGGGGCTTCAAAAATTAGAATTTAACCCATTCTACCTTATTGTTTTCATTCTTCCATTTCATTCGATTACCAGCCTACAAAAATAAAGTGGGGGTCCTGGCTTTCTCCAGAGAGATTTAATTAGAAAAGCAACAGAGAGTCCTGTGGCACCTTTAAGACTAACAGATGTATTGGAGCATAAGCTTTCGTGGGTGAATGCCCACTTCGTCGGATTAGAAATTAGAAAAGAGACTGAAGGAATATGTCACCGTTAGATTGAGCTATCCAAGAGTAAAAAGGGAACACCTTTTCGAAGTGAAGATTATTTCAAGCTCCAGCCTATTATTCTGGTGTACACATTCTTTCTTTATCTGCCCAGGAGTAACTCTAGGCAAACTTTGACAAAAGTATACCTCTGCTGCAAATAGGTCAATGGATTTTGCTCATAACAAAAAATGGGGTGGGAAAGAAGAACATGTTCTTTGGGGACATGTAATTATTTTCAGGTCTTTTGTCTGGTCTTCAAAGTCAGCCTTATGTTATTGTTGTGAAAGGAAGGAAATAAAGTAAGAACTCTGTGCAAAACGTTAGAAGGTATTTGTATGTGGATTTTTGTGTGTGTGTGTGCTGCAAAATGATACCAATTGATGTAATAGTTGCAAGCAAATAAAAAAAAACAGCTCCAAGATGTTTAATTAGCTCTTTACATATGTTGATTCTTTACCATAACAGAGAGGATTCGATAGTTCTGGGGATTGATAAAAGGGTAGAGATGTTCAAATAATAGATGAAAAAAATGTTTCACAAAATATTTTTTCAATTAATATGGAGTTAAGTGCATTTTTGTACTATTTGTGAGATTTTTGGATAACTGCCCGATTTTCATCAAAATGTTCATGAATGCAAAAATGTTTCATAAATATTAATAAAATTATTATTCTCCAGTTTTAAAATTTATCAGTCATATAATCAGAAAGCAGGAGAAAAAAAAACATACACCTTACATGGCCAACTATACAACAAAAACAATGAATAATGATTAGTCAAAGTGAGGAATACATGAACAACCCATTGCAAATAGCAAATACATTCCCAGCAAAACCATCCATCTCTCTCTTTTTTTCCAAATTCCAAAGAGATGTAGTTTTCTTGCAGATCAAGCGCCACCCTGACTGATCTTTAGCTAGGTCCATAAGGTGGTATGGCAGCTGTCATAACTATAAAGGGAAGGGTAACAGCTCTCTGTGTACAGAGACTCCAAATCCTTTTACCTGTAAAGGGTTAAGAGGCTCGGGTAACCTGGCTGACACCTGACCCGAAGGACCAATAAGGGGGCAAGATACTTTCAAATCTTGGGGGGGGGGGAAAGGCTTTTGTGTGTGCTCTTTGTTTTAAGGGTGGTTCGCTCTTGGGACTGAGAGGGACCAGACATCAATCCAGGTTCTCCCCATCTTTATAAACAAGTCTCTCCTATTTCAAACTAGTAAGTAAAAGACAGGCAAGGCGTCTTAGATGTACTTTGTTTTCTCAACTTGTAAATGTACCTTTTTACCAGAGTGTGTATCTTTGTTTGCTGTACTTTGAACCTAAGACAGAGGGGGGTCCTCTGAGCTCTTTAAGTTTGATTACCCTGTAAGCTATTTTCCATACTGATTTTACAGAGATGATTTTTACCTTTTTCTTTAATTAAAAGCCTTCTTTTTTAAGAACCAGATTGATTTCTCCTTGTTTTAAGATCCAAGGGGGTTTGGATCTGTATTCACCAGGAGTTGGTGAAAGGAGGGTGAGAGGAAGGAGGGGGGATGGTTAATTTCTCCTTGTTTTAAGATCCAAGGGGGTTTGGATCTGTGTTCACCAGGGAATTGGTGAAAGGTTTCTCAAGGCTTCCCAGGGAGGGAATTCTTGTGATGGTGGCAGCGGACCAAAGCTAAGCCGGTAGATAAGCTTAGAAGTTTTCATGCAGGCCCCTGCATTTGAACCCTAAAGTTCAAAGTGGGGATCCAGCCTTGACAGCAGCACATTAATTTTGCCAATGATGAACAATCTTATCGCATCACCAGCTCTTTAGGTGACCATGTTGTTAGTACCTATCAGTAAAAGTAACCCTTTTAGTTTTTTCGTTCTGTATATTTGATTCATTTATATATCAACTATTTTTTTAGAATCTTTATGCTATTAATAAAAAGTATATCTGAATTCTAAGGCCCAGAACACTGCTGTATTTAACAGTCTTGTGCACCTTCATGTCTATACACACACACACACATTATATATATATATAAAAAATCTTACATAAGCATATATAGACTTGGAAAACGAATAAGGGATGATTGTTACCTCAGATGTTTTCTGTTGAGGAATCAATAGGGAAGAATCATTATCGAGTAAGAAGGACCCACTGAGAGAGATTATTTTGACAATTGTTCTTGGAGTTGAGTGGGATTTTAAAGGTCCTTTCAAGAATGCAGCACCTTTTTCCTCACCCATGGGAAAGACTTTTAAAAACTGCCTTAAATAATCCAAAACAAAAGCCACTGTTCAAATGAGACTTGGCTGGTTATGGCTCCAGCCCCATTGTTGAAGCATTGTTGAAACTGCGTGCTGAGTTATACCCAGTACAATCCCACTGAGCCATGTGTGGCAAATCAGGGCAGAAAAAAAGACTGGTGCCTGATATAATTCCTTTTCTTATTAAACTGCACATCCCAAGCATCTCTTTACTTTTCAGGATTAGAGGGAAACGCTCTATTTTAGGGAGAATGAAAGGCCATTTGGGAGTTGATGGCCCAGAGAGGCAAGGGCCTGGATGAGGGCTGGACTCAGCCATTGGTATCAGCTATTTCTTTTTTGTCATTCAAATGGATTTGGGATCATGACTGACATCCCATTATGTAAAACACTTCCCTGTGGCCTTTTGACATGCAAACAGAGGTATCTCCTGCCAAGTCCCTAACTTAGGAGAGGAGGGTAGCAGGATGATCTCCCATGTCCATGCAGACAGTGACCTATGCTTGCCTCTGCCATGCTGGAGCCCCCACATTTATTTATTGACAAAATTTGCAGAATTTTGCAGAATTTTAAAATATTGTGCACAGAGTTTAATTGTTTGGTGCTGCATTCCCTCAGGAATATGGGGTGCTGGGCAGTTGGGGGGGGCTGTGAGAGGGGCTCTGGGCAGTGGGGGGGGTATGTGGATGGGAGATCGCTGGGCACAGCGATCTGTGGTGGAGATCTCTGGGTGAGGGGCCACTGGACATGGGGGTTGCTGGGCATCCGGGGGGCAGTGTGGCGGGGCATGCTGGCAGTGCAGGGCTGGGGTTGGGGACACAGGTAGGAGGGAAGTGCAGAGGTTAGGGGTGAAGGCGGCACGATTAAACTGTTTTTAATAAAGTGCATGTGGCAAGTTTTCCAATACTGTATGCTTATGTTTGTGTTGCTAAGAGCAAGTCGGGCGTAGGGGCACCAGTTTAATAATCCTGCCTAGCACACCATAAATCCTAAGCATGGCCCTGACTAGCCTATACGAGAAGGACACTCCCAACATTAGTAAGGTGAGGAAATACAAATAAGGAAGAGGGGAGAAACCCCTCCTGAATATGTATTAGACATAGTGGCATCAGCGTAACATATTATACATTTTTCATTCCACCCTGCGGGCAGTGGGAGAGAGAGAGTTAGCCCTTGGGAGGTGCCAGAAGGATGGCCACTGGCGATGAAGGGGAAGGTGATGGTGATGAAGAAGATGATGGCTAACATTTCAAGTTGTTCTTCGAAGTATGCTGTGAGTATATGGATGTTCAGATGTATATTCTGTGGTATCTCTATCTACCTTATTGAGTTAGAGTGTTTGTGACGTTACTAAATGTATTACTAAACTATTTGTAAATATAGAAGAGTTCCTATAATGTGATTGTTGCAAATATGCACATCGGGTTTCCCAACTATATAATAATTTAAATAATACTGGGCCTGATCTTGGGACAGTAACCTGTCAACCCTCAAAGTGATAAGTGAGAATTCTTAAGTAATCAATATAATTAAGACATAATATATAGATCAGGCTACACCAATGAAGTCATTTAGAGTGACTATAGCAATACAAATAATTCAGTATTATGGTGAGCAACACTATTATGGGAAAGGAGTTATTTAAGTTAAGCACCAAGGTTGACACAAGAATAAATGAATATAACCTGGCCATCAACAAGTTTACACTTGAAACTAGATGGAGCGGAGTGAAGTTCTGGAACAGCCTTCCAAGGGGAGCAGTGGGGGTAAAAAAACCTAACTGGCTTCAGAACTGACCTTGATAAGTTATGGAGGGGGTGGTATGGTGAGACTACATACAATGGCATGTGGACCCTCTGCAATTGCTGTGATGGTGCAACCTGGAAGCCATTTGACCCGCTGTGCCCCCAAACCATTCAACTGGGTTGGCCTCTCCCCCTGCTCTTCTGGTGACTCATAGCCAGCCCCATGGGGGACTGTTATCACCCAACACTACAGCACATGGTGCCACAAACCCAACTGAATCACCTGAGTGCTTTACCTAAGCCACTCATGGACCAACAATAGAGGCACCAGCCACTTTCCCAGCTCCTCAGCCTTGCATCCCTACTGGAATATAAACCCGAAATTATACCGTCTTGCACTGAACAGGGGTCCTTTACCATGCAAGCTCGTTAAATAGTCCACTCCCCCCTCAATGTGGGGAAGATATGCATAAGCCTTTGTTATCAGAGCTAATATTTCCTAACACTTCACTCAAAAACACACTGGTTAAAATAAAACATGTCTGTTAAATACAGAATCATAGAATCATAGAATATCAGGGTTGGAAGGGATCTCAAGAGGTCATCTAGTCCAACCCCCTGCTCAAAGCAGGACCAATTCCCAACTAAATCATCCCAGCCAGGGCTTTGTCAAGCCGGGCCTTAAAAACCTCCAAGGAAGGAGACTCCACCACCTCCCTAGGTAACGCATTCCAGTGCTTCACCACCCTCCTAGTGAAATAGTGTTTCCTAATATCCAACCTGGACCTCCCCCACTGCAACTTGAAACCATTGCTCCTTGTTCTGTCATCTGCCACCACTGAGAACAGCCGAGCTCCATCCTCTTTGGAACCCCCCTTCAGGTAGTTGAAGGCTGCTATCAAATCCCCCCTCATTCTTCTCTTCTGGAGACTAAACAATCCCAGTTCCCTCAGCCTCTCCTCATAAGTCATGTGCTCCAGACCCCTAATCATTTTTGTTGCCCTCCGCTGGACTCTTTCCAATTTTTCCACATCCTTCTTGTAGTGTGGGGCCCAAAACTGGACACAGTATTCCAGATGAGGCCTCACCAATGTCGAATAAAGGGGAACGATCACGTTCCTCGATCTGCTGGCAATGCCCTACTTATACAGCCCAAAATGCCGTTAGCCTTCTTGGCAACAAGAGCACACTGTTGACTCATATCCAGCTTCTCGTCCACTGTGACCCCTAGGTCCTTGTCTGCAGAACTGCTACCTAGCCATTCGGTCCCTAGTCTGTAGCAGTGCATGGGATTCTTCCATCCTAAGTGCAGGACTCTGCACTTATCCTTGTTTAACCTCATCAGGTTTTTTTTGGCCCAATCCTCTAATTTGTCTAGGTCCCTCTGTATCCGATCCCTACCCTCTAGTGTATCTACCACGCCTCCTAGTTTAATGTCATCTGCAAAGTTGCTGAGAGTGCAGTCCACACCATCCTCCAGATCATTAATAAAGATATTAAACAAAACCGGCCCCAGGACCGACCCTTGGGGCACTCCGCTTGAAACCGGCTGCCAACTAGACATGGAGCCATTGATCACTACCCGTTGAGCCCGACGATCTAGCCAGCTTTCTATCCACCTTACAGTCCATTCATCCAGCCCATACTTCTTTAACTTGGCGGCAAGAATACTGTGGGAGACCGTATCAAAAGCTTTGCTAAAGTCAAGGAATAACACATCCACTGCTTTCCCCTCATCCACAGGGCCAGTTATCTCATCATAGAAGGCAATTAGGTTAGTCAGGCACGACTTCCCCTTGGTGAATCCATGCTGACTGTTCCTGATCACTTTCCTCTCCTCTAAGTGTTTCATAATTGATTCCTTGAGGACCTGTTCCATGATTTTTCCAGGGACTGAGGTGAGGCTGACTGGCCTGTAGTTCCCCGGATCCTCCTTCTTCCCTTTTTTAAAGATGGGCACTACATTAGCTTTTTTCCAGTCATCCGGGACCTCCCCCGATCGCCATGAGTTTTCAAAAATAATGGCTAATGGCTCTGCAATCTCATCCGCCAACTCCTTTAGCACCCTCGGATGCAGCGCATCCGGCCCCATGGACTTTTGCACGTCCAGTTTTTCTAAATAGTCCCGAACCACTTCTTTCTCCACATAGGGCTGGTCACCTTCTCCCCATATTGTGCTGCCCAGTGCAGCAGTCTGGGAGCTGACCTTGTTCGTGAAGACAGAGGCAAAAAAAGCATTGAGTACATTAGCTTTTTCCACATCCTCGGTCACTAGGTTGCCTCCCTCATTCAGTAAGGGGCCCACACTTTCCTTGAGTTTCTTCTTGTTGCTAACATACCTGAAGAAACCCTTCTTGTTACTCTTAACATCTCTTGCTAGCTGCAACTCCAAGTGTGATTTGGCCTTCCTGATTTCATTCCTGCATGCCTGAGCAATAGTTTTATACTCCTCCCTGGTCATTTGTCCAATCTTCCACTTCTTGTAAGCTTCTTTTTTGCGTTTAAGATCAGCAAGGATTTCACTGTTTAGCCAAGCTGGTCGCCTGCCATATTTACTATTCTTTCTACACATTGGGATGGTTTGTTCCTGCAACCGCAATAAGGATTCTTTAAAATACAGCCAGCTCTCCTGGACCCCTTTGCCCTTCATGTTATTCTCCCAGGGGATCCTGCCCATCTGTTCCCTGAGGGAGTCAAAGTCTGCTTTTCTGAAGCCCAGGGTCCGTATTCTGCTGCTCTCCTTTCTTCCTTGTGTCAGGATCCTGAACTCGACCATCTCATGGTCACTGCCTCCCAGGTTCCCATCCACTTTTGCTTCCCCTACTAATTCTTCCCTGTTTGTGAGCAGCAGGTCAAGAAAAGCTCTGCCCCTAGTTGGTTCCTCCAGCACTTGCACCAGGAAATTGTCCCCTACACTTTCCAAAAACTTCCTGGATTGTCTGTGCACCGCTGTATTGCTCTCCCAGCAGATATCAGGGTGATTAAAGTCTCCCATGAGAACCAGGGCCTGCGATCTAGCAACTTCTGCTAGTTGCCAGAAGAAAGCCTCATCCACCTCATCCCCCTGGTCTGGTGGTCTATAGCAGACTCCAACCACGACATCACCCTTGTTGCTCACACTTCTCAACTTTATCCAGAGACTCTCAGGTTTTTCTGCAGTTTCATACCGGAGCTCTGAGCAGTCATACTCCTCTCTTACATACAACGCAACTCCCCCACCTTTTTTCCCCTGCCTGTCCTTCCTGAACAGTTTATATCCATCCATGACAGTACTCCAGTCATGTGAGTTATCCCACCAAGTCTCTGTTATTCCAATTGCATCATAGTTCCCTGACTGTGCCAGGACTTCCAGTTCTCCCTGCTTGTTTCCCATGCTTCTTGCATTTGTGTATAGGCACTTAAGATAACTCATCAATCGTCCCTCTTTCTCATCATGAGACAGGAGTCCTCCCCTCTTGTGCTCTCCTGCTTGTGCTTCCTCCCAGGATCCCATTTCCCCACTTACCTCAGGGCTTTGGTCTCCTTCCCCCGGTGAACCTAGTTTAAAGCCCTCCTCACTAGGTTAGCCAGCCTGCTGGCGAAGATGCTCTTCCCTCTCTTCGTTAGGTGGAGCCCGTCTCTGCCTCGCACTCCTCCTTCTTGGAACACCATCCCATGGTCGAAGAATCCAAAGCCTTCTCTCCGACACCACCTGCGTAGCCATTCATTGACTTCCATGATTCGACGGTCTCTACCCAGGCCTTTTCCTTGCACAGGGAGGATGGACGAGAACACCACTTGCGCCTCAAACTCCTTTATCCTTCTTCCCAGAGCCACGTAGTCTGCAGTGATCCGCTCAAGGTCATTCTTGGCAGTATCATTGGTGCCCACGTGGAGAAGCAGGAAGGGGTAGCGATCCGAGGGCTTGATAAGTCTCGGCAGTCTCTCTGTCACATCGTGTATCCTAGCTCCTGGCAAGTAGCAGACCTCTCGGTTTTCCCGGTCGGGGCGGCAGATAGATGACTCAGTCCCCCTGAGGAGGGAGTCCCCGACCCCCACCACCCTCCTCCTCCTCTTGGGAGTGGTGGTCGTGGAACCCCCATCCCTAGGACAGTGCATCTTTTGCCTTCCAATCGGTGGAGTCTCCTTCTGCTCCCTTCCCTCAGATGGGTCATCTAGTCCACTCTCCGCATTAGTACCTGTGGAGAGAACATGGAAACGATTGCTCACCTGTATCTCCATTGCTGGTGCATGGACGCTCCTCTTTCTCCTTCTGGAGGTCACATGCTGCCAAACCTCTTCACAATCCTTCTGTCCCTGCTGTGCCTGCTCTGAATCTTCAGAACATTGTGGCCGTAGAAGCATCTCCTGACGTCTGTCCAGGAAATCTTCATTTTCCCTTCTGCAATGCAGTGTTGATACTCGTTTCTCCAGCCCTCGAACCTTCTCTTCCAATATGGAGACCAGCTTGCACTTTGTACAGACAAAGTTGCTTCTGTCCTGTGGAAGAAAGACAAACATGGCACAACCTGTGCAGGTTACAACAGCTGATCGCTCACCTTCCATATCCCTGTCCTCTTAAGAGCTTCCTCGGCTGTTGCAGGAACTACTCAGAGAAACCTGCAGATGAAAGCCTCAGTGAGCTCTCTCCAGGCGAACTCCCAGGCAAACTCCCTCTGTTAGCCTCTGCTGTTCGCCGCTCAGCTGGTTCGC
>NW_020664374.1:6977306-6995662 GCF_002925995.2 Terrapene triunguis | reverse complement strand
CCCCCCTAATGCAGCACTTAGCGTACCTCCTCTCGGACAGCTCCCAGGCAAACTCCCTCTGTTAGCCTCTGCTGTTCGCCGCCTATAAATTAATGGAGATATCCTATCTCCTAGAACTGGAAGGGACCTTGAAAGGTCATTGAATCCAGCCCCCTGCCTTCACTAGCAGGACCAAGTACAGATTTTGCCCCAGATCCCTAAGTGGCCCTCTCAAGGATTGAACTCACAACCCTGGGTTTAGCAGGCCCATGCTCAAACCATTGAGCTATCCCTCCCCCCTATCAGAAAGATAGATTGTAAGTGACTATAAGTGATAACAAACAGATCAAAGCAGGTTACTTAGGAAATTAAACAAAATTGCAATCTCAGTCTCATACAAACTAGATAGGATTTGAATCAGCAATATCAGCAATATCTCACCGTGACTGATGATACAAGCAGGTTTTAGCTTCCTTACATAGGCCGGGCTTTCTTCTTTCACATCTGGGACGCCCTTCCCAATTCACTATTTGTTCCTCGGTGTTTCCAGATGTTGTCTTGAAGGAGAGTGAGTCCTAGTCATGATGTCACTTACCCCTTATATAATTTTTCCATATGGCAGGAACCCCTTTGTTCCAAGACAGGTTCCCAGCCCAGTTTGTGGAAAAGTTGAGGTACCAAAATGGAGTTCAATATCATCTGGTCTGGTCACATGCCCTTGCATGCCACTCTGAGTCATAGCAGCCATTATTCATAGGCTCCCTGAAACGTTCCCAGGTGAGGATAAGCCTTTTCCATGGTCCATTGTCTTTGTTGATGGGCCATTGACACTGTCTGGCTTCTTCATCATTGTACCTGAAAGGCTAGTTGTGCATCTATTACAGAAGTGGATGGGTGAGGTTCTATGGCCTGTAATGTATAGGAAGTCAGAATAGAGAACCAGAATGGTCCCTTCTGGCCTTAAAATTTATGAGTCTATATCTTCTCTCTAAGAACAATTCATGCATTTAAGTCAATATGTAACTTCTGGGTTTATAAACCTTGGTGACCAGCACAACAGAAGTCATTATATTAGTCAATATACATATAATACTGTATTAATAACACTTACAATTGAGGAAAAACACTGTAACTCCTCCTCCCAAAAATATCAACAAAAAATGATGTTTCTTGGATCGATTATTTTATACACTAGGAAAGGAGAAAATGTAGCACTTTTATTTATGATATTCAGGATTATCATGACCATACATTAAAGTGACACTAGCATTTATTCCAGGCTGGAACATTCTATTCATTTGTTGTTGTTATTATTATCATTATTATTTATTATTGTCATATTTCCATTACAAATTTGAGCTGAGGCTATATAAATAAGGATTTGCTTGGTTTGTGATGTTCCCTGTTGTCCTTTTCTTTGAATTTACTAGTTATAGAAAAGCTAAGCTCTCTCTCTCTGTTTATTAGTTTTCCACTCCTGAATGTCTTCATCCATCTTCTGTTTTCTATTAGGTTCTTTTTTTCATTAGATAGGTTGCTCACCTGTTTACCAAGAGTCCTGCTTGCTACTTCCTGACTTCTGTCACTTACACTGTTTCTTCTTATCTCTCATTTAGATTGTCTTCATAGGTTTGTAATCTGTATTCTTCACTTTGTCTGCTAACTGACCTTTCTAGTAGTTTGTTTTGTTCCCAATGTGCATGATGGCCAGGCCACTCAAAAGTTTTATTTTCTTGGAGTTGAAAGCTCACAGTTTGGAAAGCTTCTCTGAGCACAAAACAAAGTCAGTCTGAATCTGATTTTTTTTTTACTGCTTTTTAGTTTAATTTCCTTAAATTCTTTCTTAAAAAAAAAAGATATTTTATTAATTATTTTCCATCAGCCTACCTCCTCTATTTATATTTTAAGACAACCAGAATGCACATTTGAACAAAAAATTGTTAGTGAAAGGTAAATCTCAACAGTGTCCAAAGTTCAGTCCAAAAGATGCTTTTCTGAATCTCTTGATCAGGAAATTGGACTAAACCCCTTCTGAGATTAGAATGTCTCATAAGGTTTCCATTACTTACTGTCATGGGCTTGACCAGAAATACTACAAAAATAGCCGCTTTCTTGGTACCATAGCCCTCCGTTTGTAATCCTGGGCAAAAAGTACAGAAGCACACAACACTAAACAAAAAGAGTTGCCCAAACTTGTTTAGATTTCATATACAAATTGTAAAGTTTCACTCACTTTTGGCATGAAAAAGGCAAAATCTGGTGGTTTCAGATAAGATTTGTTTTATTTATTTATTTTTAGGGGGGGACGGGGAGCTCAGCCAAAAACCCACAATCAAGGTATGTGAAACAGCACAAGCAGCTGCACACCTGACGACTACACATTTTAAAATACATAACAAGTGCCACAGCCCAGAATTCTCTCCTATATGCTGGCCCCAAAACAGATATATTTTCCATGCCTAAAGTCTCCTTTTATTGTATACAGACACTGGAGATGCTACATCTTCTCTTGTGCTACCTTGGATCACATGAGCCATAATTTACCCTTGTGTTTTACCCACTGTTTATCAAAGAATGAACTCTAGTCTTTTTAGGAAAGCATTCAAGCTCCTGTAGGGGTTGAGTACTGTAACTGACCTGGATTCTCCCTTGGATATAAGTTAGGAATCACTCCACTGAAGTGAACTGAAATTACTCTAAACCTGATGTAACAGAAGGAGAATCAGGCCCACTGTATTTTGGGGAAAAACTATTCTCAGCCTGCCTTTATGTGCATGAAACTCCACTTAGTGGATATGCGTAAGTATTTGCTATTGATCAATACAAAACCTCTGTCAAATGATTAAATTCCCCCAACACTTCTAATTATGAATTGCAATGGTAAAGCCTTGACTCATGGTCATTCAGCGCATTTTATTGCAACATCTCTTATAAAGACAAAAATAACAAATAGAACTGGTAGAAAAACTGCTAAAAGCTTTTTCAAATGTAATCACTGTTTTTAGTTGAAACTTAAAATTTCTATGAAAAAGTTTGTCAGAATTTTGAATCAAAGTTGCTGTTTTTTTGTTTTGTTCTTGAAACTTATTTTTCAGACACTTGGTACCTCATATGTGTTCAATAAATATTTCTTTTCTGTATTTGGGAAAAAAACACGATGTAGTCTCATCATAGTCAGATGATAACATTCTCTCGATTCCACTAATATTTCAGGAGGATGTTGAACAGCAGCTACCAAAGTTAGACATTTTAAAATCAACAGATCCAGATAACTTGCATCCCAGAGTTTTAAAAGTGCTGGCCGAGAAGCTTGCTTGACCATTAATGTTGATTTTCAATAAGTCTTGGAGCACTAGGAAAGGTCCAGAAGATTGGAAAAAAGCTATTATTGTCCCAATATTATTAATATTGGCTGAGATCCTTCTCATAAGATCAAATCTGTTGGAAGTTTGTCCTTAAAGATTTAAGATAACTGGGTGTGCATCCGCACCCCAGATATAGTTTCCAAAGTTCATTGTCTTATTCCTAAACAGGATGAACCCTGCTGTTTTTATTTTTCCCTCCAACCTCCACAGTCTCTTGATTATCATTTTGCTCAGACATAAAAACACTGTCCATTGTGAACCATACTATATTTAATTTGCACATGACCAGCCAGATTGAGATAAGTGTCTCTTCCCCCTTATCTGTCAGGAGTATGTAGATTACCTTTTGATTACCTGTCTTAACTCACAGACATAGAGCACATACATTTTAGTGTATATACCCTACCTCTTCATATATTTTCCATACATACTGTTATCGGTTGCACCCTCCCCCCTTCTGGGATGCCATCTGATGCACTGGGATTTCACTGAGCCTCTACTGCTCAACCAGCCTGTGTTCCCTCTCCCTGCTTTGCTGAATTAGGCTCTCCAGCCTCTTGCAGCACACACACACTCTGCTGAAGTCAGCTCTGTGTGAGAGGACTCCCCCAGCACTCATGTGCACACCCCTTTTGGGAGATAAACCCAAAATAATACTGTCTTGCACTGTATAGAAAAAACTGCACAGAGCAAGCTCATAAAAATGTGAAGAGAGATGTGCACGACTTCTTGCCCCCTCCCCAGTTAGAAATTACATAAACTGGGTTTAATAATAAACAACATAAGTGTATTCACTACAAAAGGTAAATTTTAAGTGGTTGAAGAGATAGCAAACAGAACAAAGCAGCTTAACTTAGTAAATAAACAAAAGCCACAAACTGAGCTAACACTCTAGATAGGTAGGATATAAATTACCAAATTCTACCCTGAGTGATAAACAGTCTGGTAGATTCTTAAGGCACAAATTGCCTTGGCTTTCCCAGGTTTTCTTACACAGGGCTAAAAATCCTTCCAGCCTGGGACCATCACTTCTCAAGTTAAGTCTTTGTTCCTCAGGTGTTTTCAGGTCTGTTGTTGTAGGGAGAGTGAGGACCACTCATGTTGTCATTGTCCCTCTTTTATATCTCCCTCCCCCACATTTGCTGGAAAGCCTTTTTGCTGTGACCTGGGTCAAACAGTTCCCACTGTGTAGAGCTATCTCTGAGAGGTTTTTATTGAACACAGTTCCTGGGGTAATCCTTATGCTTGTGTCATTTCTTCAATAAGCCACTAACATTGTTTGGCCTCATCCAATGTAGCACATTTGAAATACAGAGACATGGTCAATATTCCCAGCTTCAGATACAAAAATGATATGTATCAGAGGGGTAGCCGTGTTAGTCTGAATCTGTAAAAAGCAACAGAGGGTCCTGTGGCACCTTTAAGACTAACAGAAGTATTGGGAGCATAAGCTTTCGTGGGTAAGAACCTCACTTCTTCAGATGCAAGATACTTGAAAAATGATATGTGCATTCAAATTGGATAAACACATTCAGTAAATTATAACCTTTCTAATGATATCTTACAAGACCCATCTTGCATAAAGTATATATTATTTATACCATATTCATATCATAACTATATTTCTATGAAAATGTGGGGTGTATCATCACACATACATCTCACAATGATTATGATGACCAACTTGACACAGGCTTTCATTAGATACCTTACATGACATTCTTTGGCAGACTAGTATGTAGATATCATACCCAGGGGACCCTGTACCTTTGTGCCCTCTCAGAGTTGGCATCAAGAGGCCCTTGGGTCACATCTATGGATCACTGACGAATTGCTGTGTGACAGGTTGCTCAGTTATATATCACCCGTTATTATAATCATTTCTGGAATTTTCATTATCACTAAACATCCCTTGTTCTAAGCAGTACAGAAACATGGCTGAGAACTAAAGAGCTAATAATACCTAGCTTTTATATAGCACTTTTCAACAGTAGACCTCAAGGTGCTTTACAATGGAGACAAGTATCATTATCCCCATCTGTAAAATTGGGATAAAACTGAGGTACAGTGGTTTGCACCAGGTCATCCAGCAGGCAAGTGGCTGAGCCACAAATAGAACCCAGATCTCCTAAGTACTACACCAATGTGCTATCCACTAGGCCATGCCAACATTAACATTTGCAAACATGTGATTAAATGTTGTTATACCCTACATTTTGGTGGTACCTAACTGGCAGAATGAGAAAGAGAGAAGTATCACAAAAGCAGTACAAGATAAAGTTTAGAACAAGAGCAAGTAAAGAAGAGATGTGGTTGCCCATAGCCAAACAGCTAAACAAATGGTATGAGGTCTTGAGGAAGAATTCTTTTGTGGTACATGGTAAGTTTTGTACATCTTCTTAAGTTGCCTGTTAGATGTTTCTTAAAAGACAGACAAAATACCCTATCTATGCAGTGATCAATACTAACAAAAAGTCATGTCATTTACTCTCCAAAGGCATATTTCATCATCTATATCACAGCTACTGTATACATTGCAAGTGAATTGTATGTTGTCAACTGAACTGGGATGTTACCACACAATGACATTGTCAGGGTTCAAGGCCTGGAACATGGTCAATCTCCTGGCATACTAATAATTGCAGCTGACCTGCAGCAGGCTGCCTGATACACTACACCAATGATTGCTCAGGTAGGGCAGCTGGCTAGCTTTCAGTCCAGCAGCAGCAGCAACTTTCCGGCAGCTCAGGCCAGTTGCTGTAATCCTTGCCTTGCCCCTATCCTGCTCCTAGTTCCTGCTTTGTTTCCTAGCCTTGTTCCTGTTTAGTCCTTGCTTCCTCAGCTTGCTCCTGGTTCTTGACTCTAGCTCTGAATCCTGGCATGGCTACTCGTTTCTGACCCTTGGCTCAGCTGTTAGTTCCTTACTCCAATCCTGATCCTCACCTTGCCTACTAGTGCCCTATTCCAGCACTGACTCCTTGGGGTGGCTACTGGTTCACAATTCTGGCCCTTACCTTGGGATTGGATCTGGCTCCTGCTTTAAACAGTAAGCCTGACTTTTGCTCTGATCACTAGGCCCATGGCCCAGACTCTAACACTAATGTCTCTTGGTGTAAATAGAAGGACAAAGGAGAGCAGTAAATGAGTATAGTGTACCCAATGCTAAGCCATAGCAGATGGTGGATTTTGCATACTGTTTATAAGGATTTCTCCTGCTGTCGATAGTATTCTAAGACTATCTGCGCTCATTATTCAGGATGTGTGAGGTGAGAGATCATATTGGAGCGGGGCTCCTGTTTAAGGAAACAATGATAAGTAACATTTAGGTCTTTGGTGAACTTTCTTTTGAATAGGCTGTTGGCTCTGGAATGCCAAAACTCACTCAAAGAAATTTATGGATAGAATTGAAAGGGACAAAGAAGGTCCGTTAGTACTTAAGAGCGTATGCATTATTGTACCATAAATCAATAGAATTGAGAGATGTAATGTCGGAAGATGGGGATGTACAAGGAGGCTATTTTGATTTTATTAATCCTTTCTTGTCCATAGAGACTCCCTAAATTTAGAACAGGTGACCCAAAATCTGTGTTTAGTTCCAGATGTGTAACGCCATGGAAATAACTTCTTATTGACTGAAAGTCAATTAGGTAAACTGGTCTGGACAGCTGGACTCTCAGAAGCAGTCATCCAGAGACCTTTTCAGAAAATATTCAAAGTACATTTCCTTTTATACTTGGCAATGGCTTTGAGAGTACCTTGCCGCTAAAAGCTTCCACACCCAGTGCTGAATCCTCCAGAGTACCTCAACTATGCAGTAGTACCTACATGTTAAAGTGTGCAGAGCCTGTTTTCAGGGGCAGACTGACCCAGGCTGAAAGTATTCTAGCCTATCTGGTAAACATCTTGTATCTATCCCTGGTTGGAAGGACTGGTGACCAAGTCAATGTAACTGTCAGGGCTAGAAACTAATGCTCTACAAAATTAGAAAAGCCAGGACTCCCACAGTGCACGGCAAAAGTGTGTAGCAATATTAGACAAGCTTAACAAATGTAGTAAATAATAAGAGATAGGCAGTGATTACAATTCAAAATCAGATTTTGAATTTCTTTCTCCTTCTATTCCCCCAACATCCAGGAATGTTTAGATACAGGATCTTGATCCAAGTATACTGATAGACAAAATGTTTTCCTGCTGTAAAGGATAGACCTCTATATTCATGTAAAAATGGTTACTAATGAAATAATTATAATTTGTTTAAGTTATTACAATCTTGACTGCAACTTAACTGAATTTTAAGAAATACACAACATTATTTTTGTGCCTGGAGAATACAATAACATATGCATATATTTTGGTTACTTATTTTATTAAGTGAAATGTCAGCCTAATTTAAAGAAATTCCAGGAAGCTTCTGCTTTCTGTCAACAGGGACAATCCAATTGACAGGGAAGATAGAAACTCTTTGACCATAAAACCATGTTTATTACACCCAAGTGTGTTTACACAGGTTTTAAATGCAACTTTTACAACTTCCATATTTCTTTAATTTGTATACCATTTCCTTGCATGCTGTGTTTTGAAAGATGTTTTTAACTGTTCATTATCATACTTGTGTGCCTAGAATATTTGATGGAAGCCTTTAATTGCAAGCAGGGCCGGCTCCATAGTTTTTGCCGCCCCAAGCAAAAAAAAACCAAAACGTGATCGCAATTGCAATCGGGAACTCTAACGCCGCCACTTAATTCTTCGGCGGCAATTCGGCGGTAGGTCCTTCCCTCCGACACGGACTGAGAGACCCGCCTCCGAAGAGCCGGACGTGCCGCCCCCTTCCAGGGGCCGCCCCAAGCACCTGCTTGCTGGGCTGGTGCCTGGAGCCGGCCCTGATTACAAGTTGTAAATGCTATAAATGTCAGGTCATAAATCCTGAGAAACATTGGTTCCAAAGAAAACAGCCACAATGGTTTTCTCAGAGAACAAGACACCAGTTTAGCATGGAGATAATACTCTCAAGAACAGAAACTTTGTAAGGTATTTATATTTTAGAAAGAGTCCTGATTTTAATAAAATGAAAGGATTTTCTGCTTACAAGCAAAAAGGGATCATTACTGGAGGAATGAAAATAAGCTATAAAAGTGGACTTTCCTTTACCCCCTCTTCACAAGAAAAAGCCTCTAATTCAAACCTATTCAAAAGGCGAGTAAGAATTATGGTTGGGAAAAAGGTTGTTGAAGATCTTTCTTTCTTTCTTTCTTTCTTTCTTTCATGTTCCCACTTAAAGGTGAACACTTTGCTTGTCACTGAAATACTTGAAATGACAAGGCTCCTTTGAGAAGTATATTTGCAAATATTGTATCTAAAGTTTCTAATGCAATAACTCCCTCATATCATTGTTCTGCAAATGGTAAGATGCTTTATGTACCAACATGAAATCTAATGATCTTGCTAGACCGGTTACTAATATAAAAACCCATTTGAGTGTAGAATCTTTATATTAATTAATTAGTCATCTGGCAATGCTTAAGCAACTTCCTTCCCAACCTGAGAAAGAGAAGAGCCACCTCTCCAAAAAACTGATAACAAGAAAGGAGAACTTATTTAATGACTATTCAAGTAGAAAGATTCTCTTTAAGAATTAATTAGGTTTCAAAAGACTATTTTGAGAACTGGAAAACTTTTATAACTGAAATAGGGATGTTTGGACTTTGAAACCATTTCAACTTTTGT
The DNA here is from genome assembly GCF_002925995.2 of Terrapene triunguis. Classification (NCBI taxonomy): domain Eukaryota; kingdom Metazoa; phylum Chordata; order Testudines; family Emydidae; genus Terrapene; species Terrapene triunguis. The sequence continues at coordinate 6,986,594 of NW_020664374.1, read as the reverse complement.
TAAACACTGATGGAACTGAAGGAATATCTCAGAAAATGGACCAAATAAGAGTTAAAACTCTAACGTTAAAGATGTTCTGAGAATTTTCCACCACAAAGAACAAAGGCAAAGGTATGTTGCATGTTCATTGAACACATTACATATTTATGGGGTGAAGCTGTTACTTAGGCAAGCCCACAAAGGCACTGAGCCAGTGAAAGAATAACAGCAGCTAATTTTGAATCTACACAAACTTCTGAAAGAAGTATGTTTTCCTTTTTCTATGAAATTAGAGGAAAGAGAGGGTTATATAAAGTCTCTGTGTTTACTTAAAAATAAAAAAGCAATACAGCAGCACTCTGCTCCCATCCCTCAACTTAACAGCACTCATCACAGCTCATCCTGTTCATTTCACCTCTGTGAGCAAACAACAGCTAAGAAGAAAACAGCCACTGAGCTGCCACATCAAGGAGAACCTGATTCTTCCATAGAAGTCCTTTTGAAATCTCCACTAAGCAGGAGCTGGGTTTTCTACTGAGCTCTGAACAGTTCAAAATGGCTGGGAGTTTTTAAGGCAAACTTTGCTGCCTGGTCCCAGTTCAGGTAGCACTTTTGTTCTTTGCTGAACATTGAAGTTTTGTTGCTGGCATTTTTTTTGTTCAAAATTCCTTCTGGTTGGTCCACTTACATTTCAGCTTTCTCGGTGCCACAGGTAGAGGAGGCAATAGTCTTTTACCTATCAGACGTTGTGTAAGAGATAGTTCAGACACAAGCAGTATTGACTAATATATCAGGAGTGCCTTATATGGGTCCACTGATGTTTGCAGAAGACTTTTGAAAGTCTACACTGGATTACCAGTGTGATGTTCAAAATTAAAGGCCTGTGCAAACAATAGGAATGTTTCAAATGTAAGTTGAGACCTATTATCTGATATGGGGACTTAAGGAACACTATTTGTGGATGATCAGTTCCAACAAAGTCTGTGTAAGTATAACTAAGTCAATATGTATGTGTGTCCTTTCCAGAAAAACATATCTGTTGCTACCCCCTGTCAAGGTCAGTCAGAAAGCTTTGGAGACAGAAATAGGTCTGGCAATTGTTTTTGTTTGTTTCCCCTCACCCCTTGTTATATATCTCACATCCCTCTACTAAAGTCTGAATTTGCCTACTCAGACCAATCCATGATAGGGATTTTTGTGCTTGTGTCCTGCACTTATTTATAACTTGGTGTCCTTCATAGATTTTGGAAAGCATCTCTCTCGGAAGTACTGTAGGGATAAGAATGAGCCATTGTTCCAGAAGCAGTCCAATGGCCATGTGAAGGTCATTTAGGTCATACTAATATGGCAGTAGAACTTTTGGAAATTGAGTTATTTTACCATACCTTCTTTGGCAGAGTTGAGTAAGATTCTGGAAAGTCTCATCCTGTAGTTGTTCATCTCCAGTTTGCTTAAGTTGGCTGGCAGATGCTAGAATTGCTTCCAGGACAAGGTTAATGTAGACTTTGCCATATTTTTCTTAAGTCTTTTCTTCTTCCACTGGTGACTGCTTAATTGGGACTCTAGAAAGTCTCTGCTACCATGAATGCTTTCCATGGCATGTGTTAAATATTGAAAGAAAACAGCATCAATCATAATAATGAGTCCTAGGTGGAAGGTAATCCAGTAACGCCATTAAAAGCTTGTGGTCTGCTTCTATGTTAAAATCCAAGCTGAACAGATATGCACTGAGATGTTTTCAGCCCCAAGTGACTGCTTGAGCTTCCTTTTCCACTTGGACATACTACCTCTCAGTTTCTGTGAGGCTTCTTGATATGAATGTTACAGGTCTCTGATCTTCTGCTGTCTTTTCTGTGATCACTGCTCCTAAACAATACAAAGATGAGTCTGCTGCTACTGTTGTTGGATAATTTACTGAATATTGTGCCAAAACAGTGGCAATATCAGTAGTATTTATAGATGAGCACCTCTATAAAACATTTAAGTACTGTACTTACACATTTAAGCACAAAAGTGAGGAGGTACATGCCACCGACTGTATTGAGGACAAGACGGAGCCTCATATTTCTTTTCCTGTCAATTCATATGAAATGAGAGAATAATTTTCTTGAATGAAATTTTGTAGTAAAAATGACAAAAGAAACATGAATAAAATATCTGGTAGAAGAATTATTAGAATTTGATAATTTTGGTAAATATGTGGCAAAGGACTAAAATAACATAGATCACCCTTCTTTGCCACATTTGATACATTTTACTTTGTGATTTTTTTCTTTTTAATTCAGCTAATTACTATCTGAAAAACCTACAGATGAACTTTATCCTACCCTCCACATAGCCCTTTTCTCTCTAGAGGCAAGGGTCACAGCCTACTGAGCCATTTTCATCATAAGCCAGCAAGGGAGGTGGGAAGAAGCAACCCTCCCTCACATAGTCTCTGTTATCTCACAGTCTCTGTGATTAATTGGGGAGGGGGGGGAGCCCAGGCCTGCCCTTTACTCCGGGCTCCAGCCCAGGGACCCTAATAGTAGCAGCTATTGGTAGCTGACTTTTTGAAACAGGATGAGTACAATTCCCTGGGCCACTTCCCCACAGCAGCCATCCCCCCCACACACACACACTTCCTCAACATCTATTTCACCCTTACCTCAAGACCTCCTTCCTTGTGATTGATAGGGTGTGTCCTGCCCAGTTTCTCCAGCAGTGTGGCTTCCTCCTACAGCTCCTGACACGGATCGCTACCTGACTAACTGGGAGGCTTTTAACTAGTTCCAGACAGCCCTTGATTGGCTTCAGGTGTCCCAATCAACCTAGCTGTCTCCACTGCTTTCTAGAAGGATCTTAATTGGCACCAGATGTCTTGATTAACCTGGAGGAACTGCCATTAGGTTACCATGGCAAAAGAGATTTGTTTAGCCTGGGGCTAACATACCTGTTTCTCACTACTTTCCTATAGCCATCTGACCTTGCCCCATCACACTATCTATCTATCTATCTATCTATTTATACTTAAAGAAAGAAAGAAAGAAAGAAAGAAAGAAAGAAAGAAACTATCTTTTGGAGAAATCAAACACTGTAATGTTGTAAAAACGTGAGGGGTGTCTCTCATGTCGGTACACTGGCACTTCATAATCTGCACTAGCCGCATGTAAATTTCCAGGTGAAGATTAAGATGTTGGTTTTAATCTACAAAGCATGCAATAGTTTGGGGCAAAGATCTCTGAAATACCCTTTCCCTTTACAACTCTGTAACTGTGCTGATCAGTGATGGCATCTGAGCTGGCATTCCTTTGGTTTAAATGGGAAACGGCTGCTCTCGTGGCATTTTCTGGAAGATTCTGGAACTCGCCCTTGGACCATCCAATCTCAGATTTGTTAACATGTCAAATATACTGCAAATCTCAATTAAAAACATCCCAGGCTTAAGAAATAGCAAGGTTAAAGCCTATGGGAGTGGTCAGATGTAGAGGTGTAATTACTGTGGGCCTTAAGTTAGGCTTCTAAATCAGAGGCCTGATTTGCTAAAGTGCTGAGCATCCAGCAGCTCCCATTCAAGTCAATGGGAGCTGCTGGCTGCTCAGCACTTTAGAAAATCACACTCCTTAGTAGTGGTCTAAATACGGGCTTGGGGCCAGGATCCGACATTTAGGCACCCATTTAAAAAAAACAAAACCTTGGCCATAGTTCACTGCCAATATTGTACACTGGTGGGTGGCTTCATCAGTCAAGGAATGGAAATCAAACACCAGCCCTTTCCTCATGTTTGGTGTTCAAGCATTAGAAGGAAGAGAGCCAAGACAGTGCAACATTCAGGCTTTATTCTTTCCTTCACATATACGGTCCCATCATAAGCACATACCCTTAAAATCCTAGACATTACCCTATTTATAAGCATACTATAAAACTCCCTATTGGAAAGTTATATATTATAACACCTTGGAGCTTATTATCTTCTGGGCAATAACTCACCGGGAAAAACACCGGGTAATAATTCTATTAGGCTTTTCCCACTTCAGCTGCCAGGCAGGAAGAAGACCAACCTTTCTTTTTAGTTCTCCTTTGATCCAGCTTCCACTTCCTTTTATACACCACCCTGTGACCAGCTGGGACCCGTTAACCCTTTATAGGCTGCAGAGTCTCTTCATCTTATCGCAATTGTGGTTATTTTTCATTTTTACATGCTTAAATGTAGACTACAAAAGTGCTAGAACCAGCAGGAGTCACTTAATGGAAGTTGAAAATGATAACATCTTTTCATCTAAAGCAAGTTAATTTAAAAAAATAGTATAATTTTCTGAATAAAAATAAATAATAGTAAATTTTAAAAATTCAGGCACATCACGGTATGCTAAAAAGAGAACTTTTTTGTTTCAGGCCAAAAAATGATGTGGGTGGTTTAACAAGCAGTAGACAAAACCATATAGATTAGTTATTGTATAATTAAGCATTACTTACGTTGTGTTCCAGAGTCTGTAAAACTGGTTTTAATTGAGTAAAAGGCCCAGGAATAGCAAGTAGATTAAATAATTTATGGTAGGCAGTGTTATATGAATTAATTTTGTCTCTGGGCATGCACATAAATGAGAAGAAAATAGAGAAAAATACATTCATTTAACTAGATATTGACTCTTTTACATAATAAGATGTTTCAAGGGGAGAACTTTTTGTACCCCTATGATAATTTATTTGTTGTTTGTTTCTTTTTTTTTTTTTTTTTTTTTTTTTTTTTTTTTAGACTTCATGTTCTCTTGTGGAAGACTTCATGCACTCAGGATTGAGGCTGATAATCTCAATACTAAATGGATTTCAAACTAAAGTAGCAACTCAGTCTACCAGGAGAAACTTTTATGTCCATGGGGGTTGTATTGATATGATGCCAGTAGCAAGACTGAGAATGCAATGAGTTCCAAGTCTCTGGACAACATCACCTTCACTGCTATAGTGTGCTATGTTTACAGCTTCAGTGCAATGCAGAAGATATAGATGCTGGAGCTGAGCATAGAAGCTAAAGGAGGGTGGAGAGCAAGAAATAACACAGCATTTGTAATTGATCTAATGAAGGATGGAAGGGAGATGAATTGCACAGAGTTTTCAGGAAAATTACAGGGCCAAAGGGGCTAGAACCCAGCAGATAACTGGCTTCATGACAAGGTGACCTGTGAATAAAACCAGAGTTGGTGAGTTTAGTGCCAGACCTGGGAGTAAAACTTGAATAAATTTACCAGCCAAACCCATCCAAGAGACCTGACTGCAAATAAAGATCATAACAGTACAGATTAACTGATCACATGATGCCATGCCAAGCAGATTAATTTCCACCAAGAAAGACCATGATCAAAATCCATAATCCTTACATCACACCCTAGCCTGGTTTGGGACCAGGGCTCACAATGGGATTTGGTGGTCTGTTAGTTACATTATTCAGTATTAGGTAGGCATTATCTGCCATTCTTGCCTTGCTCCACTGCCATCGCATGGACACCTGTAGCATATACCCTTTAGATAGAATAATTATAGGATACAAAAACTAATTTCAACTATCCTGTACCTAGACACTTTTATTTTTCTGATTTCTGTCCCAGTAGAAGTGGGTCTGAATGAGGGTTATAAATGAGGAGAAGGTAGAAGCATTCAGTACCATATTAAGGAGAACATTCTATATGTAGGACCAGAATGGAAACAATCATGGGAGAAATGGACAAATGGGAAATTCCTAACATTTATGATGACTGAAATCTCATGAGACTTGCTCACAAGAATTCAGGACTTTCTGATCTAAAGCTGCAGCATAACCCTGGTTCAGACTCAGATCTGTATCTAAAAATCAGCTCATCTTTAGTACAACTAGCTGAGGATGCCAGTTAAGAGCAAGTTTAGCGCTGCTTTGCATCACTGGCATGTAAAGCCTCCAGAGTGTACAAGTGAATCTGGCCCATTGATTTGGTTTACGTACCTCTTTTGCATGACTTGTTTTTACCATTTCATCATTGTGTTCCCAAAAGTTTCATCAGGTGGTGACTTTCAGCAAAATGATGAATGACAAGAAAAGTGGTGAGTATGACACAAGACTTACTATTTTCTTCAGTTCGCAATTTTCCTTTAAAATGTTTAATCATCAGAGTAATTGGTGATACTTTGAGAAATGTGTCTGTACAACTTACAAATTCTAAAGTTGATATTAGGAAATTTTTACTTTGAAAATTGCTGTATCAATGAATACCTCTAGTAAATGTGGAATTCACTAAGATCTGCGAGGTCTTGTAGCAAGTAACCACTAGACTAGGGACAATGGAAGGTAGTTAATTATAATGATTTACTCTGGGCACATAATGGGCATTTTAAGGCTATATCTACACTACCAGCTTTTAGTGACACAGTTGTGTCGCTACAGCCGTGCCACTAAACGGCGTGCACTGGAGCTGCTGTTTGTCAGCAAGAGATCTCTCCTGCCAACAAAGCACTGTTCACACCGGTGCTTGTCTGAGGCAAAACTTTTGTCTTTCGGGGGGGAGGGGTGTTTTTTTAACACCTCTGAATGACAAAAGTTTTGTCTTTCACTTGCCAGTGTAGACAAAGCCTAAAGTGTTTGGTTGAAGCTAGGAGAAAGAGTTTTCCCTAACCTCCCAACAGGGGGCTGGGGTTTAGAGAGTGGGAAATAACCAGCAGCGGAACAAAGAAAACAATGTGTTGATGCGAGCCTTTAAAAGCTACAGAGGCTGAGTAGGTTAGGGAAGACTCAAAGCCACACAGGAAGTTTTTGGGCAGGAGAGGGGAAGAAAGAGACATGCTTTGGTAGCAAAGGGGGGGCAAGTTTAGCTGCCTGAGCAACAACATCAAAATAAGCTGACCTGGAGAGACACAGAGAGGCTCCATGGCTGGGAAGACAAACTGTCTGCTACAGGAGAAGAACCCTGTATGCCTCTATAGGACTCTGACCCCAGCTCAAAGTATGTTCTGGAGTGGGGAGGAAACTGAAGCAGGGAAATAAATGTAGGGTTTATTATTTTGTATAGCTCTGTATATTTCTTGTGTGATTAAGTAAAGAGGAGTGGTGTGTTAGAATCCTGTGAGAAATCTGTGTGGGGTATGTGTTACATCTATCATGTGCCCTTGAAGAGTTAACCTGTGGACTCAGAACGCACAACTAGAGTTCTGGGAGAAGGTGTGTTTATGTTGTTGGAGAGTCCAGAGGCTTAGCACTAGACCTAGGCAATGGGACTGCAGAGGTCTCCACTTCAGGAGAGGGTGCTAGACAGAGGATCTGCACCCTGTGAGTGTACCTATGTACTCCAAGATAGGGGAAGGACATGAGCCTCTTAGACTCTGGAGGTCTAAAGCATGTGGGGGATTCAGCCATTGGATCCCCACACATCAGTCTGATTAGTGCGCAGAAGTGAAGGCACCTCAACTAGATCTCTGACATAGACAATTTGGAATACTCTTCTGAGATTTAGAAACTTGTGCTGGATAGGAGATTAACTCTGAATTCCTTGGGAAAATTGAACAAGAACTGATATTGTCCTTTTGAAAATGATGTCATTAATTGTCAAGGTGGTTATCAGCTTCTGTTTATGGTGTCATGCTTTCCATTATTTTCTCTGGGTTGTTTGAAAGTATTTTCATTTGGTTTACTTAATTGTTTCTATTATTTACTGCTCTGGTGAGTCCCACATTTAATGTAGCTTCTTCCTTTCTCTCATTTGTTATCTGTATTATATATTTTTCATGATTTGAAAGATAATGTATCATCAAAGCTATTAGCAGAGGTATTTTCAGATGGTGAAAATCTGAGGAGGGGAATTTGAGCCAAACAGCTCAGCTGGGGGTCAGCAGCAAATGGCCATACAACCACAGATTCTGCTGTGTTCCCATGCCTCCTAAGCAGTCTGCAGAGGCACATGAAGCAGAATGTCTGTGATCTAGACAGATATGACATTTTGGGTTTAATCCAGAGAGGTAAGGGGTTATGTCACTGCCTGCCCTGCAACTTTGGGTGACTCAAAGGTTTTGCTGCTGTGGCTCACAGGCCTGACACCAACAGCCAGCATACAAGCATGCTGGTCACACCCTGATTTCTATTGCCCAGTTACTGTTTGTAGAGTAGCTCCCATGTCCCTCCAGTCCTGAATTTCCCCGAAACCGTCTGCCCCTGTAGTGGCCGGCACTCTCCTGGAACACTCACATAAGTTATTAAGTTTGTTGCTCCTTTAAAGAGTCAGTAAATTATAGGACTGTCAAGCGATTAAAAAAATGAATTGTGATTAATCCTGTGATTAATCACACTGTTAAACAATAATAGAATACCATTTATTTAAATATTTGTGGATGTTTTCCACATTTTCAAATATATTGATTTCAGTTACAACACAGAATATAAACTGTACAGTGCTCACTTTATATTTATTTTTATTATAAATATTTGCACTGTAAAAAAACAAAAGAAATAGTATTTTTCAATACTGTAGTGCAATCTCTTTATCATGAAAGTTGAACTTACAAATGTAGACCTATGTACAAAAGACCTATATTCAGAAATAAAACAATGTAAAATTGTAGAGCCTGCAAGTCTACTCAGTCCTATTTCTTGTTCAGCCAATCGCTCAGACAAACAAGTTTGTTTACATTTGCAGAAGATAATACTGCCCGCTTCTTGTTTACAATGTCACCTGAAAGTGAGAATAGGCATTGTCATGGCACTGTTGTAGCCAGCGTCACTAGATAATTATATGCCAGATGCGCTAAAGATTCATATGTCTCTTCATGCTTCAACCACCACTGGCAAAGATGGTGCCCCTCTAAAGCAACAGCAGGGGTAAGGCGCACAAAAAAAAAACAAGTAATGTTAAAAACACTGAGCCTTAAGATGTGTCTGTGTAATCAGATTGTCATGTTAATAAGGGTACATAAAAACTCTCTAAGCAAAAAAAGGAACAGTTACACCTCATGTAAAAAAAAATATGGTTAATATAATGTTATAAAAGTTAAACTATGAAAAAGATGTGGATTTTCCCCAGAACATGTGCAGTGTATATTGTAGAAGGGGTAAAAGAAATGCAAACCAAGCATGCTACTTAATTAAAATCCTATTAGGACTCCAAAAAGAGCCACAATAGGTTGTGTTTCCTTTTTCAAATCACTGTGTGTTTTGGAAGCAGGAGTTAAAAGTAATCAAAACTCTGGTGAAAGTTGATTGTGTCCCTTTTAAGACAGCGTCTCTGAGCTGCTAATGGCTTTGTATCCAAAAGCAAGCCAGAAAGCATCTATGTTGATGCAAATTACCTAACTAATGAAAAAAAAAAAAAAAAAAAA
>NW_020664374.1:6961184-6977206 GCF_002925995.2 Terrapene triunguis | reverse complement strand
AAAAAAAAAAAAAAAAAAAAAAAAAAAAAAAAAAAAAAAGGAGAGAACTGCCCATAAATGGCAGCACAAAGGAGCTGCAGATAAAGGACATACCTGGTCTACTGTATAAAAAGGAAAACTGAGGTACACCACCACATGAATTTAATAACTGAACAGTAAAATAATTTCCCTTAAACCCTTAAAAGGTAAAAGCCATTAAAGCCTGTCCTGCCTATAAAAATACACAGGAAAGTATGGGGGTAATTCCTCTGTTTTGCCTGCAATCAGCAAAAATATTCATAAAAGGAAGGGATATTTTAAGCAATAATCTGCCACCCCAAAAAGAGTAGAAACATGTTGTTTTTGTCTTACCAAAAAAAAAAAAAAAAAAAAAATGAAGAGCAACCCAAAATACCATGGATCTACTGTCAAAACAAAAATTGTGTTTTGTGTTTTATGTTTTGTCTTGTGTTGTTTGTCTTGTTGCTAACATTATTGTGTATTAAAAACTCCTGCATTAGGCCAAAAAAAATTAATAAGCATTTTAACAGTATTTACAAAAACCAATGTTGCAGAAGGGTAAAGGTCAAGGAATGCCAGTCTGTTAACAGAAATGCATCCTCAGGTAGCAAAAAAACCATATTAAAAGGAATTAGTTTTGAGGCAAGAATCAAAATAGTCTCATTCACAAGCAGACAATTCGAGAGTTAAAAAGACCACAGGCAGTTAAGGAAATCCAGAAAGTGTTGGGACTCCTTAATTACTGTAGGCATATATGCCGGAGTACTCAGAAATGGTGGAACCGATCAAGAAACTTACCAGAGGGGGAAAACCTGCAAATGAGTCAGTAATATGGGGCACGGAACAAGAGGAGGCATTCATAAAAGTAAAGCAATTTCTAGCCTCCGCCCCCAGCTTGGGCTTACCCGATATGGGAAAGCCATTCTACCTTCACTGTAATCACAACAAGACTCAATATGCTGCAGTGCTGACACAGCTTCACGGCTGACAGTGCCCGGTGGCATACATGTCTACCTTAAGACCCCCAGTATCACAAGGGCTACCGGAGTGTGTGGTTCCTTTGGATTGTGCAACCTGGGCTGTAAAAGCCTGCGAGACATACATCCTCACGGGCACGCTGGTATTGCACACCCCACACAAGCTCATTGACTTCCTTAATACCGGAGAGCTGAAATCCATAACAGATGCCCACAGGAGTCAGTGGGAGTCAACACTGTTCCTGCAAAACCCCAATTTCTCCATAGTGAGGGACAAAGGAATAAATGTAGCTGAATACCTGAACATAGATGGAGAGGTACACGAATGTCTCATAGATAGGGGAGAGGAAGTGTGGAAAAGAGTTAAGGAAGAGCCATTAAGAGAATTCAGACATAATTTTGTATGTAGATGAGTCAAGAAAGTATGAAAATTGAGTGCCATATACAGGATGGGCAGTGGTAGTTAGTAATGGAACGATAATAGTGTCAAGTCAGCTAGATGGTTCAAAATCATCTCAAGGAGCAGAGCTGACAGCCCTCACTGAAGCTCTAAGAACGGGGGAGGGCAAAAGGCTCACGGTGAACACAGACAGCAGATACGCATTCGAAGTAGTGCATGACTACATGAACGTGTGGTCATGCAGGGGTTTTATAACAACAACCAGCATACCCATTAATAATATAAATGCAGTTAAAAAACTACCAAAAGCTCTCAAACTACCATCAAAACTGGCAGTAAACAAAATAAAAGCACATCATAAAGTCTCAAGCAAGAAACAAAAGGGAAACTTTTTTAAGTTGAGCAGATAAACAAGCTAAACAGGCTGCACAGGCAAACCCTGTCAGGGTTTGTGGTACTGCAAAGGCTAAGAAGGAGGTACATTTAAAAAAAAACTATATGCAACCATAACCCCAGAAAAAAAAAACACGTTAGAAGGACAAGGCTCTGTGTATAAAACTCACCTCCGTCAGGGGGAAGGAGCTGGTAGCTCTTGAGTGCATACGGGCTCTGCTGCTCCATGCCATCCACTCCCCAACTCACCTGGAATGGAGGCAAATGAGACCTGCCCCAAAGCACTGGTGGTTGCCCACCATGGAAAAAAAATGCCTTACAATTTCTTAAAAGATGTGTAACATGTGCACAAGTAAATGTGGGTAAAAAAAAAAAAGAAAGTACCCCTGAACCATCAACCATGGCCAGAAGGACCATGGCAGAATCTGCAAATTAATTTTACTGGGCCCTGCCACAAAGCAAGGGATGTAAATACATTTTGGTAATTGTTGACACTTTCACCCAATGGGTAGAGGCATTCTCCACTAAAACCTGTATTGCCACAACAGTGGCTCGTATCCTAGCAGAGGAAATAATATCCAGATGGGGTCTGCTGCTGTCAATAGACTTAGAATCATAGAAGATCAGGGTTGAAAGGGACCTCAGGAGGTCATCTAGTCCAACCCCCTGCTCAAAGCAGGACCAATCCCCAGACAGATTTTTACCCCAGATCCCTAAGTGGCCCCCTCAAGGATTGAACTCACAATCCTGGGTTTAGCAGGCCAATGCTCAAACCACTGAACTATCCCTCCACCCTGGACCAAAAAACTCACTTTATGGGGTGTATAATAAAAAAGGCATGTAAGACATTAAAAATAAAGTAAAGGTTCCACATACAGTACCACCCTGAAAGCTCAGGAATGGTGGAAAGAATAAATAGGACAATAAAAGCAGCCTTAACAAAAGCAGTTCTGGACATAGGACACGGATGGGCATGCATGTTGCCTGCTGTGCTCTATCAAATCAGGCTGCTTCAGCTAACACCCTTTAAACTAATGACAGGAAAAGCAATAAGAATGCCTAGTAATGCAGTCCTGCCTGCAAAAAGGTCAGGGACCTTTACAGACAGGTTGCAAAATTACATTAAGGTATTGGACAATAAATTAAAAGATCTATACAACCAAGTAAAAAAAAAATCAAGCCCAGCTGAATAATAACAGCAGTCTAAACAAACCTGCATTTAAAGTTTCTAGGAGGGGAAAGACCCTATTTGGATACAGACTGGCTAACCTAGTGAAGAGGGCTTTAAACTAGGTTTGACGGGGACAGGTGAGCAAAGCCCGCAGGTAAGTGGGGAACATGGAGACCTGGGAGATGGGTTGGAAATAGGACGGCGCGTGGGCCATAATGACAGAGAAGGGAGGGTCAGGGCAAAACAGGGAGGCAGGATCAAATCAGTATCTTAGATGCCTATATACAAATGCGAGAAGTATGGGTAATAAGCAGGAAGAACTGGAAGTGCTAATAAATAAATACAACTATGACATTGTTGGCATCACCGAAACTTGGTGGGATAATACACGTGATTGGAATGTTGGAATGGATGGGTACAGCTTTCTCAGGAAGGATAGACAGGGGGAAAAGGGAGGAGGTGTTGCCTTACATATTAATAATGTACACACTTGGACTGAGGTGGAGATGAACATAGGAGACGGAAGTGTTGAGAGTCTCTGGGTTAGGCTAAAAGGGGTAATGAACAAGGGTGATGTCATGCTAGGAGTCTACTACAGGCCACCTAACCAGGTGGAAGAGGTGGGATGAGGCTTTTTTTAAACAACTAACAAAATCATCCAAAGCCCAAGATTTGGTGGTGATGGGGGACTTCAACTATCCAGATATATGTTGGGAAAATAACACAGCGAGGTACAGACTATCCAATAAGTTCTTGGACTGCATTGCAGACAACTTTTTATTTCAGAAGGTTGAAAAAGCTACTGGGGGGAAGCTGTTCTAGACTTGATTTTAACAAACAGGGAGTAACTGGTTGAGAATTTGAAAGTGGAAGACAGCTTGGGTGAAAGTGATCATGAAATCATAGAGTTCACAATTCTAAGGAAGGGTAGAAGGGAGTACAGCAAAATAGAGACAATGGATTTCAGGAAGGCGGATTTTGGTAAGCTCAGAGAGCTGATAGGTAAGGTCCCATGGGAATCAAGACTGAGGGGAAAAACAACTGAGGAGAGTTGGCAGTATTTCAAAGGGACACTATTAAGGGCCCAAAAGCAAGCTATTCCGCTGGGTAGGAAAGATAGAAAATGTGGCAAATGACCAGCTTGGATTAACCACGAGATCTTGCATGATCTAAAAAATAAAAAGGAGTCATATAAAAAATGGAAACTAGGACAAATTACAAAGGATGAATATAGGCAAACAACACAGGAATGCAGGGGCAAGATTCGAAAGGCAAAGGCACAAAATGAGCACAAACTAGCTACAGGAATAAAGGGAAACAAGAAGACTTTTTACCAATACATTAGAAGCAAGAGGAAGACCAAGGACAGGGTAGGCCCACTGCTCAGTGAGCAGGGAGAAACAGTAACAGGAAAATTGGAAATGGCAGAGATGCTCAATGACTTCTTTGTTTCGGTCTTCACCGAGAAGTCTGAAGGAATGCCTAACACAGTGAATGCTAATGGGAAGGGGGTAGATTTGGAAGATAAAATAAAAAAAAGAACAAGTTAAAAATCACTTAGAAAAGTTAGATGCCTGCAAGTCACCAGGGCCTGATGAAATACATCCTAGAATACTCAAGGAGCTAATAGAGGAGGTATCTGAGCCTCTAGCTATTATCTTTGGAAAACCATGGGAGACAGGAGAGATTCCAGAAGACTGGAAAAGGGCAAATATAGTGCCTATCTATAAAAAGGGAAATAAAAACAACCCAGGAAACTACAGACCAGTTAGTTTTACTTCTGTGCCAAGGAAGATAATGGAGCAAGTAATTAAGGAAATCATCTGCAAACACTTGGAAGGTGATAAGGTGATAGGGAATAGCCAGAATGGATTTGTAAAGAACAAATCATGTCAAACCAATCTGATAGCTTTCTTTGATAGGATAACCAGTCTTGTGGATAAGGGAGCAGCAGTGGATGTGGTACATCTAGACTTTAGTAAGGCATTTGATATGGTCTCGCATGATATTCTTATCAATAAACTAGGCAAATACAATTTAGATGGGGCTACTATAAGGTGGGTGCATAACTGGCTGGATAACCGTACTCAGAGAGTAGTTATTAATGGTTCCCAATCCTGCTGGAAAGGTATAACAAGTGGGGTTCCGCAGGGGTCTGTTTTGGGACCGGCTGTTCAATATCTTCCTCAACAACTTAGATATTGGCATAGAAAGTATGCTTATTAAGTTTGCAGTCTGGGAGGGATTGCAACTGCTTTGGAGGACAGGGTCATAATTCAAAATTATCTGGACAAATTGGAGAAATGGTCTGAGGTAAATAGGATGAAGTTTAATAAAGACAAATGCAAAGTGTTCCACTCAGGAAGGAACAATTAGTTTCACACATACAGAATGGGAAGAGACTGTCTAGGAAGGAGTACGGCAGAAAGGGATCTAGGGGTTATAGTGGACCACAAGCTAAATATGAGTCAACAGTGTGATGCTGTTTCAAAAAAAGCAAACATGATTCTGGGATGCATTAACAGGTGTGTTGTGAGCAAAACATGAGAAGTCATTCTTCCGCTCTACTCTGCGCTGGTTAGGCCTCAATTGGAGTATTGTGTCCAGTTCTGGGCACCACATTTCAAGAAAGATGTGGAGAAATTGGAGAGGGTCCAGAGAAGAGCAACAAGAATGATTAAAGGTCTAGAGAACATGACCTATGAAGGAAGGCTGAAAGAATTGGGTTTGTTTAATTTGGAAAAGAGAAGACTGAGAGGGGACATGATAGCAGTTTTCAGGTATCTAAACGGGTGTTATAAGGAGGAGGGAGAAAACTTGTTTATCTTAGGCCTGGTCTACACTAACACCCCAATTCGATCTAAGGTACGTGTCAAGGCTGTATCCCCACTTTGAACTTTAGGGTACAAATGTAGGGGCCTGCATGAAAACTTCTAAGCTTATCTACCAGCTTAGCTCTGGTCCGCTGCCACCATCTCAAGAATTCCCTCCCTGGGAAGCCTTGAGAAACCTTTCACCAATTCCCTGGTGAACACAGATCCAAACCCCCTTGGATCTTAAAACAAGGAGAAATTAACCATTCCCCCTCCTTCCTCCCACCCTCCTTTCACCAACTCCTGGTGAATACAGATCCAAACCCCCTTGGATCTTAAAACAAGGAGAAATCAATCTGGTTCTTAAAAAAGAAGGCTTTTAATTAAAGAAAAAGGTAAAAATCATCTCTGTAAAATCAGTATGGAAAGTAACTTTACAGGGTAATCAAACTTAAAGAGCTCAGAGGACCCCCCTCTGTCTTAGGTTCAAAGTACAGCAAACAAAGATAACCACTCTGGTAAAAGGTACATTTACAAGTTGAGAAAACAAAGTAAATCTAAGACGCCTTGCCTGGCTTTTTACTTACAAGTTTGAAATAGGAGAGACTTGTTTAGAAAGATGGGGAGAACCTGGATTGATGTCTGGTCCCTCTCAGTCCCCAGAGCGAACCACCCCTTAACAAAGGACACAAAACAAAAGCCTTTCCCCCCCCAAGATTTGAAAGTATCTTGTCCCCTTATTGGTCCTTAAGGTCAGGTGTCAGCCAGGTTACCCGAGCTTCTTAACCCTTTACAGGTAAAAGGATTTGGAGTCTCTGTACACAGAAGAGCTGTTACCCTTCCCTTTATAGTTATGACAGTATGCAACTTCAGCTACGTGAATAACGTAGATGAAGTCGACATACCTTAGTTAGAACTTACCGCGGTTCAGACGCGGTCCACACGCGGCAGGCAGGCTCCCCGTCGACTCCGCGGTACTCCTCTCGCCGAGCTGTAGTATCGCAGTCGACGGCGAGCACTTCCGGGATCGATTTATCGCGTCCAGACCAGACGCGATAAATCGAACCCGGAAGTTCGATTTCCAGCCGTCGAACTAGCGGGTAAGTATAGACCAGCCCTTAGCCTCTAAGGATAGAACAAGAAGCAATGGGCTTAAACTGCAGCAAGGGAGGTTTAAGTTGGACATTAGGAAAAAGTTCCTAACTTTCAGGGTGGTTAAACACTGGAATAAACTGCCTAGAGAGGTTGTGGAATCTCCATCTGTGGAGATATTTAAGAGTAGGTTAGATAAATGTTTATCAGGGATGGTCTAGACAGTATTTAGTCCTGCCATGAGGGCAGGGGACTGGACTCGATGACCTCTCGAGGTCCCTTCCAGCCCTAGAATCTATGAATCTATAAAGTTGGGGTCTGGTAATGTGTCGTATTTATCCAAAGGTTAAAGGAATTCTGAAAACAAGGTGGCAAGGCCCCATGCAAGTACTTTTGACTACTAACACATGTGCAAAGGTTGAGGGGGAAATGAAAACATTTTGAAGGCACCAAAATCAGTTAAAACTGTTTAAACCAGCACATGCCAATACTAACACTGTCTCCACAGGTGAACAGAAAGAAGGACTTAAGGGTGACCATGAGGAGATTCCTGCTGTGGCTCCTGCTGCCCCTGTGGTGCATGATGAAGGATGCAAGTAGTGTGCCATGTGAAAGGGAGGATTGAATACTAATAGGGCCAGTCAACTGATCCTAGACAGCTTAATGGATCTGTCAAACTCTGTAGCCACCTCATTAAATATAACAAAATACCTGGGTCAAGAATTCACCAGCCTGTTAATAAACGGTACCAAAATAAAGGAATTGGTGGAAAGTTGTTGGAGAGTAGGGCAAGCATTATTGGCCATCACCACACAGGGAATTGTAACTGATCTCCTGGATGGCCGGTTCCACCCGGCCCTTATGGAAGTGGTGGGACCCCATTTCCCCAATATCCTTCCATGTGAATGGCGACACAGAGAATCAATGAGAGTCCAATGACCAGTTTGGACAGGTCACAGCACAATCTTTAGTCTCCTAGTGCCTCTGGAAATCCCTCACTCACAACGAGCTAAAATGGTGACCTCCCTGCCAGTATGGAGGAAGGGTCATGTTACTAAAATTGAAGGCATTGCATATTCCGAGGTCGCTGGGAAAGCGTTGTACCCTAGTGTATGTTGCACCCACTCTGATAAGGAAATTCTATGTACATGCCCATATAATATTCTAACAAATCTGTCTAGGTTCGAGGTGGCCGTCACTGAGAAACTGGTGCACATGGAGCTGGTCCAGATGAATGGTACCTACTGGTGTGTGACTGCCCCAAACCACTCCATCGAGTTAAATGGAAAGCCCTGCCCCTTGACACATCCATCTGTGTGCATGATGGTCCCCCGAAGGGCAACCTTGACTGTTGATGGGACATGGCTCCACCGTACTCCGCCAATGACGGGTAACCTAACATGGGATCCGGAATGGCACTACGGCAGTAAGTATCTAGAGGAGGGTCTTCTAGCCCTGCAGACGAAGATCGAGGAGTTGGTGGCCGAGGCCCAGAGACACAATGGGGAAGGCCGTCTGAGGTACACTCGGATAGGGGAGACAGTGGACCAGGCCGGTGTTAAGTACTCTGAGGTGCGGAATCAGGCAGTGGAGGTTAAATCAATCCCCTGGGCATGTATCTGGGTGCTATTCTGCCAAATTATGTGGGGAGTGTCCATCCTGACATTCCTGACAATGTTAATACTTTACTGGAGACTCCAAAGTAAGCTAAAAAAGTCCCTTTTCATGGACACAGGCTTTTATCTCTTAGTGCCTTATTCTCAACTTTTAAAGTTGTATTTTCTTTTTCTTTTATGTTGAGTATATCCAATATAACTATTACTGCTTTGTCTGTTTTGTCACCTTTCTGGTCATTCCACCATTTAACCAATTCCTCCTCTAGTCTGGCTGCAGCATAGTTTTCTTTTTTAACTGCTGCCTGCTGAGTTTGTATGTGTTCATACTCTAAATATTCCCGAGGGCTGACTTTCGCCTCCCTCTTTGATGCCATGGCTTTTAATCACCCTGGCTGCTGACCGTATTGGGAATGATGCAGCTGTGAATAAGACTAATGCAGACCTAGGATGCATCAGGTGAGATATTTCTAGTAGAGATGGGGAAGTGTTATTGCCATTATACAAGGCACTGGTGAGACCTCATCTGTTCTAGTCTCCCATGTTTAAGAAAGTCTCCCATGTGTGCTGTTCTAGTCTCCCGTGTTTAAGAAAGATTAATTGGAACTGGAACAGGTGCGGAGAAAGGCTACTAGAATTATCGGAGGAATGGAAAACATTCGTCATGAGAGGAAACTCAAGGAGCTTGGCTTGTTTAGCCTAACCAAAGGCTGAGGGGAGATATGCTTGCTCTCTATAAATACATCAAAGGGATAAATACCAGGGAAGGAGAGGAGTATTTAAGGTAAGTGCCAGTGTCCACACAAGAACAAATGGATACAAACTCAACATCAACAAGTTTAGGCTTGAAATTAGATGAAGGATTCTAACCATCAAAGGAGTGACATTCTGAAACAGCATTCCAAAGGGCACAATAGGGACAAAAAGCCTAACTGACTTAAAGATTGAGCTTGATAAATTTACAGAGGAGTTGGTATGTTGAGACTGCCTACAGTGGCATGTGGCCCATTGGCAACTGCTAGTAGCAAAAGTCCCGAAGTGGCTGAATATAGGGCACTAGATGGGGAGGGCTCTCACTTACTACAGAGAAATCTTTCCCATATGTCTGGTTGGTAGTTGTTGCTGGCATGCTTAGGGTTCAACTGATTGCTATAGTTGGGGCCAGGAAGGAATTTTTCCCCAGTTCAGATTGACAGAGACACTGGTTTTTTTGCCTTCCTCTGCATCCTGGGGCACAGATGGTTTAAACTACAGTAAATGGTAGATTCTCTGTAACTTGAAGTCTTTAAATCATGATTTGAGGAGTTCAGTAACTCAGCCAGAGGTTATGGGTCTATTATAGGAGGTGGTGGGTGAGGTTCTGTGGCCTGCCGTGTGCAGGAGGTCATGCTAGATGATCATGATAATCCTTTTTGTCCGCAAAGTCTATGAGTCTATAGGGAATAAAGATAGAGAAAGGATTATGAGTAAGTAATATTAAAAATACACTTTTAAAGCTAAAACTTAATTTCAGCAAATTACAATCTTGATCTAATCAGATTTCTCACCTATTTTCAGTTCCCAGTGACTTCAACCCCCTTTGCTGAAGGATCCACTTTTATCAGCTGTAAAAAAATCCTGGCCTCTTGTATCTGCCCAGTAATGGATAACTATGGGGTTCTCTCCCCTTTTTTATAGTCCCAGTAAACCTTTGAAATGCATTCTTTGAAAAGTAATCCCAGACTAAGCTCCTTTTCTCTGTTGGGTGTGGACACTATACTGTCTGGTGTAGACTCCATGCTCTCTTCTCTACAGCTCGTTATTTTTACAATGCAAATGATTTTTTTCCTGCAAACTCTGATACAAATGAATAGTCCGTTAAATTTGGCAACATCTGGATTGAGATGTTGGGCTCTTTCTTTTGTCTGGAGAAAACCTGTTTATCAACTCCCCCAGACCTTTAAATCACATATTAATCACATATTTTCAGCATATATCTATAAAGTCCTTTGTGGGTTTACTGTACATATATATGCAAACATATTAATGATCAGTGGGTTATGTTTTCAGTGATACATTACATGCCATCTTTGGGATATATATCATGACAACTGTGTGTTAAGTGTAGTGTGTATGTCAAAAAGTTGCTGACACAAAGTGGTGAACCCCCAGTGGTTCTCTGTCATAACAGGATCCAAAGGTTGGGGTCCTGGATCCTAGCTTTATGTCTGGAGCTACCTACTACCCATTCTGTTCCTCTGTAGGTCCCGAGGACCATAGTGGGGATAAGTAAGGAGTACTTGTACTCTTCAGCTCTATTAGAGCCAGAGAGTTGCTTCATTCATTTGTTCCCTTCAATATGCATTTGCAGAGTAACAGAACACCCATGCCTATGTGGAGTTCAGGCTTTTAATTTATTTTAATGGCTTTGTTGACTCGTACTCAGCAACTAGTTATGAAAATGCTCTATAATTGCCTAGATTTTTTTGATAAAACCCATTTAAAACAGTAATTCATACAAACATAATATGTCAATATTTTAAATTATGTTACATTGTATTTAGCTTTACTGCCATACCCTTTATACCATATCCATGCAGCAGGCAGAATTATAGATAGATAGATATGAAGTGGGAACTGGACTGGGACTCAGAAGACCTGTGTTCTGTTCCTGGTTCTGCCACTGACCTTGTATGAGTCACTTCCCCTCTCTGTGCCTCTGTTTCCCCTCCAACTATTTTGGCCTTTAAAACTAACAAATTTATTAAACAAAGGCAGAGTTATCTGTAGTTAGTGAATTGAACTGATTCTTACTGGTCACCATGGGTATGTCTACACTGCAGTTAGACACCTGTGGCTGACCTGTGCAAACGGACTCAGGCTCCCGGGGCTTGGGCTAAGCGGCTGTTGAATTGCAGTGTAGACGTTTGTGCTTGGGCTGCAGCCTGGCTCTAGGACCCTGCAAGATGAGAGGGACCTAGAGCTTAAGCTGCAGCCCAAGCCCAGAATCTACATTGCAATTCAACAGTCCTGCAGCCCGAACCTTGCCAGCTCAAGTCAGTTGGCACAGGCCAGCCGCAGATTTTTATTTACAATGTAGACATACCCCATGTCCTTAAAGATTTTACACCTAGTAGATTGGTCCTCCCAGACCTTTGTTTTTATTTATAGACTGGAAAAGGAAAACAAACTTTCCTGTTTTTGTTTTGTTTTGTTTTTCAATTTCCAGTTGCTTTTTCAAGTTTGAATGAAGTGGTCATGGAACTGAATAACTGAAAAAAATGAAGAAAATATTTTCGATGCACCTGCAGAACAGGCTACTGCTGTCAGGAGATAGTTTAGCACTTCAACAAACTATTTCCAGGTGTTTCATGATGCCTTCCACCAGTTCAGTGGTTTGACTTTCTTTAAAATTTTGTCAATAAATATATACCTCTTAAATGTTGTATTTTTATTTAATTTAAACACACTTCATATGTGCAGACCTACCTACATTAGTCTGACAGTCTCGTACAACTGCTAGTTTTGGATTTTACAGTCAGTCTCATAATGCTAAAACAAATATTGTTGTATAATTCTAAACTAATAGTAGAAGGCTGTAACTGAATTTTGCCATGTTTTCAGCAAATTATAAATGACACATGAGAAGTTAATCTGTGCCTGTAGTTTAATGCATGAGAAAGGAGTGATGAATCTAAGTAAGGTATATGTCTCACAGGATGCAATTAGATAAAACAGACATAGTGTTCTTCTAATCCTGTAAGGAGCAATATGCTTACTTATCTGAGTCCACTCTGACTGCCAATTACTTTAATGCATGAGCTCCCTAAGGCAGAAGAATGGCTTTGCCATATCTCAGTGTCTTAACTCAAGATTGCATTTACTGAGATTCTTGCTGTTTCATCTCAATCTCTTTAGTACTTTTTTAATGTACTATTTATTAATTTTCCAAAGATCAGTTCAGTAATGCATATAAAGGACACAATATATTTTTAGGAATCACTAAGAAGCATATAGAGAAATTCCAATAATGTAAACCTAATACACACAAACCTAATGGTGGAAATTGTCAAAGGTACAATGGAAGTTAGGCATGTTATTGCCATTTTGTGCCTTTGAGAAACTTCCCCAATGTGCTTTGAACTCTGAGATCAGCACCAGACTTCTTACATTATGGAAACGACATACGGTACTTAAAAAACTGAGGCCGACTTTTAAAGTTATTTAGGTGTTTCTGCACACAGCATCACAACACCTACCTGATTTAGGAAACTAGATTTTATGTTCAACAGGGTTTAGGCACCTGGGAGCCAAAATCCCATTGAGAGTTGATGGGATGTAGGTCTCTGAGTGCCTAAATCCCTTTTGAAAATGAAATGTAGGCTCCTAAATTAGTCAGGTTTGCAATGCTCATCACAGCAACACCGAAATACCTTTAAAAACCTGGGTCTGAGACAAAAGCTTGACTAAACTTTGTTCCTCAATGACCATTCAAAGAAATAAAGATGAAAAGAAGAGCAAATCCCAATTTATTTAAAAGCAAACAGCTTTATAAGCAGCTATGATGTCCAGGGATGTTATTTCCAAGATGTAATTGCATGGGAATCTGCACCTTTCAATTTTGCCAAAATTACTTTTTTCCCACTTTTTGAAGGACATACATATGAAGACTATTAAAGTAAAAATCCACAATGCATGGAAAACTCATTATAAATAAGTCAAAATAATATTTTCCAGAGCAAATGTAATTCCCTCATGATAGTCATAAACATCAACAATATTGATGCATCTATTGTTAACCTCTGCTGAGGTCATATCTTAGCTATAGATGTCATGCCATCTGGCAAATGCAGGAACAACCTGCAAGATAGCTTTGAATCCTTACCGCACTGGAGTCAATGGGAATTTTGCCATTGACTTTAATGGAACCAAAATTTCACCTAGCGTGTTGAAAAGGGAAACCATGGATAGGTTATAGCATAAGTGTTTTATTAAACAGTGGGCATATGCATAAATCACCAATTTCATCAAAACAATGGAGTTAATGGTGTATGATTTCCATGTGGACTCCTCAGATCTTCAGGGGAGTCCACATATGGTGTGGGAATCATCTCTGCTTGTAACAGTGGGCTTCATCCACAGCCCACTAAAGTCAATGGGAATTTTTCTATTGACTTCAGTGGCCTCCTGGTCTATTTTCATCATCATAGTACAGGTCTGTCGCATCATACGCACATTTAACATGCGCAAATTCAGCTTTACGCGGTCGGCAAAAACAAAAAACAAAAAAAAGAGAGAAAAATAACAATTTAAATACTGTTCCTGTAGTGCGGGCGATTCCGCCCGCCATTACACTCAATGTAATTTTGACTATATGCGGTTTTCGCTTTACGTGCTGACCGCGGAACGTAACCCCAGCGTAAGATGAGACAGACCTGTATCTTACTTTTGTTTCAGGCTAAGCTGGCAAAAGTAAAGATATAAACATAAACATTAACAAGGATTTCTTTTCTTACAAGGAAGTGGGTGTGAGTGTTATTTATTGACTGCTATTAGTGACAAACACAGACAAGGACATAATGAATACAATGGCACATAGATGCTTACCACTCACTGAAAGTTAATGTGTTAGGCATCTGTGCCTTTGAAAATAGACCACATGATCTCTACCCACACACAGTGTAGTAGCAGACTATTGAGGAAAATTGTTTTTTTGTTTTGTTTTTTTTAATCTTTTAAATCTAAGAGGAATGTGAAAAAGGAAGAAGTGAGAAGCATACACACTTTCAGCAACTTCACTCAGATTGGGTTCACAGATTTAACTTTTCTTCCCACTCTGACACTTTAGGTTGGGACATTGGGGCAGCCTAACAAACCTCGTCCATTCTCTCTATTTTTCCATTGTGTACATTTGTTTGCATAATATAGTGGAGCAGCAGGGCACAGTAATTACGGCAATCAGTCTCTGAACACATTAATCTGCACTAAACTGCAGGGAATAAATGATGCAGAAAGGAACGGAACAGAGGAATATTTCTTTTGTTTATGGTAAATCTCATACCAAGTTTAAATCACGCAAGGCCAACCTGTCATTTATTTCATCGTTGCCTAGCTATAAGGAATTAAAATACCTGGTAAAATATTTGATTTGAAGAGGCTTATAAAGCATTTAGTTTATGTGAGCTAATGAACATGCTATTGTAAGCAATAACAAAGACTCCTTTTTGTTTACTCTTATGACAAATAATTCTTGTTAATCATCATCGTATACTTCCAGTAGAGTGTAACTAATGGTTTTCAATAGCACATGGGCAAATTTACTTATTTTCATTTCCTCTTTCCTTTCATTCCGTTCTTCCTCTTCATAATTGCACTCTGACTCCAGTTTCCTTTCCTTTCTTCTGGAGCATCTCATCTATGATGTACTTACATCTAATGATATGGAATGTGAGAGTCTTAATATTTTCCTTTTCTATAAAGCTAACTGTCACATTACTTGTGTAGGACTAACTCTCTTCATGAGATTAGATGATACAGTACTACAATGAGAACATATATGCTAATTCCTATTGTAAGCATTGGCATGCCCTGTGTGAACTAGATGGTTCTGAAAGTCTGTACAGTCTCACACTGAGGTGGGTGCTTCTGCAGTTTCTAATAATTTGGAAAGTCTTTTTTTTTCCTTTTTCTTTTTTACTATCTCTAGTGCTGTGTGTTCTTTCCTGACAAAATTGACTTTTAGGTACTTACTAAACATTATCTGACATTCAGGTTGCTAGAATATTATTATTATAATATTATTATTATACTATTAATATACTATTATTGTAAACCATTGCTTTTTGTATTGGCAATTCTAGTGTAAACAACCAGAGTGATTGTTTATCTGTGTGATAAGGAACTTATTTCAAAGCTCCTTTGATGTCTATATGTGTCCTACTTGGACAAGTGCTAAACTTAGCACTTATACAAGATAGCTATTATAAAAAATACTGCATAGACATTATTCAAGTGTAGCACAGTAATTTTGCCCCTGTTACTTCTGTTCTACTGGGTATTTCTTAATATTTTATCAATAACTGCTCTAGAATCTATCTATAGTTAGATCTGTAAACAATGCAAACTACAAAGGAGTTGTGACAAATGGTAAAATAATATTATGGTTTGTATCTAGAGATCTCAATACTAATCAGAAATTACAGTCACAAAAGAAATAATATTGATTAGTCACATGTATGTACTGTGGCACTTGTATAAGAAGTGTTTTACAAATGAGAATATACAAAAGCACTGAAATGCTGCCTCATGAGTAAAAAGTCATCAGCCAAATTGCACACTTCCCAACAAAAAGGAAAAAACCTTCCAGTAGTGTCAAGGGATATTTAGGGTGGGATCAGTGTTCAGTGTTGACTGACCACTTCCACTGAAGTAAATGGTAAAACTACCCTAGACTTCAATAGGAGGAAAGGTAGGCCAAGGCTGAGCATTTGGGAATACCCCATCCGTAATGTTATGCACAGCAGACTGGACCTCTGGCTGTGTGTGTGTGTGTGTGTGTGTGTGTGTGTGTGTGTGTGTGTGTGT
>NW_020664374.1:6852307-6960784 GCF_002925995.2 Terrapene triunguis | reverse complement strand
GGGGGCGCCCCGGCGGCACAGCGCTTGGCGGGGGGGCGGGCTCCGGGGGCGCGGTGCTCGGCAGGGGGGGAGGCGCTCGGGGGGGTTCCAGCGGCGCTCGGCGGGGGGGCGGCGCGGGGCGTGGCGCTCGGGGGGGGGGTTCCGGCGGTGCGGCGCTCGGCGGGGGGGCCTCGGGGGGCGGCGCTTTTTTTTTGCTGCTTGGGGCAGCAAAAAAGTTAGAGCCGGCCCTGAAGATAACCATAGTGTTCCCATGTCTCTTAAGGTCTTTCTAACTCTTTATTTCCTAGCTTTTTTTACAGGAGTACCATATACCTGTATAACACTGGTACTAATGTCATTATAGTTGAAATAGTTTTTGGTGTGTGTTGCAATAATGACAACATGAACTATGTGCTGGATTCTGCCTTGACCTAAATCTACTTCAGAATTGGCCCTTAATTAGTTCTTGGAACTACCTAATAAGAAGTTTACATTAATTGAAAGCTTTATGATGTTCTTTCTGACTTTCCTAATTTACTAAAGGTAGGGCTATTAATCTGTGCTGCAATTGTAGCTCTTCATGTAACTGGCAACCTTACTAAAGCAGAAATGTATCCCAGTGTGAGTCTAGAGGTGTAACATCCAAAATCTTCTAATGATGTGATTCCTAAACACCTAAATTGCTGCTGAGATGCATGTAGCTTGCTGGGTAACAAAGTCAGCTACAAGAAATGCTCACTAACTAGTAAGAACTCACTGCATACCTGTAGTGCTGTACTCATCTTTTACATGTGTTCTAAGGTTTGGTAGAAATGATAATGATATTTAAGATGTGGCTTATCATTTGTGGCACCCTTCAGGGTATTGGCAGTCCTACTGAAGAACGTCAAGTGCAGGTCTGACCTTAAGTGTATATGACATGTACTCATTGGGTCCCACACTAACGGTGTGTAGTGCTGAGCCAGATTGTCTGTTCTGCTCTGAAGCTCACTGACAACTTGTTCTCTGTTACCATATATGAGAAAACATTACCATAGCATACCATGACAGCCTCACCTCTCACAACTATCTCTACCAGCTGTTCTAACATTTTGTCGGCTTTGTGGCAGAAGTGAGGTTTGAGGAAGGACTTGAACAAGGCATGGAAGGAGATGTGGCTAATAGGTTTTGGAAAGATATTCTAAAAGGATCTTTTGGTTGGGTTTTTTGAGAAACCCTTGAACAATTGGAAAGGGCTTTAGAATGGAAAACACATCTCTGTATTAACTACTGAGTTAATCTTTACTCACAAATGCTATAGGGATTATAAGAACTCAGCTGTCTTTTTCAGGGATGATAAAGTGCTCTAATTTAGGGTTGTATAATGAATATATTTATAAGAGTTCCATTCACTTCATCCCAAAAAGGAAACAAAAGACAAACATGTATCTGACAGTAAGTTCAGAACAGGAAAGAAGAGAAAAATTGCTATTTTAGCCTTCGTGTCTCCTCTGCAGTTTTGAAATCTATAAACATAAGGCAACCTCTCTTCTGGAAAAGAGGTGGGGAAGATGTTGTTGTATCCTCTACCGGGATTGTTCACATGTGTTTCAATGTTTTATGTACCATATCATTTTACTTCACTATGACTTTTATAGACCATCACAAAGGTTCACTTATGTCCATAGACTAACATAAAACAAAGCAAAAGCCAATGTTTCATCCTCCAAGGGACCTCATTGATCGTACTGCATCATTATACATAACAAATATTACATTTAGAGAGAGAAACCATTTTGGCCAGCAATCACAAAGACTCAGTGCCAGTTCATTATTGCTATCATTCAATCATTTTTAAAAGAGTATATACTATTAATATACTATTCACAGATACTGAATGCCGGAAATAATCCTGGTGTTAAATTAGACCTCTTGCATTATTCATGGTGTCTGGTTTAATATTATTTCTGGGACTCACAGACAAACAAGCTGCATTGCTGCTCTGGGAAATATGTCAAGATAAAGGTTTGTTTGTTTTTTAGGGCTTCCTGTTACAATATGTAAGGTTTTATGTAATTAAAGTAAGAAACTCTGTTCATACAAAGTTTGTATTAATACAGGGTTTGTGCTTTTAATAAATCAGGAAATGGGAAAAATAAGCAAAGAAACCATGGTCCTTACAGCAACATTAACATAACCAAGTTGAGAATCAAGTATATTTTGCAATATATATTTAAAACCACAATCTCAACTACATAATATCTATATATTTTTAAAAGAAAATACTCCAAAATTGTGTGACATGATTTAGTTAATGTTGCTGGTCAGAACTTCACTTTTACAGTTACTGATCTGTTATTTTGTTTGTTTGTTTTTCGGTCGTTCTCCATGAATAAACAGGATAGCTGTTCCCCACCCACCTTGACATCTTGTTTCCAATAACCATCCCCATCCCAAGGCCATCTGATCTTTTTTCTAGTCTGTTGACTATGCATCCACATGTTAACAGTCTTGACCAGAGATGTCAACTTGAAACCAGCATCTGTCTGCCTTGCATCTCGATTTAAAGGAACAGGCTCATATAATTCTTATACTTCTCTTTTAGATTAATTTCTTCATTATATGAATTGTTGATACAGTAATGCTTATTTGTCAGAACATTTTATATTCTTTTCACATTTCGAGCTGTTGGTTTAATTTTTGCATTTCACTCAGTGAAACTAGACTGGTTAGCTGGGCCTTAGCTTTCCACTCAGTTTCTCTTTTCATTTTCAGATATTGGCAAAGTGAAATATGTTTGGGGTCACAGCTTTTCAGGGGGAAGTCTACAACTCATTAAAAAAAATCTTATTTTCTTGTAAGTTAAAAAGAAATACAACTATAATATTCATGCATTAGACTGCTAGCCCTCTTCAACAAAATCAGCATTGTTTGTCTAAGTACTCCATTATATCAGTCTTTTTGAATTTGTGAAGCTTCCTCACCATGTTAATGAAGTGTTAAATTAGAATCTACTTGTATGTTGGTGTCATTATAATAATAAAATATATACTTTGATCCCTGAAGGGTGACCTGCTATTTGTCTTACACAGCTAAGAAATTAGATAGGTCAATAGGAAAATAGTAGTGATACTCTGTTGGCTTTTGTGTCCTATTTTTTCCCTTTTACTTAATAAACTTTGATTTATATTCTGTTTCTTCTTCTTTTCATTAGGCTAGTTCAATTTTGCCCTGCTACTTTGCTTAATTTTTTGACTGGCTTCTTTTAGTCACATATTTAAAGAAAATAAGCTATATGACTCATTTTCCTCCTGCACTGTCACCTGATCCCAGCTGCCTAAGGCCCAAATGAAATGGGCCTTAAGCATATGCTTAAGTGATTTGGTGCCTGAATGGGCAATGATTTGGGTCCTTCTGAACAGAGATGGAAAAGCAGAGACTAACCATGGGGGATTGGAAACCTTCTTCTATGTAACTCTGTGCTTTCTGGCCTGTCTCTTTAAATCATTTTTGCCAAAGAAGGGATATTCCATTTTCCCTTTGTCATCACTTCCTTCAAACTCTCAAAAAACATCTACAGCTTTTCAGTATGTGGCTCATGTTTCTATTTTTTGAACACACCTCTGGAAATACTACTTAAAAAGATCAAATAAAAATATAGTTTTATAATCAACATGTAGAAAAAATTAGCATATTTCACACACGGGTGGCTGCTTTTCAGTGGAGAGTGAAATGATTACTCTGTATACAGTACTGACATAGTACTTTACAAAGTGTTTTAGGATCCTTGTGAATGAAAGGAGCTACGAAGTAGTCATAAGTGCAAAATAATCACCTTTCCCAATCAAATTTACTTGTACTGGAAACAGACCAACACCAAAATCTCATTGGGACGTTCCCCTGGTGTTATCTGGACCAGTGATCTGCTAGGTCACCCCAATCCTTGACTCTGGGAGCCAGCCTTACCCTGCTCTGCTGTGAGAACCCCCACTCCTGGGCTGTTCATGCACAGCCTCTGGCATATAAGCTGCTTGGATTGTGCAACCAAATGACACTAGCCAATATCTCCGGTCCCAGACACAACCCTAGGAACCTCCGTCTTGCAGTGTCCAGTTATGCCCGCTGGACACTGCAAGCTTATATGAGTTTGTCAATTTAACAAAGAAATTGATATGTACCAGGCTTGTTATCCCAAGGGGAGTCTCTGAGATGCTTCAAACCAAATGCACTGCTTCAGATATAATAAACAAACAAATTCATTAACTACAAAAGATAGATTATAAGTCAAAGCACAACAAGTCAGATTTGGTCAAATGAAATAAAAGCAAAATGCATTCTAAGCTGATCTTAACACTTCCAATGCCCTTACAAACTTAGATACCTCTCACCACAGGCTGGCTGGTTGACCTTCAGCCAGGCTTTCCCCTCTGATCAGTGCTTCAGTCGCTTGGTGGTGATGTCTGTAGATGGAAGTGGAAGAAAGAGGAAGAGCATGGCAAATGTCTCTCCCTTTTATCATGTTCTTTCTTCCCATTTCAGGGTCAGGTGAGCCTTACCTCATCGTAGTCCCAAACTGGCCAAGGGAAGGGGGGTAACTCAAGAGTCCAACAGATCCTTTGTTCCTGATTAGGCCAGTGTCCTTTGCTCCTGTGAGGGGGGAGGGATAGCTCAGTGGTTTGAGCATTGGCCTACTAAAGCCAGGGTTGTGAGTTCAATCCTTGAGGGGGCCACTTAGGGATCAGGGGCAAAATCAGTACTTGGTCCTGCTAGTGAAGGCAGGGGGCTGGACTCGATGACCTTTCAAGGTCCCTTCTAGTTCTAGGAGATAGGATATCTCCATATTACCACACAGGTGGGTTTTTGCTAGTTCCCTACACAGGAGCCCAGAGGATACCACTTTTAATAAGTTCATATATAATACTGTAAGCAGAGTCTGGATGAGCTCTTCCCTGACACCTAGTGGTGAGCTGTGGAAAAAGACTTCAGAAGCTGATCTCGTTTGCATGGATACATCCACTCTCCCTAGGTGCTCAGCATGGTGGGATTAATTGCCCAAATGATCACTTATGGCTGGTGTTGGATCCCCAGTCTCCTTGTTATTGGAGCAGGAGTAATAAAGGGTTGTTATCCTTGTTGTGTGAACCGAAGGAAGCAGAACTGTACCTGGCATACCCCGATGGAGGGACTCATCCTCAACTGAACAGCACTTGCGAGGCAGGGGACATTGGTTCCAATGAGTTGAGAAAGGGTGCCGACAGGTACCTGGTGGTGTGGGCCCTGTTTAAGGGTCCTAGACACCATCTGATCCTTCTTCTCCCCAAGGTGTATATATATATATATATATATATATATATAAAGAGCTAATTTAGACTCAATTGAGAGTCTTGTTACATGCTGCAGAGCTGAAATCACTATTACCTAGGTCTAAGTATTAGACCAACTTTGGGACATTGTCTCTATTGCAAGAGATTGTCCAGTGTGCACCAGCAGTGAGGCTCCCCCACTAACAGCTGAAATCACTGAGAGTCGTGTTAAGTGTGGGGGGACCCTTGAAGACATCTTGGCAAGCGGGCAGCTGGTAGAGAGGCATGGCAAAAGGCTAGCAGGGCGGCTGATGGAGAGACATGGCAAGTGGCCAGCAGAGAAGCTGGTGGAAAGGGCCAGAGCAGAGCCCTGCAGAGGCAATCGGCTGTTGGGACAACGAGCGAGTGCCTGAGCAGTGCAGCATGTAAGATGCCTCCTTACCACACCTCCTGCCTTCCACAGGGTGGGAGGTGGACTCTGCGGATGGACCTCTGAACTCTGGGCCTGCACTAGCTAAGGACATCAACTGTGAGTGGGGTACAAAGAAGGGATGGGCACATTAAAGGGACTTTTGGGTTGCTGGACTTAAGACCCTGAGGGGAAAAGGACACTGCCCAACTTACTTGGGTGTGGGTCTTTTGCTCATGGTTTGTGTTTATGAACCCTAACTATGGTGTTTTCTGAAATTAATGCTGAGTTAATTTCCTCCTTTTATTAAAAGTTTTTGCTACACTCAGACTCTGTGCTTGCAAGAGGGAAAGTATTGCCTCTTAGAGGCACCCAGGGGATGGTGTGTAATTGTCCCAGATCACTGGATGAGGGCTCGAGCCGCTTTTGTGTTGTATTGTTGGAAAGGAACCCCTAGATACTGAACCTGGTCCTTGTTGCTGCTGGCAACACCTGGCGGAAGGGTTACAATATGAATATACCTTATAAACATGCCTGTGTAGTCACACTGTGTATCTGATTCTCCTCACTCTTAAGCCAATATGAATCAGGGAATAATTCCATTGAAGTCAGTTGACTTACCAGTGTAAGTGAGATGAGAATTGGGTGTACATACATCTACAGTTATATCTATATATACAAAGGCATGCTGTGCAATATGATTTGTATGTCTGTACCAAAGTGACAGGGAAATGTTGTCATGATTTTTTTTAAGTTTGTATTCATTAGATAGAAAAGTTAATAACTGAGGGACATTGGTGCAGAAAAGTGAAGAAAGGGGTTGTTGAAGGTAGCTTTGATGCATGGAACAAAGTCTGTTTCAATCTATTTTTTTTTTTCATTTTGGAGTCATTGAAGGGATAAGGTTATTCATGTTTCTATCAAATGCCTCCTGCATACACACCATGGCACATTTCCTAACCTTTACTCAGACTTTGATTGGATGATCCCAGCCACTGCATCAAGGGAATGGCTCATCTGCAACAAAATTAAATTCTGTCATACCCGGTTGTTTGGTTCCACATTGTGATAAACTGATCAAAAAGTTTATGCATTTTTAATGGAAGTCAAGAAACAGTGAAATTCATGGAATCAAAGGAAATATGAAATAGGAAAAGAATGGTGATCATTTGCCAATATTTTTTCCACATCTGTTATCTAGTTCTGAAAAGATCCTAGTATAACCCTTTGCAGCCACAGACTTTAACATATTTCTCATTCTTTTCCTTCAAGAAACTGACTATGAACTGACAGAAAATAAGTGTTCATATGATATTTGAAATGTTGAAATACATGGTCAGCCAAGAAAATAGGATAAAGTTGGTCAGATGCATATTGTGCAAAACCCATATGATTGGATATTGGAATATTTATTTGACAGTGCCTCATCTAGCTACAAATGAAACATACCAGAGATGCGGATATGGTACAGTGCTGCAAATAAACGAGAGGAAAATACACATCACTTTTTTTATTACATGCAACTCTGCTTCAATATTTTTCTTGACTTATGTCCTAGAACATAAAGTTACGTTATATACCCACATTCAGGGAAAATAAGAAATTGTATAAATTATAGACCAGGGAGGACAAGGTGGACTGGAAATCTTATACAGCTGAGGACAGAAAAGTAAAGTTAATGACAGACACATTTAGTTCATGACAAGCTGGGGTGTAAATCTACCCTGCCGTGCACTAAATGTTTGTGTTCTATATAGTGTGTTTTGATCTACACTGCTTTGAAATGGGAATAGATCAAAGCACACTAGTGAACTTTTAGTGTGAGACTGCAGTATCCACATGGACACATAGCACACGGTAGGCTAGTACAGGGTCAATTTACACTCCAGCTTGCAGAGAACTACATGTTTGTGTAGACAAGCCCTCTGTGTAGAAGTATTCTTAGGTGTCTTTTGAAAGTTAGGGCACCTACCAAGATTTCTTGTTTCATCAATATATGTCCCCCACCAGATATGGGCTTCTTTATTATCAGTTAAACTTTAAAATGCTTCTAGGTAGATTAAATTCAGTGCCTGCTTTTTCCTGTCATCTAGGAAATGAGTCAGGATTCTGACAACCAGTTATATCTCAGCCTAAACATAAACTAAACAAATGTAAATTTCAAAGCAATTCATCTTGGTTACTTCATTAGACATTTTTTAATTACAAAAGGCCAGATGCTGATACCCTTACTCATGCTGAGTTTCGCCTTATTCCATAACTTATTCCATTGATTTTAGGTACTTTAATTGTCAATCATTCCATCTAACCCTCTAAACATTATCAACAGGCCCATTTCTTAAAGGCAACATGACAGAAGTGAATTTTGAGGAGAGATTTGAAGGGGAGGACAAAGGTTTTATGTATTAGTACCTAAAGGACTTTCCATATGTAAGAGGCAGCATACAAGAAATTCCTGTGAGAAGCTGACAAATGAGATGAGGTTAATATCACTGGTTCAGTGGAGGAGGACAGGGAATTGAGTAATGTGAGGAGAAAAATAAAATAGATGGCAATTTCAGCAGATTATATCATCTGGGAGTGTTCATTTCTCCCTAGTTATACATACATGTCCATAGTCCATTTGCCAGTCCACTACCCCTAGTAATAATACTTTACCATATAAATGGGCCTATAGTAGGCCATTCCTGTACAACATAACACAACTAAAGGAAATGTATCTTGAAGCAAATATGCACCACACAGATGATTAAAACAATCACTAGGTATGCAGCAGGTAACATTGACATTAAACAGTATACACTGTCAGAGTGAGTAGCAACTCTTTTGAATTTGGATTATTTAAAAAAGTGAGACTCTAATGACAATTACTTTATATTTACCACTGTCCATGCTTGGGCTCCTAAAGAAATCTATAGTATTATCAGAATTCATTCCTTGCTACAGATTTCTGCCTTCCACTTAACAAGAGTTTATTCATAAAGAGTTGAATTCTACCTCTGAGATATTGGGGGTGGGGAGTTTGAGGATCTGTCCCAAGGGAAGCACTGGGAGAATTTCTAAAATTGCATTTCATGTTTCCCTGTTGCTTACACTCCACTGAGCAATGGTCCTGTTCCACAGGCCAATGGATAGAGGAGGCAGGGCCATGACCCTTGCCATTATGTCCCTCCCTACCCCTCTGCTATGCTGTGCAAACCAAAGCATATTACCATTGCCCCCCTCTTCCCCTCCCACTCTTTAGGAAACACTGTTCTAAGCAACAATATGTATGAGTGTGAAGCTTGAACCACCCTGCACACCACTAAATGTTGTCTGTCCAGAGTTTTGTGCTTATCAATGTAGTAAAGAAAGAAAGCCTGGACCTGGTGCAATATCTGAGGCCTGAACCAGAGGCTATTTCCCAAAGTCAGGCCATGCCATGAACCAAAGTCAGGCCATGTATTAATGCAGGTGCTTATAAGTACATGAACATGGCAAAGTTGTGGCTAGCATTCCTAAAACATAGGCACTAGATATTTATGTAAATGCATTCCAAATGGGTAGTTCAGATACACCCCAATCTAGTACAGGATAAGATGGTTTGACTGAATACCTAATAGAGATATCAGAAACAAAATACAAGGGGAGGTAACAAAGAGATGTCATGAAACATGTAAAGTGGTATGAAAGTTGTTTATTCCAATTTGTCTCAGTCTGTAAATGTTAGGGTACCTTGCCTTAATCCTTTGTGTGGCTGAGGGGGGCAACAGAGACTCCTGCAGTTGTCTGACCTACTCCTTGCTATGGGGCACTTATGTGTTAATGTACTTGTGCAAGTTGTGCAAGTAATTAGGACTGTGCATTGAGGGTAATAAACCTGTCTGAGTGCCTTTGTCTCTGAAGATGCCTGTGGTCTTTCTTTAGGAGTAACACTGAGGTTGGCTGAATTAGCAGACTGCACTCTCTGCTAGGGCTAATAACATCAGAGCTCCAAGGACAGAAGCACTGGGCAGATGTAACATCTTAGCAGCCGTGACAGTGTTACTGCAGCAACAACATTCCACCCATTTACATCCAAAACTCCAGATTTCCAGTTCATGAGAAATTTTGGCACTTGAAAATGTGGCTTC
Organism: Terrapene triunguis; assembly: GCF_002925995.2. Classification (NCBI taxonomy): domain Eukaryota; kingdom Metazoa; phylum Chordata; order Testudines; family Emydidae; genus Terrapene; species Terrapene triunguis. Next base: position 6,951,002 of record NW_020664374.1, on the reverse strand, counting down.
ATTTTAGAACAAAACCACGTTCTTTTACATTTCTCATGAACCAGAAATTCTGAAAAAAATATATATTTCGGAAACATTGACAGTGTTTGCAAAATGAAATTTGGTCCCCGGGATGGACAGCTATTGAGTGAAATTTTTGTCAGTTTCACTGCTGCTATTTCCTGGCATCCTGGGGAGCCAACTGGCCTGGAAGCACTAGGATTTATGGCACCAGAGTTTAAGTCCTCATGGCAGGGCCATCACAGAACCACAGACCCTTGGAGACCATTCACTGAGGGCCCAGGATTTCCAGGCTCTCTGCTATGGAGTCATGAGTCAAGACCCAGTTAGAGTGGGGGCTTTAAGGCTTCCTGCCTCAGAGCTGGGAGTCTGGAAGTCCTGAAAGCCCAGACTTCAATCAGGTCTTGCAGGACTTCCAGTCTCCTAGCTCCACTGCAGGGAGCCTGGACATCCTGGTGCCACAGATCCTACATGCCTGGGGTCCTCAGCCCTAGAACAGACTGCATGACAGCTCACCAGACAAGCTGGCAGGGGGACTACCAGAACCATGACTGCAATTTGGTGAATGTTCATCAAAATTAACCTGCCTGCATGAGAAAGTTTGGATTTGAAACTGTTTTGTCAAAAAATTTCCAATCAGCTCTATTTGTGTCCTATCAGCTGAGTGATAGATTCATATATTAATAGAATTTAAGACCAAAAGGGACCTGCCAAAGAGGAAATCTTGCACAGCTGTTGCCTAAACCATTACTTTTAATCATAGAGAATACATTTCAGTTTAGAGTTTTAAATCCAGCACCACTTATAAGCACCAAGTTCATTTTCAAAATTTAAAAAGAAAAAAATCAGTAAATTTAAATATACATCTCAGGTTTTTCACTATTCTGCTTTACCCTAAAGTATTGTGCACACTACAACATATTGATTCATTTACCCAGTTCTTTTTATCATACTCAGTGAAGTAAAAACCTTAATATATTTGTGATTAGTATTTAGTATTCAGCCAGCATCCCTTTTCAGGAGTGCCGTCAACTTTCCTCTGCTTGGCCTTGGTAACACTGAAGCTGCTGCTTTCCAGGCCGTCCTTTTGCTCTTGTCTTCCAGGAGAGAGGAGAAAACTTCCAAAAGCCATGGCAACCCCAGGGCTCTGAGTGTGGGAATGGGGGAAATCCCCAATAGTACCCTGATCCATGGAAGGGCTAGCAGAAGAATTATCCAGTGAGTTGAATTATTATGATCCATACCCTTATCCACCTCTCCACTGGCCTATCTTCCCTCAATACACTGCAGGCTCCCATACCTTTCCTTGTCTTCTGGAGGGAGACCCCATAGCCATCTACTTATTTCCCTCTATGAACTTATGAGGGACCCAGTTGACTATCTATTTCCATCCTGCCTTTTCAATCTACTCATTCTGTCTTCAGTCCACCTGGTACGTATCATTGGGGATCTCACAGCAAGTCACTAGAAACTTATTGCTGGGTCCCATTACTACTGTTTAGACATCCCAGAATGAATGGGATTTGGGGAAACCTAATTCTCACTCAAAACTTTCCAACAATGGAGTGAAGGGGCAGGAAGAGTCTACAGACTAAAAAAAATGTATCTTTAGTAATGCATCTATGAGGACAATATTGTCACAAAAAATAGCCATGTTGCTCAATGCACTTCTGAGCATATGTACAACATGTTTCAGGTTGCACGTGACCAGGATTCATCACCAACTTTGGTCTGCTGGTTGGATCATTAGCTTCCCCGGTCCTGCTCAGGTACTGACGGGGAGTGCAATGTGAACATTGATCCATGCCCCCCACTTAATGCACTATTGGAAGGCACTTATATATTACAGTGATGAGGAAAGTATAAGATCCTATATAGAAGAGTATTTTGCAGTAACTTATAATTTACCTTTAAGTGACAGTGTGAATACAATTTGAGACAAATAATCCACGTTACAAAAGCTGCAGGATAAAAGCTCTTTTATAAAAAAAAATTGTAGAAAAGATTATTTTTGTTTTATTGAATATGGCAGCATTTAAACCTCTATTGTAAACAATGTGCATCAGCTAAACATAGCTACAGATATTACCTCCTGTAGTTTACCCACTCTGAGTTCCTCATAAGCAGGAAGAAACTACCAGCTTCTGTACTACACAGCTTCTTCTTTTTCTGCAAACAGTACTGTACTATTTTCACTATGTATCTGGGAATGAATGATTCTTGTCAACATCATGGGAATATGGTTATGACATCAATAGTTCTGTATTCTGTATCAAAGGCACCTGGAATATCAGTGGATTGTACAGTATGCCTTGTGAGTTCTAACAAACCATTTTGTTAAACGGTGCAAGAATCATTAAGTGTATTCAGTCAGTACTTCCCAAAAGAGAGAACGAGCTATAAAATTCACATAATACTTGCTGTCTTTTTTTAATTGAAATTGAATTGTTTTGGTACATTTATTAAAAGTAAAAAAAAAAAAAAAAACAGAAACCAAATAGTAATAAAAAAAAAAAAAAAAAAAAAAAAAAAAAAAAAAACAGAAGCCACACAGCAACAACACGAAAGCAAGCAAAAAATAACCTCAACAAGCATATTCTAAAATGCCTAGCTACTAGCTGTTGATACTAAATATCTTGTGAAAAATGCATATATTGCTTAGTTCCTTTGAGAGAAGCGTCTATAAATTGTTTTAAACAGTAATGAGTGACAAACTGGCTTATGCCTAAATTGTCTCCGATGGTTATTTGAACAGATCCTGTTGCTAGAAAGCCAATGGCAGATGTTATTTTTTTAATCACTACAGGCAAAGCCTGGTTCATCTGTGTGTTGCTCCATAAATCCCCTTTAAGCTTCCAGCAGAGCTCTAATAAGGTTTATCAAATCTTTATCTTTGAAAAATTGACTCCTCTGTAAGATCCAGAAATGAGTGCCTATGTCTATACATTCTTACAGGAGGATAATGTCTTCTGAATGTTCTCTTTGGCCCCTCTCTTTATAGCAGTACTGTATCTGTTTTTTATGACAGAATCACCTGGCTTCCAGATGATTTTCACCATATAACCCTATGTAGGGAGGTAACCTGAAAATGACTGCCAGAGGTGGAACTGTTATAAGGTAAAGAATATTTAGTGTTTTAGAAAATAGTAAAATGTAGTTTTCACTATAGGATGAATTCACTCCCCAGTATCTGAACTGGGCACTGGAGACATCTGTGGAAGGAAAGAAGGAACATCTGTGGGAGGAAAGAAGAAAGAATCATCCACCAAAGGCAAAGGATGGATAGCAGAGTTGCTCTGTGGTGGCTGTGATGGGGGTGGCAGGACCATCTGGTCCTGCCTCCGCTTGTTCGAACCCCAGCCTGACCCACCTTCAAACATTCCCTGCATGCTAACACACAGGGAACCCCTGAGAACTGGGCTTCACATTGTGCAATGGATGCACCACCACTCACATCCCACTCCCCCAAATCTTGCTGCCTCTTGCACAGTGGAACCACTCTAGTTCTACTGCCAGGAGACCCTCTGACCTGGAAAGGTGGAGGCAGCTGTTGTCTCTAAAAACTCCACTTACTTTGCCATGTTCATCCATAGCACATTTTGATTGATGTCAGCAGACCCAGGTGCTCTGTTTGCTTTAGTTAATTTTGAATAGCTGTTAAAAATATGGACCTGGAAAATGTTTTATGTTATTCAGAGGCTGCTCTAACATACACCTCAGGGGATTAGGAAATGTAAGATGTTACTGGGGGGGAAAAGTAGCTAATAATAGTGGACTAATCTCTCCCTCTCTCTTTCCTTTTGTCTATCTAACAAATACAAAATGAAATGCCTGGGTGCCAGAGAGACACATATGTGTGCCTCTGCTGATTCAAGAGATATAATACAAATAATCAAGTCAAGTAAAGGACCAAAGCACTTCATAGAGTTTTTATAAAATATCCCAACATAGAGTGCAGGGGCAGAATGTAATCTACCTTTCTGAACAACAATGTTCTTGTTCCAATAGTCTTATCAGCATGAGCTGGCTGTTTTTCTCTTACCATCTGCAGTATATTCAGCCACACTGCAAGAAAAACACAAATCGCCCACTGAGCTCATTTTTCTTTGTATCTTCTGCTTACTTAGGGGGTACATAATCTATCACCAGGTAGCATAATAAAGGGTCTGTACTTGGTAGTTGTGTTGAATTTTGCCCTCTATTTTGCACAATGGGCATTGTAGCCAAGATATGGTTATAAGGCTAATTTTGAACAAAAGCACTAAAGCCCCCAACATTCTAAGTAAGTAAATTGCCAAAAAGCGACAGGTGTACATGGCATAAGCAAGCAAAAATGTTCTTGTGCTGAATGTGATGGCTATCTTTTGTCCATAATGCACTCCTCCTGGAATGTGTTCATATATCTGGATTTATTTTTTGGAAATTCAAAACACTTGAATTGTGAACAGCTGACCATAAAGTAAATTACACATCATGCTGTATAACTTTGTATTGATAATTCTTGTGAGGAAGTGATGAAATTGTCCTGCTACAAATGACAAATTCTAGAATTTCAATAAAACTCAGTGAAGAAAAAAAAAGATAACATATGCCCAAATCCTGCGATTGACTCTGCACAAGTGGGCCCCTTTGCCTTCTTGGAAGATCATTGTGTTCTATGTGCTTTCTGGGATCCACCAATATGGACTTCTGTGTAGGATCAGGGCCCTGTCCCCCTTTTAAAAGGAAATACTGATTTCTTTTGGTGTTTGTAACAATAGCATTGTATCATAATAAAAAAATGTAGTGGTTGCTCTCAGTGGGTAGCACTGCACTGGCCAAATCAATATCAATCATCAGGGCAAACTGCAAGGTTTCTGTTTAGGCCCCCATGATGCACAACTGTTTGCAGGTGTAGCGCCAATAGGTGTCCAGCCCATAAAGATTGTTTGTGTCTATAGAGTTGAGACCCCATTCTTACATAGAAGAAGAAAAGGTTTGTGCTTGAAATCTGGGCCTATGAGTTCAGCCCTCACAGATGGCTGTTGGCTACACAGAGAGTGAATTTGGTGAATTCTGGGGTTATGCTGTTTATAGCATAAAAGCATTATCTTTTCCTTGCCCTATATCACTGGAATTAAAGGTTCTGGGCTTGTACTATAGACAGGGAAATTGCAGGAAGCCAGATGACTTGGGATTGTTCAGACTATCTCCATTTCAGAATGCTCAATTATATCTGATAACGGGCAGTGCAGTAATTCACTGTCCCTTCAGGATCATTGGGATGTTATGTGATTCAGGGCTTGTGCCTCATAATGGACCTGAGGCAAAGCTCATTAAAGTCAATGGGAGCTTTCAATTGACTTCAGTGGGCTTTGTTTATGCCCAATGTCTTCCCAGTACACAGAGGAAGTGGACCATTGCAGGAACTCATGGTCTCCTCCTTGTGGGTGAGCACAAGTAGGCAGAGGCCCTGGAATGATGCCATAGGCATGCGCTCTGGAACAACAAAATGTATGTTTATTACTGTAAGAGGGTGCAGAGGATTCCCCACTCCTGCTCCTGCTGCTGCTCCCTTCACCTACCCCCAGGCAGGAAGCACCCCTCCCTTGACCCCAGGATTACTTCCTTCCTTCCTCTGGGAAGAGACACACCCTCTAGGGGTTGTCTGTAGACATGCCACACACAAACTCAGTAACTATGTTACGGTACTCACATCCACACCCCTTCAAGAGATACACCCTGAACTCATCTGTGTCCCTAGGAAGCCCTGCTGGATGCTGAAGGGCGGATGGGAAAGTAGAACCTTACTCTTGTTCCATCTCTCCTCACACTCTTTGGGGGTAGCTAGCAGCAGCAGTAGCCTAGGAGGCAACAGTTCCTGCATTCAGACAATCAGGGACTGGGACTGTGCCTGGTCACTGTGAGGTTAGCCCATAATGCACACACTTGCAGTGCAGACACAATCTGGCCCTATACCTAAGCTGCAGTTTAAAGCACTGAACGGCTATAAAACATAAACTACTGGCTAACAGTAATGGTGTCCCTTGTAGTTGCCAGGAACAGTTTGTGAACTGAAACAACACTGTTGTCTTGACAGCCACTGGCAGGGCTTGGTTACATACGCTGTACTGACAAAATACCTATTTAATTGCTTCAGAGGGATTATGCTTTGTTGTTTTCATTGTGTAAAATAGATGAGTCTCTATAAAGTTTGAGATTGTTTATTCCTGGCTAAAAACATCTAATATCCTCTTTTTATCTTTCTAATCCTTAACACCCTATTCTTCTCCATATGAGATCTGACACAATTTAGTTATAAACACTCTCATGATTATATAAAGGGCATTTATTATACCTTTATGCATTTGTGAGTTGCACAGACGAAAGTGACTGGAGTTGGGCTTTTCACATATAATTCATTATAGGTGAACAAACATGTACAAATCCATTCATTTATTTGGATTTATACAAAACATATATAGAGAAATTTGTTGCAGGCTTTAGCTGTCTTTGCCACATATCAAAAATGCAAAGACTTATGCAGACAAAATAAACCCAGCAGCTTCCCCAAAGACAGGAAAAAAACAACAATATTCCATCCTCAAAACCTTAGACCCCAAAACACAGACTGCAGCCCTCCCCCTCTCCGCAAACCTCTTAAAAAAGGATGATCTTTAGGAATGTGCCCAAGGGGCATTGTGATTGTTCCAAATCCAATTAAAGCCAATGCAAGCCTCTCCGTTAACTTCAGTGGGCTTTGGATCAGACGCATGGTGCACATGCTTTGGTGATTTGTGCTAAACATTTGAAAGAAATGATACAACACATTAAAATTAGATACTACAAATATGCCTTTGTGCTCTGCTAAAAATAGTTGCTAGCTAATCTTTAAGAGATAGTTCATAAAGGTTATTGAATAACTGGAGTCATAGCTGTCCAGATGCCATAATGAGATTTTTGTAAAATGTTCCATGGGCAGGAGTTATAATTGCTTTTTTTGTTGTTGTCACAGAAGAGAGATTTCCACTTTTCAATTTCCAGCATTGTGAACTTTAGTTAACAGGCAGAGATTAAAGTTTAACTCCAGGGTGTTACTACCTATATGCCAATTGTATATAAAAAAACTGCATCTACATCTGGTGACAAAGTCTGCAAGCCTTAGTCTGTTGTCAAATGATACAAATGTTCACATGATTTGCAATATGAAACTTCATGGATTATGTGCACTGGGTACTTCTCCTTTATAAACTTAAAAAGATAGCTCTATTTCTCTAGTTCACTTTAAAAAAGAAAATCCATCAGAAAGATTCCTATCTTTAATGAATATTCTTGACAGCTATTTGTGGAGAATTACCTAACTATGCTGAGCTGGCAGTGAGAACATCTGCAGCATGAGAAGAAAAAATAGCACAGTCATAATATTTTTTACCAGCTGTGTGGCTCATTAGAGTAGTTGGAGAATCCTTGTGAAGAGATTTATCTAAAGACTGTCTGAGTAGATTTCAGTTTGGCTCCTCTGGCATGTTCTCAATAACCTCTTGTTTATCATGGAGAGGTCCCAGATTCACTTCAGTCTTGATACTCCCTTAGGCACAGAGAAACTTAAATGTGCAAATGGGTTGCTTCACACAATATTTTAAACAGGTGTATAAGCATTGTCTATCCGATCTACACCATCTTTCACCAGTGTCTTTACTATTTTTTACATGGAGTTCTTCTCTTATGTAAGATGTAGCTATAATTCCCATATATAGATATAAAAATCCCCATTTCTAAAAAGACATTGATTAATAATGCATGGGTTATTGTACAATGCGATATGGATAGCATGGGATGACTAGTCTCAAACCTTCCTTTTAAGGAGGTGGAGGAAGCTGTGAATTTCAGCTCGCCAATTTCCTGATGCAACACTCAGTCTCAGAGTGGTAGGATTAACAGGTCTCTGGTGGGGACAAATGGGTCACTCTGAAAATCCATAGATGATTTAGGAAAAATGAGAAGGTAAGTAGTAGAAGCTGTGGAAACATAGAGCAGCCCCGAAGGTCTGCTGTAGGGGCAAACGGAGGGCTCCTAGGACATATAATTCCAGACAGTTGCTAATTGCTATTCTTGCCTCAGGAACAGCTGTTTTTTAGAGGACACAGGCTTTAGCTCCTTGCCCACAGAGATGAGCACAAATCAGTGCTATCTGATCTGAAGAAGAGCTGTGTGTAAGCTCGAAAGCTTGTCTCTCTCACTAACAGAAGTTGGATCTAATAAAAGATATTACGTCACCCACCTTGTCTCTCTAGTACTACCTGAGTCAGTAGTTATCCAGTTAGTACTGAAGAGCCAACAAGGTTTTGGAAGAGGGAATTGGATAACATTTGTTCTCATGCATTATTCACTAAATTGTTAACTTATTTCCAAGTGTGCAGGCAAATTCTGCCCTGATTTATACTGATGTAAACCTATTGTAGCCTATTATTACATTTATGAAACCCACTTGAACTCAAAGGACTATACAATAGGTTTAACTGAAATTGGAATGTGACCCACATAATCCTCATTACTGGTGTTGCTGAATGAGAAAGAAAGAACCCAGCTTGATTTTCTGATCCTAGGGCAAGTGTGTGGGGTGGGCAGTTAAGAAAAAAATATTTTTACTTATTAGAAATTGATAAATCACTGACAGAAGAGTACTACTAAAAAGGGATAATAAGCTGAATATTTTATAAATAGTCACATGATGTATCATGTATCTTCATTTCAATAATATTACAGAGATATGTTTTAGTCCCTTTGCACGAAACCATAGGAATGTATCAATTTATGCATTGACTCAGCCTCACCTCATAACAAACCATAGACTTCGTCAGTATCATCCAAGTTATGTTCCCTTTCCCTTCAATACTGCTAACTATGGTGAAGTGAAACATTTGTAACAAATTACACATTTTGCATAATTTTCCTCTTTCTTTGTCCAGTTCATAAAATGTTCACAAGCAGATTGCCAACACCTGAATTTAAAGGACCCAGAGCTGGGACTGAAGATCCCAGTGAGGCCAAGTAGTCTGTTTAGTTATTGGACTCTTTAATACCCCAGAAGGGGTTCATTTGGACTTTATGACTTGGCCAGAGGAGCAAGCCACTGAAGACCTGCCCTGGTTGGTTGGTAGCCTGCAGGGAGTACCAGGGGTGAGAAAAGGATTGTGATAATGCACCCAGATGCTTGGAGGTGCTCAAATGTAGTTCCCCTTATGCAAGGGAATAAGGGGGAGAAAGATACTATTATGTGAGCTGGGTCCTGGGTCCTGATGCACAGGCATCAGCATATGCTGCACACCTGCATACTTCTGTCCTGGAACAGGAGGGTGGGGAGGGGCAGGAATAGGCTAGTTTCTACCCCCTACATCTGTGGCATAATGTGTTATGGGCATAGGCATGCAGCATATTACTCTCTCTCCTTACCTGGAGCAAGGAAGTAGCAGGGGAAGAACTGTGACATAGAGACTCCGAGTCCATTTCTCCTGGTGCCAGCTCACCACCTGTGGTTCAGGGCAGTGCCTAAAGGAACATCTATTCATATATAAGTAGCTCTTGAAGAGTTCATTGCAAATATTCTGTGTTAGAACATTCAAATTTGAGGTGCGTTGTTTATAGTTACATTGGTCATATAGCATTGTTCCATCTCCTGATTGGATGACTTATTTAATTAAGTAACACAGAACAAATTTTAAATACTACAACTGAATGTACAATTTGAAATTCACATTCCATAAATATTAAAGCACTCAGTGTTAACATTTGCCTCTAATGAATAGTTATGCTAGTAAAGCCTGATTGAGCTGATGTTTGTGGAAAGCAATTTTGAAAGCCTGTTAACATGATCAAATCAACATGCATTTTTGAATTCTAGAAAATATTAACAGTAAATATTTTCTACTATTCACCCAGCTTTACTGCTAACCCAGGCAGGCTGGTCATTGTGATTCTTAGAAATAAGTTCACATTCAACCAATATGAAAAAAGGCAAAAGATACTGTGGGATATATATTGCAAAATGAAGGCATTAATACCATGACTATTATCTATAATTTTGACAAGATAACACTTACAATATCATTTTTATTTTTGAAATCCTCTTTATAAAAAAGACCCAAAAAGTTAAAGAAAGTTCAAGAAAATAAAACTGAAATGATTAAGGGAAATATAATGAAAGACTAATATTTCACGTATGTAGTCTAGAAAAAAGATGATTAAAAGGAAATATAATAACTGGTGATGAATTAACTTCAAAATACTTAGTAGTTCCTTTGCTTTAAGTTAGCATCCAAAAAGAAGATGCTTATTTGACGCTCATAGCTTCAGAAACTGGGCTGGAGATGGGGGAAAAAGGCATCCTGGTTTCTACCCTGGTAACAAGACCTTTTCTCAGGATAGGCTATTGGGCCCTAAACTTTCTCTTGGTTCAGTACTTACTGTTGCACAACCTGGAATTAATTTTTTTTTGGAGGCAATATTCCATATTTGGAAAAAATCAGAAAAAGGTCATGACAGGAATACTATACTTTATAGTATGTGGGAATAATTTATTACATTTATAAAGATATACCAGTTTATCTCTTGTCCCCACTAAATGAAAAAGAAACAAACTCCATGACTCTGTGAAGCTTGTAGTTCTCATAAATGTGCTTCAAAAATTAACCAGTGGGGACCCCCTAAATTGAATCCTATAAACAGCATTTGAAATTACATTTTCAGACTGCTCAGCCACAAATTCTTTTTAATTGTTTATATTGACCTTGCTTTTTTGGAGAAGAAATCCTCTTAGAAAGTGTAATATTTCCCTGAATAGAAAAGATGTAATTAGCTTTAATTTGCACAATCAGGGATCATAAACAGATTATAATTTGCATTGAAAAACTGTAGAACATCATTAAGGTTACATTTGGTATGGTAGTTATAAGAAATTGTATTGAATAAATATCTGCAGCCTAGGGTCAAACAGTATAATGAAGACATAAATCCTTATCTGAAAGCATAATTGTTCTTCTGTATATTACTGTCCACTCTAGAAAGGCTGCAGTAATATAGTTCTCTCTATGTACATTTGATAAATATTTTAATAAGCTATTGCATAATGAACTTAAAGAACCATGTCAGTGAAATCTCTTTGACTAATTGAAGTACAAATATAAACATTTCCCTCCATCAGTCAGGACTAGATGTGTGTACTCATGTACACTTTTGGAGGTCAAGCAGAATTGCATGGAGGATGGATCAAGGCAAACATGAAATCTGCCCTTCCTTTGCTGACTGTCCTTGTTCTTGTTTTACACTATTTGCTCCTGGCAGATAAAGATTACCCTTTTGGTAAGCAGACTGAAAATACTTTTGGTAAACAGTATGCTTAGAGTATGTGCCACCGAAAAGACAATTTGCAGCTCTGACCCATGGTGCACAGACAAGTAATTACTTGCATTGTTATGCCTCTCTGTATATTCTTTCCATTCTTTTTTTTGGGGGGGGGTATTCAATATTATAAAACAGCTTTTGTGAGACAGCTTTGTTTGAAAAACTATTGACTTGCCAATGAAATATTATTTGATTCTCCTTCAGACCAAGGACATGCAAATGTGTCTTCATTTAAAATCTGAAAAATAGGAAATACCTTGATTTGTCCCCGAGAAAGCTGGGCGAATCAATGAACAGATCAACATAGAGTTTGAACTATGCTGCAGATTCTCCACAAAAGTGGGTTTTTCACCATCTGATATTTTATTTTAAAGTAGCTATAGTCAAATATCAAAAAACAACAACAGCAACAAAAAAGCATTTGAGTTTGTTTGGATAAACAGCTGAAGAATGGGATGCTTATTCAAAATGTAGTATTCAGACCCATGTGATCCCCCACTTTCTACCCTCTGGACTCCAACAGCAAACCATTTCTTCCCATAATAGAATGAAGATCCTCTTATCTTTTGGACAGACAACATTAGTGTTTTGGGGTGGGTCTGTCAAACAATTTTTTGTCCTCTTCTCCCTCCAGAGATCACCACATAGGCCCATTGACTTCAATGGGGAGCCGTTGAGCTCTCAGCACTTTTGAAAATCAGGCTAGTTAAGTTATGTGCCCAAATAAGGATTTAAGACCCTAATTTTAGGCATCTCTATTTGAGAATCTTGGCTCTGATGCCCACTGTGATCATTTCAGCATGCATTAGGACTAGAGCTGGGTTGGGGGACGACGACACTTTTTCAATAAATTCAGACTGTTTCATTAAAAAATTGAAAGTTGAAAAATACTGATCAGATCTAAGAAGGACTTTAGTGAGGACTAGTGAGATAGTTAAGTTTGGGGATGCCCCAAAGAAACAAGTCATTTTATATGGAAAGGCCACCATAATACTTCTGCTGTCTGAAGAGTGGAGCTCATTTCATTGTAGCGGAGTCTGTGCATAATTATCAGCATTTAAAAAAAAAGTCAAGGGACATTTCTTCAAGGGCTCCTTTCTGCACCCATTACTCCTTTTTAATAGCATATGCTCCCACAAAAGTCCCTATTGAACTTAATATCCATTGTGCCTATACACCGTCCTCCCCCCATGGCTTAAAAGGCACAGTGCAGCCCTATGAATTCAAGGTCTTCTTCAATCCAGTCACTGAAGCTGATTGCGGGCTTATAATACAAAAATGTCCCCAAGCTGCCTTTTTTATTTCTGATCAGGTCAGAGCAAACTTACCGATATCAGGGAGTTGTTCCCAATTCCTTTTTTTTAATCACAAATTCACTGGCACTGATGAGTTGAAAAAGAGTTTTATTACAAAGAGTTCTTTTGGTGTCCATTCCAGATCTTTCTTTTATTAGAAGCAGTGAAGCTGTAAATTACAGAGGGAAGCTAGAACTTTACAAACTTTGCCTCTTTGTAGGTGAAATGGCTTCTGTCCTAGGATGTGGCAGTCTGTGTATCCCGGCCCCATAGATGATGTATCCCTAGGATTTCATTGTGTTCATTTCCTTTCTCTTTTCACTTAAGTTGATGGATTTTTTTTTTTAATTTCCCTGGCAATGCTGCTAAACATTTCCATCCAACCCTCTGCCAGTACAATCTTGGGTTTGTAATTTTTTTTTTTTTTTTGTGATCCTTCACATACTATGCCATCAGTTTAATTGGTGGAAGAGGATTTGGTCTTGCTTGCTTGGATACAGAATTGCTACTCCAAAATTGTTTGTTTTATTAGAATAAAGTTCTCCCATCACTGCTGAAAATATTTTAGTTTCAGCTGAAAAATACTTTAAGACGTGTTTGAATAGGGAAACTGTGTCCATTGAATATACAGAGAAAAAGTTCTGAAATAAATAACAATGTCTTAGTTGCAGTTATGACACACCAATTTAATGCCAAGTATGATGGCTTCAAATATACTATTTCCCATAATATGCATGCAGTTCCACAGAAGGACTTTATATTTATTCATAGCAAAATGGTTTAGCTACGGTATTGTCCCTACCTTGAATAGATGGATGTTGTTAAGAAAATACGCATTGAATGGGCAAATACTTCTGACTGCAAAAAGCAAAAGTTTGGAAATAAATTATTGATATGCATGAAAATGCATCAGTTTTGACAAACTTATAGGATTCCATGCAAATATGATTTTGAAAGATTTATATTGATATATAATAGTTTCTATCAGTTGGAAGATACAGATATTGATTTCCAGGGGCAATTGGCAATGTATTAGATTCAGCAAAGTGACACTGGTTTCAGTGCATATTGCATATTCCTATCTCCCTGAAACTGTATTGTGTTGAAAAATGAAACAGGCATAAATCTAACAACTCCAAGGTTTCCAATCTCAAAACTTGTGTGTTAAGCACATGCAGATAAGCATCCTCAGTGTTAAGTACAGATTGATATTTTTATTCTGGACAATTTTATTTTTTTCTGTTTTGATTTATTCACTGTTTATATTTCTGAGTTTTCTATTTTAGTGACTCATAGCTGCACAAGTCATTAGTTATCCAAACAATGTATTTTCATTACCGCTGGGCTTTTGATTGAATTTCTTTAATAAGTTCATTAATCAAATGGCCTCTGTTCCCAAACTTTGCTTTGGAAAAGGTTGGTTGGTTGGTTTGATTTGTTTTTTTCTCCCCTCCCTCTGGGCTGATTCTGACACAAGATTAGCTAGAGTCTAATGAAATGGGGAAAATAGGAAACTCTCCACTCAGAATTTTGGTGGCTGATCTGCGTGACCTCACTGAAAAGGAAATTATTGTTCCTGGTCTTAGATTCTAAACTATTTGGAGAAGGGACCATCTTTTGTTTTGTTTGTTTGTTTGTTTGTTTGTACAGGGCCATCACAATGGGGCCCTTATTCCTGAATGGGGCCTCTAAGCACTACCACAATACTATTACCATTAAGAAATGCAACACCTTCCATCCTCACCTTCAAATCACAATGGCATTGGCCATGGCAATTGCAATGAATGCTTACAAGGAAAACTTATATTTGAGAGCATTTTTAACTGCATTTGATAATTTTGACAAAACAATTACATTCATCTCCTTTTGTTCTTTGTTTCCCTGCTGCCCAGACCCTTACCTGTCCACTTCTTGTGCATGCAACTCTAGAATCTGACCCCCATTCCCTTGCTGACAACACTTTCTTCCCTGCTCACTCTTCTCAGTACACCCGCACATGATTCCCAGTTACAGGTACATTTTTTCTCCTTTCTCCCCTGTACACTCAGCCTGACAGTACCTTCTCATCTTTGCAATAAACAGTCTGGACATCTGGAGAAGTAGCTGGAAGAAAATAGGAGAACCAAGCACCATGTGACCAGTCATCTCTCAATGGACCACAGTTTGAGAAGTATTATTCTAGTTTGATCTTCTCTATCAAATATCAAAAGGCAAATTAACATTATGTTGAACGTCAGTGTGGGATGCTGTGTGACTAAGGTATTAAACTGAAAAAGTAATCTGTGACTATCTGATGCAGAGATATTTAAAGCACTGCATAGCCTGCCAGAAAGCTTACTCTGAGCATTACAGAAGAACACCACCTATTAAATCACTGGTAAGATATATAGTATGTTGGTAGTCTCCGCTCAGTCCACTTTCTAATGAACAGGTGTCCCCAATGCAATTAGCACTATTTGGTAGGAGGAGGCCAAAGATTGAATGGGCTTGCAATGTGAAATAAAACAGCATTGAGGTACAATAGTGGGAAAACATACCCATTTCCTGTTTGTGTTTTATGAGAAGCAGACAACTTCAGACACCTTAGGACTTTCAGTAAAGCATCTTCCATGAGCATTGCATTCATTGGGTCTTTTTTTTAAAGTGTGTGAGAGTGAAGAAAGGGGATTAAAGTAAAAAAATGCATTTGTTGTGATACATTTGGATATTATAGAACTTTCACCTCATACAAGTCCACTCAGTCCTAGTTCTTGTTCAGCCAATTGCTAAGACAAACAAGTTTGTTCATATTTATGGGAGATAATGCTGCCCGCTTCTGATTTACAATGTCACCTGAAAGTGAGAACAGGCATTCACATATGCTAAACATTCATTGCCCCTTCATGCTTTGACTTGTAGGCTCTAAAGTTTTGCATGGTTTTGTTTTTCAGTGCAGTTATGTAAAAAAAAATCTACATTTGTAAATTGCTCTTTCATGATGTAGATTGCACTACAGTACTTGTATGAGGTGAACTGAAAAATACTATTTCTTTTGATTTTTACAATGTAAATAAAAATTACAAAAAGTGAGCACTGTACACTTTGTATTCTGTGTTGCAATTTAATTCAATATATTTGAAAATGTAGAAAAACATCTAAAATATTTATAATAAATTAAATTTGTTTTCTAGTATTGTTTGACAGCTCTTATTACTAGACCTCTTGTCTCCTTCTTAGTCATTGCAGGAGGTATGGCGTGTTATCGTCAGTCTAAATGTAAGATGGGGGAGGAAATGATGTTTAGAGGGGACTGGAATGTAGGTCAGAAAGATGCCTGTTCTTAACACTTGTCACAGCCTTAAGCCTTGTCTAGACACAGCTTATAGTGCTTTAACTATACTGTAATTAAACCAGTATAGCCTCCCTTGCATGGATGCAACTATATCATTATAAGAGTGCCTATACGGACATAGCTTATCCCCATATGGCAAAAGAAACAAGCTATACCTGTATAACTCTATCCACACCAGGAATTGTACCAGTATCACTATTGGGGGGAAATCATACCCCTAACTGATACTGTTTTATTGCTAAAAATGTGCAAACCAGGCCTTAGGGAGAAAAACCTAGTTATTTAAGTTTCCAGTAAAACCAAACCTAAGGAGGTGCTACATTTGGATTAAATTGTTTCCAGGTTTTGTTCAGTGTGGGGTGGGAATTTAATCTGCTTAAATTTCTGTTGATAACCAGACTTTATTTTGTGGGGGGAGATTGGCGAGAGTAGATAAAAGATTATGTATTTTGCCTTCTTGGTGTGTGTGTGCCCCCCCCCCCCCTAAGAAAATTTCCTCTGTAATTTGCTTTTTTTTTTTTCATGAAGCAGCTGCCTTGGAAACTTGTTCCTGCTGTATTCCTTGCCTGAAAGACACCTGTTTAGTAATTATGTGGCTAGTAGTGCATTAGCTGCCCAGCCTGCTGGAATTCAGGTGTAGAGATCTGTGGGGAGAGGGTCATTACATTTGCTAGCTTTCCCCATCTGGAAGTAACAAAGCACTGTGCATATGGTCCACAGAGCTGGCTCAAATCAGAAGATGTCTGTCTTTTTATGATCACAGTGGAACAGCGCATTTCATATCTCCATTTCCTGAATTTTAATGCACCCTCATTTTAAGAAGTTTATGGTTAATTTATTTACGAAGCTTATTAGAGTAACATTTTTAAATGACTGAATACACACGCATGCATACACACCATGTATATATGTTCATGTGGCTGCATGTGTGCATGCATGGGTGAGAAACGGGGTGTGGATGGGGCATTTCTATAGCTCTCAAGTTTCCAGAAAGGTCCTGAGAAGCTGTTGGCAGCCACTGAAAAATACAACAGCCAGGAGGCTAATACTTTATTCTGGGGGCTGGCTGTGTGTGGGTGTGTCTGCATGTGAAAGTGGTGCAGGGAAGTAGAAATATTACATCATTGTATCAGGATAAAGAAGATACTTTCTTTTTTTTTTTCCAGTGGCATAGCTAGTTTCTTAAGGGGAATAGTCAGGCGTAAGTACAAACTGTGTTTGTTACAGTATCTAGTATTCCATCTGACTAAATTGCCCAAGGTCAGCTTGAAGACCAGCTGTAGCATTTGCCCATGAAACTTTTGAGGAAATATAATACATAAGGCTGCCCCCACATTCTTTTCATGGCTATCCTGCATTGTTAAGAGTGATTGTAGATGGGTTTATACATGCAACAGAAAAGACTGTTTAGTCAATGTGTGTTCTTGGATATGAGAAGTGGTAGTTGGAACTATTTCCGTCAAAACTGTTTCACTGTCATTTGTTTTCAATTACATGACATTTCTTGTGAAGTGTCTGCTTTCTGAGGAAAATTGAATTTTCATTGCAAACTAAAGTGGTTGACCATTTTCTCACTCCCCCACCCGCAAATAAAGGTATAAATTTTACCACAGCAAAAATAACCATTTTCCAACACAATCTAGATAGGAAGTTTAGCCAGAACACTACATGATAACTGGCAAGATATTTCTGGCACAGTAGAAATAAGGGGCCATATACACAGCTGGAGCTAATCAGACTAGCTTCTTTGAAGTCAGCTCTGCTGATTGGTACCTGCCAAGGATCTGGCCTAAGCTTTCTAGTGTCATGAGTTATCTGGGAATATTTTACTATTTATTATTCTAGTCATAAAGAGCTATTGTGCAGGAAACTTACCTGTTTTGTTGGGCTTTTTGTTTTGTGGTTTTTAAACTGAATTGCCTTTCTGTCAGTTAGATTCATCAAGGTAATAACATATGCATTTTCACAGCATTACTTTCATTATAAGAGACAATCTCTGCCCAGAGCAGTATTTTGTGATAATTAATATTTTATATGGGGGGGGGGGAACAAGTCATGCTGTTTATCTCCAGGGGTACTGATCTTCTGTCAACAAAATTTGATCACTGTTACCAAAATAGATCTTTAAAATTGGAATGGAGCTACATGAGTAAGAACTTGAATATGAAAAATATCTACACACTGAGCCCTTATAGGGCTTATTTATTTTCCTACACTCTTATCAGAGGAATCACACATGAGGAAATGTAAATCATGGATTTTCCATCTGGGGATTGTGGCCATTCTGCCCTTTCTGTATTGCTAACTGGGTTGGGAGTCCTGGCTAAATCTCAGGTGGGTGCATGGTGACTCTTGGTATGGAAAAGATTGACAACCAATGGTATAACTTATTGATTACTAAGCAACCAATAAAAGGTAAACACAGGAAAGCAATAAATGGAAAGGCTGGAAGATTCTTGATATGCTGGTAATTCATTTAAGCATAGATCTGTTTGCTGTTGGCGGTGCATGATTCAATGCATTTTGTATACAAACCACTTTGGGACAGTAATAGAAATGGCAAGAGGCCAAGAAAGCTTTGCTTTACCTAATGAAGCAAACAGGTCTCGGGAGAAAGAGGCTTTTAAGCATTTGGCATAGGAGATATACATTAGTTCATGCTATCAAAAGCACTGCTGCTGTGAGCATGTGATCACCTCTGTTATTCTTTCCTGTATACTGGGATTGTTTTTTAAAAAGGGGGCATCAAATAGAGTTGGCTAGAGAACCATATTCAATCGACTATGCAGTTCTGTCAAAATCAATATGTTTTCTGAAATTGGGTCTATTATTAAAATGAGATGTTATCTGAACTTTTCTGGTTTGTTTCTAAAAGAAAATGTTGGCTCTTTCAGAATGAATCACTTTGATTTTCGTTTTGAAACAACTTTTTGTTAAGAATTCATTTAATATAATACATTACAAAATTAAAGTTAAAATGAAATATTGCTTATTTTTTTCAAAACAAAGTATTTCAAACATTTTGGGGGGAACTTTCCTTTATAGAGAACTTTGAAATTTTTGATTTTCATTCCTATTCTTAACAAAGCCAAACTTAGAAATCTCAGTCCTTCATGAAACAAAACTACCATACTCTGCACAGTTATAAGATACAGTTAAAATGAAAACTGTAATTTAGCTGTATTTCTGAAAGATGCTTTTGAAATTTTTACCAAAGTCCCATTTTCAAAAGACTAGACAATTAGAGGCCTAAGTCTCACTGAGTTTCAATGAGTATGTTAATCACTATTAAACCAACCCACTCCTGCCCCAATATGGCCTAAGCACAAGATTTCAGTGAGTTTTAAAAATATGCAGATATTCAAGAATATGTGTCAGGGCAGATTTAAGGGTGTTTGGGTACCCTAAGTGTGCATTTCTGTACCTTAGTATGTTTGGATATCTAAGTTCAACCTTAACTGTGAGTACCCTGGGTTTGTAAGTACAATAATTAGCGGTATGTATTTCCAATATTAACTCCAGTTTTCATATAGTTTTTTGTTTAGGAACGCAATGTATTCAATATATACTACAATGATCAAATCATGAACGCAAGTGAGTGTTGCAAATTATACTGTTTTGTTTTAAATAAAATAGTGTAACCCTTATTTATTATTGTAATTCAGAAACACAAATACTTGAAGTCAGTGGGAGCTGTGGAGGTTCAATACTTCTCCAAACCAGGCTACTTATAGGTTCCTAAATATGGCTTTAGAGGCTTAGCTTTATAGACATCATGGTGGATATTTTTGCTCTAGGTATTATCACTTTTGCCTAAACCCTTTGGGCCTGTTGCAGCTTTGCATTGTTCCTTTCCCTTGAACTCCCAAGACACACATCCTGCATTATATTATTAATTATTTGTATTATGCTAGCCCCTTTGTGTTGGGCACATATGTATTTATATAAAAAGACAGTCCCTGCCCCAAAGACTTATGTGACAAAAGACAACAGAATGAGAGAACAAACACAGGGAGGGAATGACAAGGTTATAGATAGGTGTCACTACCTAGTTTGGGAGCTAATAAAACACACTGCCGTTAGCAAAGACAAAGTCCAGTGAAGGGCAGTTCTGATGGCTGTATGTTACTGTTGGAGCTGTGAAGGCATTTCCACTCTCTAGCTCCCATTCCTAGAGTCCTGCAAATCCATGGATATCCACAGACCATTTTTGCAGATCGCGGATCAGATGCGGATACAAATTTTGTATCCGCGCAGGGCTCTACCCATTCCATCTGTAGTTCTGCATGTCTTCACCTGTTGTCAGAGTTTTGATAAGACACCAGCTCCATCTGGTATAGGGGTGGGTGGAGAGAAGATACTGATGGCCTGTTCCCCACTCAGTCCTGTTACTATTATCTTTCCATTCTTGCTCTCTACCTACTTCTGCTAATAACTCCAGCTCTGCCTTTACTTCCATTTTCACTCCTCAACTCATAGACTTTAAGGCCAGAAGGGACAATCATGATCATCTAGTCACACCTCCTGCACATTGCAGGCCACAGAACCACAACCACTCATTTAGTCCCTCCAGTTCATATTCCCCTAGTTATGTTCCTCCATTAACAAAGTCTCCCTTCCAGCACAGGCCTCCTACTTCTGTTTCACAGCTCTGTCCCTTCTCACTCCTCTGTGAAAGAAAGGGCAAGAATTGAGATCAATATAGTCCCAGGAACAACCACTTTTCCTTCCAATAAGAACTGAGAGATATGCTGAGAAGCTTAATGATTTTCTTGAATCTGTCTTCTCTTCTGAGGATATTGGGCTGATAGCTACCCTGGACCTGCCTTTTTCTGGCAAGCAAGATGAGGTACCATCAGTGATTGAGGTCTCAGAGGAAGAGGTGCTGGAGCAAATTGATAATTTAAAAAGCAACAAGTCACTAGTTCCAGCTAGTAAACACCCCAGAGTTCTGAAGGAACGCAAGCATGGAGTAGCTGAGCTGCTAACAAAAATGTACAATCTCATTAAAAATAGCCATTGTTCTAGACGGTTGGAAGGTACCAGATGTTAGCCCTATATTTTAAAAAGGGCTCTAGGGATGGTCAAGAAATTATAGACCAATAAACATAACATCTGTACCTACAAAACTCAGAGTAATTAATTAAAACCAAAGTAACAAAACACTTCAATATGCTAGGGTCTAGCCAGCACCATTTCAGCAAAGGAAAATAGTGTCACCCTGAGCACTTAATTCTTGACATGTTCAAAGGAGAAACTATAGACATTTATTTAGACTTCCAAAAGGCCTTTCACAAGGTCCTGCCCAAGAGTCTAGCTACTAAAAAAGCTAAGTAGTCCTCGGATGATAGTCAAAGTGTTGTCATGGATCAAAAACTAGCTAGGAAAATGAAAGAAAAGAGTAGAATTAAACAGTCAATTTCCATCCTGGCAAAAAGTTAACAGTAGGGTGCTTCAAGGTGCTATACTAGGCCCAGCAGTGTTGAATGACCTGGAAAGGAAAATGAGTAAAAGTCTGCAGAATGACCAGCGTGGAGAACCAGGATTAGAACTCAAGCCTTTAATGTCTAAGCCCATGATCCAGCTACTGGATCACACTGCCTTTCAAGCATAGCAACCTTTCAGAATCTTCACTTCATCAGTTAGATATTTATGTGCCCAAGTGGAAGAACTGATGCTGGTAATTTTAAATTGTACAGGTCTTCATAGTCTTAATTCAAAACATTCTGCCTACAGACAAAAGGTGAAAATTAATCATTTCAGTCTAATTCACCTACTGGGCATGGGAGTGTTGACCATTTTGTGTCAATATCAGGGCTGCCTGACAGCCTTCATAGAATCAGAGAAGATTAGGGTTGGAAGAGACCTCAGGAGGTCATCTAGTCCAACCCCCTGCTCAAATCAGGACCAACCCCAACTAAATCATCCCAGCCAGGGTTTTGTTAAGCCGGGCCTTAAAAACCTCTAAAGATGGAGATTCCACCGCCTCTCTAGGTAACCCATTCCAGTGCTCCACCATCCTCCTAGTGAAATCTTTTTTCCTAATATCCAACCTAGACCTCTCCCCACTGCAACTTGAGATCACTGCTTCTTGTTCTGCTATCTGCTGCCACTGAGAACAGTCTAGCTCCATCCTCTTTGGGACCCCCCTTCAGGTAGCTGAAGGCTGCTATCAAATCTCCCCTCACTCTTCTCTTCTGCAAACTAAATAAGGCCAGTTCCCTCAGCCTCTCCTCATAAGTCATGTTCCCCAGCATCCTAATCATTTTTGTTGCCCTCTGCTGCACTCTCTCCAATTTGTCCACATCCTTTCTGTAGTTGGGGGCCCAAAACTGGATGCAATACTCCAGATGTGGCCTCACCAGTGATGAATAGAGGGGAATAAGCTCTTCCCTTGATCTGCTGGCAATGTGCCTACTAATACAGCCCAATATGCCATTAGTCTTCTTGGCAACAAGGGCACACTGTTGATTCATATCCAGCTTCTCCTCCACTGTAATCCCCAGGTCCTTTTCTGCAGAACTGCTGCTTAGCCAGTCAGTCCCCAGCCAGTAGCAGTGCATGGGATTCTTCCGTCCTAAGTGCAGGACTTTGCACTTGTCCTTGTTGAACCTCATCAGATTTCTTTTGGTCCAATCCTCCAATTTGTCTAGGTCACTCTGGACCCTATCCCTACCTTCCAGCGTATCTGCCTCTCCCCCCAGCTTAGATCATCTGCGAATTTGCTGAGGATGCAATACATCCCATCATCCAGATCATTAATAAAGATGTTGAACAAAACCGGCCCCAGGACCAACCCCTGGGACACTCCGCTTGACACTGGCTGCCAACTATTGATCACTACCCATTGAGCCCGACAATCTAGCCAGCTTTCTATCCACCTTATAGTCCATTCATCCAATCCATACTTTTTAAACTTGCTGGCAAGAATACTGTGTCAGACTTAACAAAAGCTTTGCTAATGTCAAGATATATCACGTCCACCGCTTTGCCCATATCCACAGAGCCAGTTATCTCATCATAGAAGGGAATCATGTTGGTCAGGCATGACTTGCCCTTGGTGAATACATGTTGACTGTTCCTGATCACCTTCCTCTCCTCCAAGTGCTTCAAAATGGATTCCTTGAGGACCTGCTCAAAATGCTCTAAAGGCAGTGAGAGGATTTCAGGAGTGAAAAAAATGCCAGATTCTGTGTTTTTTTATTTGTATAATACATGGTAACGTAGGACAATTGTTCAGAAGAGACTTTTTCTATATGAACAAATATAGGCTTTCTAAATTTAATACTCTTTTTTTAGATGTTGGGACTTTTCTAAAGGATTCTGCAGTTGCTCATAACAACTTGTAGGTTCCACCTGTTCAGTTGGAAGGAGTAATTCAGCCATGAGAAAGCTCAAAGCTGAATTTACACTTCAGTTGCTACTCCAGCTTCATTTGCTTGCCAGAGTGATCAGAGCAGTCAGAAGGCAGAGCATGTGACTGACAGAATCAGACTGGCGTGAGTTGTTGATTTAAAAAAAAAACACTCGAAGGGATTCTGACTTCTTGCTTTAGAGTCTGTTTAGTCAGAGAGTTCTTCAGAATCCTTAAAAACATCAAGTCTGAGAAGATAACACTTTGCACTGATGTTAATCTGGTCAGTAAAGAAACTCTAAGCAGTACCACTTAGTTTAACTAAGCATAATGTATTAAAATGGGTGAGCACAAATAGACTAATCTTCAAAACATCTGCAGTGCCAGAAGCATGAAAACCAGAACACTATTAGCCACTTTTCTTCTCAATTTAGTTTAGCACCTTTAAATTCCAGTTAATGTGTAGAATGATTAAAACATACAATGTTCTGGAGGAAGCCTTCCTTACAACTTTTTAAATCTTGTCCGCCTGTCTCGCTCATCACTTATGTACTGGTGATAACTATGTGATGGATTAGGGAGCTATGTGATAAATTACTTTAATCTCCTACATTTTGACTGTGTAACTACACTGTGGCTGCTCCAAACCCCTAGTGTGTTAGGTGTACCATGATTCGGAGGCAAGCACCATAGATGCTTCAGCAGCTAGGCCTTATAGGGGTTAGCCCTGATGTGTCCCAGTAACCACTCAGATACAGGGCTAAGAGAAAGGGTATTTTACTAGGGATGGAAGGAAAGGGAAAGGTTGCAGATACCCTAGCTATAGAGGCTTTAACAGTTCAAAGTGAGTGAGAGTGACAGGAGTAAATGTTATGGCACTTGGGGCATTCAAATCGAGAGTCAGGGCTCTTCAGAGCTAGTGCCGGGGGTGCCCTCTTCAGCCCAGTGTCTCTTCTAGCAAACAGGAGATTGCGGGTTTCCAAGCCCAGGCTCACTTAGTGTCTGTCACTGGAGTCCCTCTGCATTGGCTCCCTGCCCAACTGCTGCTGCTCCCCCATAAGTACTATACAATTCTGCACCCAGCTATAATTAATATTCAGCAGCCATAGCCCATTCTATACATGGCTCTGCATCTGTTCTTGCCTCCAGCTTCTCGCCAGGTCCCTGTTTGCCATGTGGCCACTGCTTCAGCTTTCCTGCTGCTCCTTGCTTGCCATGCAGCCACCTCTCCACAAACAGAGTCTGGCAACTTCCTGGTTCAGGAACATTCTCCTCACCTGTCCTGGGGAAAGGGAAGTGCAGTGTCGAGGGGGCTGACGGGAGTTATAAATCCCCTGTATAGCAGATCTATCATAACTATTTCACCTGCACTCTGCACACACTAGCTTATTTGCAAGTATTTCTAACTTTCTAAACATCTGCCTAACTTTCAAAAAGCCCCCATTTTTATGGTGCGCTAATGTTTTTGCAGGGGAGGAGGTTGTTTTTTTATTTTTTGTTTTTCATAAAAAAAGTGTAGTATTTCCCTACAGAAATTTTATTCCCAAATTACAATGCTCTGTAGTGCAGAAAGGGCAATGTTCAATGCTAAACCAGTGAAAGGTCTCAGGTCCAATATCTTGCAAAAGTCCAAGACTAGATGATGGATTGTGCATGTGTGTGTGTGTAAGTGTATGTGCACATGTATAGATAGATAAAATAAGAATTTGTGGAAATATGAATTCACTGTGATTGAAGAGTAAGATAAAAGTTAATTATTGATGAATTAATGTTTATCATGTCTCATAGCTGTGACTGCTGAACTAACAGCATAAGGCCTTGTCTACACTACACAGTTTTGTCGACAAAAGTCAGCTTTTGTCAATGGAACAGTGGAGGTGTACACACGGACATGCTCCTCCTGCCAATGTAACTCCCCAGCTATGCCAACATAATAAAACCACCTCGATGAGCAGCATAGAGCTTTTTGCAATGTAGTTAGAGCAACGCAGCGCCAATGTAGACACCTCACATAGTTATGTCACCGTAATTGGCCTCCGGGAGGTGTCCAACAATGCCCATCATGACTGCTTTGGTCAGCAGTCTGAACTCTCCTGCTCTGAAGGCACATAGGGCCCCTCCCCCGTTTAAAGGACCAGGAATTTTTCAAATTCCTCTTCCTGTTTGCTCCGCTTTCACAGTTCACTCAGCATCTTCCCAGCTGACTATGCCGACTCCCGCATGGAGCACTCCAGAGCTGTTGGATCTGCTGAGTATATGGAGAGAGGATGCTGTGCAGTCACAGCTTCGCACCAGCCATAAGAATGTTGATACCTATGGGCCGATTGCTAGCGGCATGCAGGACAAGGGGCACAAAAGAGACATGCAGCAGGGTAGTGCTAAAATCAAGGAGCTGAGGCAGGCATAGCAGAAGGCAAGGGAGACCAACCATCACTCTGGTGCTATGAGGAACTCCATGCCATCCTCAGCGGCGACCCCACCTCCACCGCCAAAAGCCCCATGGATACTTTGGGGGGACTAGAGGCAGTGGCCAGCGGACTCAACCCCAATGAGGAAGTGGTGGATGAGGAGCTGCAGCTGGAAGTCAATGTGTAGCGGATTGTCTGGTGGTGCGGCAAGTCAAGACCTCTTTTCCACTCCAGAGAGGGTCTAGCCAGTCCCAGCTCTCCAGTTCTGGCACACAGGATGCAGGAGAGTGAGGTCCGGTACTGCACAGAGAGAGGAGATTGAGCTCTCGTATACTTTATTATATGATAGAGGAAGGATAAGGAACAGAAATTAGCAGCTTAGCCTGTCCATCCACACAATGGAGCCACAGTGGAAAAAGTTTGTTAATGTCCACCCGGATCTCTCTGGAATTCTCCATAATGATCTCTAGGAAACCTTGCTGTAAGAATCCTGTAATCCTCTGCTGAAGGATTCTTGGAAAGTTCAATCCTTGAGGGGGCCACTTAGGGATCTGGGGCAAAATCAGTACTTGGTCCTGCTAGTGAAGGCAGGGGGCTGGACTCGATGACCTTTCAGGGTCCCTTCCAGTTCTAGGAGATAGGATATCTCCATTAATTTGGAAGAGCTGCCTTATTTATCCGCCCCTTACCTGCTGTAGGAAACTTTGCTGTGCCACCTGGCAATTATTTCTGCAAGGACCAGAGCAGCTGGCACACAGGCATGTGGCATTTGAAGCTGGTCTGAAGCCAGGCACATGCAGGAGATGCTCCCGAGGGTAAACCACGATATCGGGTTCTATTATCCTAGCCTGTGGAAGAGATATCGATTTGATTATCCTAGCCTTTGGAAAAGCGTACCAATATTAGAATAAGCTCCCTAGCCTCTTTGCAAACCACCCTTTGTCCCTTCTTGCTCTTTCCCCCTTGCCCACTCCCTCTTCCCCACAAACTCACAATAATTGGGACTCGCGGCAACCTATGTGCTAGCCAAGGGACAGTGAGAAAGAAGTGTATGTAATGTTTGTGATTCACGGCTCTGAGCATACTCACAATACTCTCTCTGTTCATTATGTCTTTGCCTTCTGCAGATGTGTCCTTGAGGACCCCTCCTCTTCCACACCGGAGGAGCACCTCCATCAGATAAGGCAGTGACGTAGGAGAAGTAAGGAGGATCTGTTTCATGAGGTGCTGCAGTCAACAGATGCAGCACAGAGTGGAACAAGAGCATGGAGGTAGACAATAAATGAAAGAATACAGCTGGATAGTCAGGAAAGGTCACAGGGGCAGGAGTGGATGATAAAGCTCCTTGAGGACCAGACAGACATATGGAAGTCCCTTGTTAGCCTGCAATCACAGCAAATCCATGCCCAATGCCCCCTCCAGCCACTATAGACACTCCAGTCGATGCCCTCCCAAACTCCCCCACTGGAGTTACACCCAGCTATGAGAGCCCTAACTGCAAGACTCTTCTTTGTCATATCCCGTGTTTGACCAAGAGTTTGTGTTTGATCCTGTTACTAAACTTGAGTCTTTGAAATAAAATGAGTTTTTATTTGTGAAATACATACATATATACATTGCTCAGTGCTAACATTGAAACACATTGGCTATAGGTAGGACTATTTGCTCCTTGCAATTAATGCTCAAGAATCAAGCACAGCAGGGGTAGTTCATGGCAGCAAGTAACCATTGCCTCGCCAAATGCATCACATACAGACACATTACTAGGCAAGCCCCTGTACTCCAACCCTGCTCCCTGGCAGGAGCGCCGGGTGGGCGGAGTGGGGGACTGCAGGCGGAAGGGGTGGGGAGGAGGCCCCACTTGCACTGGTCCAGGGCCCCACAATCCCTAATCCACCTCTGCGCCAACATATCAGTCTCACAGACCCTTCTGGCAGGGCTTTATTTCTTTTCCAAAACAGGAAACCAAAATGAAAACTTTAGGCAGCTACCCTGCTGGCCTTAGTCTGTGCTCTTAGGGGTATCTCCTCCAAAGCTACTGTCAGGTGTCCGTCCGGTGTCTGGCAGTCCCTGCCATTCCTCCTTTCTCTGCAGTGTCCGCAACTATCTCAGTCCCCCTCAGTTTGACTTCCTGATTCTCTTCAGATAAAATCAGCTGATCCCTCTTCTTTTGTGCATTCTTAATAACTAGGGCTGACTAGACTTGGCCTCTGACCCGTAAAGGGGCAAATTACCCTACTACAGGCAGTTGGGAGGCAGAGGGAAGTGGATTTTAAAATATTTTTAAATGGAAACAAGTAAAAGGTAAATACATTTTTAAAAGATATTTTAAGTTGTTAAAATAAAAAAGTGGAAGCAGGCAGATGCTAAAATAAAAATAATTCAAATAATTTCAAAAGCTATATTTTTAACTAAATCAGAAATTACTGTTTTGTACGCTAACTATCCTGTGTAACTGCATACCCTTGTCCTTCCTTCTGATTCTCTCCTAAAGGGTGGAATCTGGGTTTCAGTTAGAACAGTGTAAATTCAGTTGTTCTCCACTAAAGTTGTTGAAGTTACTCTGGATTTACACTGGTGTAAATCCAGTCATTTGTAAAACCACTTTGATCCATCTTCTCTCCTACTATGGCTCTGATCCTGGAGTGGATTCATGTAAGCTGACCTCTGCATTCAAACAGAGCTCCATCAATTTCCATGGGACTTTGGAGGGGTGAATCTAACTGTAGCAGCAAGTCTTCAGAGTCTAAGCTTTTTGGACCGGGGAATATCTTTTATTCAGCGCTCATTAATATGGGGCCCTGATCCTGTTTCCTTGCTCTAAGTACTACTGTAATACAAATGATTAAGAACAATAAATTACCCCAAAAATCAAGATTCACAGATGAATTTACAAACTAAATTAATATATTTATTGAAATGTAGCCTGTTAATGCAACTTTTCTTCAGAATTATTGTCAGAAAAGTTTTAATTAGTTCCTTTCCACACATGGAAACATATCTAATATTTCATGAATTCCTTACTATGTATACTCAGGACAAATATAGGACAAACATATTCATGATAAGCACAGTAAATGCCAGGACTAGTTAGCCCATTCAGTTAAACAAACAGGGCTGTGTCAGTTATATTTGTGTAGGGAAGCTGCAATTCCATCTATTCCTCAGGCCATTTAACAATTATTCCACTATTTTCTGAAAATAATTAGCTTATTAGCTGCTGCATCTTATGGCTTCTCCCGTGGACATGGATTGCATTTGCTTACCCTTTTACTAAAGTTGAAAAGTGTAAAATGCATTATTCCTATTTGCATAATATCAGATGCTAACTAAAAAGATCTGGTGAGGACAGCATGATCAAGATGTAAATATGATATTAAATGTACTGAATATTAAGAATCATATTCATCTAGAGGCTGATTGTCAGTTGGCATAGCCTCTGTCCCCTAAACTTTATTTATATGGGCAACAAAGATGGATTTTGATCCCACTTACACTATTTTTACGATGTAACTCCAACTGTTATTTTTTTAAACACTGTCACAGTTATGGGGGTAGCTAGCTGTTTTCTCCTTGTGGTCACCAGGTCATAAGAGCTTTTGCTCAGAACTCGCCTCCAAGTCGTATGGTGTCTCAGTGGGCCAAAGACCTTCTAACACTTCCCTAAGGATTCCCCCCACACACACACACACACACTCCTCCGGGCCACATGTCCTGTCCTCTGCTGGATCACAGAATAGCCCCTGAGTCAGTTTTAACTCAGGCTATTTAGACTCATAGACTTTAAGGTCAGAAGGGACCATCGTGATCCTATAGTCTAACCTCCTGCACATTGCAGGCCACAGAACCTCACCCACTCCTGAAATAGACCCCTAACCTCTGGCTCAGTTACTGAAGTCCTCAAATCATAGTTTAAAGGTTTCAAGTTACAGAGAATCCACCATTTATTCTAGTTTAAACCTGCAAGGGACCCATTCCCCATGCTGCAAAGGAAGGTGAAAATCCCCCAGGGACTCTCCCAATCTGACCCAGGAGAAAATTCATTTCCAACCCCAAATATGGTAATCAGTTACACCCAGAGCATGTGGGAAAAACCCACCAGGCAGATACCTGGGAAAGAATTCTCTGTAGTAACTCAGAGCTTCCCCATCTAGTGTCCCATCTCTGGCCATTGGAGATTTATGCTATTGGCAATGGGCCACATGCCATCGTAGGCAGTCCCATCATACCATCCCCTCCATAAAATTATCAAGCTCAGTCTTGAAAGCAGTTAGGTTTTTGCCCTCACTGCTCCCCTTGGAAGTCTGTGCCAGAACTTCACTCCTCTGATGGTTAGAAACATTCACTTAATTTCAATCCTAAACTTGTTGAAGGCCGGTTTGTATCCATTTGTTCTTGTGTGCTTAACTTAAATAACTTCTCTCCCTCCCTGAACTTTATCCCTCTGATGTATTTATAGAGAGCAATCATATCTCCCCTCAGCCTTCTTCTGGTTAGGCTAAACAAGCCAACCTCTTTTAGTCTCCTCTCATAAAGTAGGTTTTCCATTCCTTGGATCATCCTATTAGCTCTTCTCTGCACCTGTTCCATTTGAACTAATCTTTCTTAAACATCCTTTGTTTGTCTGTTCATCCCTGGAGAATCCAGTTTGAACCAGTATATGTAATCCTCTGCCCAGGAGGTAGTGCCTTTCTGGAGATATGACAACCTGAGTGAATTTGTCTAACCATCTGCACTGTTCTTAGATCCTGGAGGGCTTTAGGCTCTCTCCCCCATGGAATTACATACAGCCTCTCAATAATCCATAAACATTTGCATTTTTAATACAATGAACTCCTAAAACACCTACACTTAATTCAGTCAGATTTCTCCAGGACTTTGTTACAATCAGCACCCAGATTAGTTTAGCCCAGGTGTGAGCAGCCACACTACAAAGACCTACCTGAGTTATTGTGTCCTCACTGGTGCTGTGCTTACATGTATCCCCCTAACGCTTCTGGGAGCAAATCCTATGGTTCTTCATGCTGCAGTAAACTGACCCACTCTGATTGTCTCCTAGTGAATTGTGGGAGAATTTGTCTGTCGTGGGCATGGGGGGGGAGAGGGAGATGTGAACTGTGGAAAGGCATTGGAAACCTATGAGCCCTTGAGTGGTTTACTATGTAGTCTCACTGCAGAGTGGCCCGGTTACCACCCCACATGAAAGTAGCAATCGGGTTTTGCCGATAGCCCAGGATAGGTCAGCTAGCCTGGGTTTAAAGCACCACCAAACTCAAGTGACAGGGCTTTGTTTGTGGATAGGAGCCAAGTTATGGTTAAGATGCAAGTAAGAGCCTGTGTTAAAATCTGAGGTGAAGACATCCCCTTTTTGATTCCCTATCCTGTTCAAATTGTCTTTGGGAGCTCCCCAGGAGAGCTAGAGAGCTAGAATAATTAAGACTCAGACATTTTCTCTTAATGACCCTTAAGTGTAAGCTGTTTGGTGATGAGAAAGGGCATCCTCCTTCTTCTTGGCTCTGCTATTCAGACAGACACCTAGAGGGAAATACCCATCACCATATATGGTACCAAAACAGCATGGCAGTGATTAATCCAGATACAAAATTAATAATCTCCAACGAACACACTCATCTTTATCTCACACACTTAAAGTGAGAGGAAAATCAGGCCTGATATATTTCTACCTGTATGTGGACATTCTACGCAGTTAGTCAAGTAACTTTTTACATACATTTATATATATAATGAAAATATGTTTAAATCTCCAAGCACCACATACTTTGGCATTTCTTTGGGATAGGAGCCAAGTTATGGTTAAGATGCAAGTAAGAGCCTGTGTTAAAATCTGAGGTGAAGACATCCCCTTTTTGTCTTCACAAAAGGAGTGGAATAGGAATACCATTTGACGTTAGGCTTAATTAGATGTTTGGCAGGGAACCTTTGCATAACAACTGATTAAATTGTTGAGCTTGATTCTGAACTTGATTCTGTAAATCAAGTGGAACTCTGCAGAAGTCAGTTGTTATGTTGGTGTCAAATTGGTGGAAAACAGGAGAATCAGCCTCAGTAATGTCTGGCTTTACAAGTGTAAGCAGAGTCAGAAAGAGCTCTACCCTGACATCGGTGGTGAGTTGTGGAAAAGGACTTCAGAGGCTGATCTCGTTTGCATGGGCACACCCACCCTGCCTAGCATGATGGTACTGCTTGCCCAAATGTTCACTTTGGCTGCTGTGGGATCCTCAGTCTCTTTGTTATTGGGGCAGGAGTAATAAACTGTTGTTATCCTGGTTATGTGACTCAAGGACAGTAGAGCTGTACTTGGCATTTTATGATGGAGGGACTTGCCCTCAACTAAGTAGCACTTGTTAGGCAAGGGACATGGGTTCCAAAGTCCAGTGAATAGAAAGAGGTTGGGGGCAGGTATTTGTACCTGGTAGTGTGGGTGCTGTCTGAGGGCCCTAAATACTTCTTTGATCCCTTCCCTTCCCCCTCCACTGTGTAATAATAAAGCTAATTTTGACTCCATTAGGAGTCTTGTTACATGCTGCAGAGCTGAAATCACAGATACCTAGGTCTAAGCATTAGACCTACTTTGGGCTAGTGGTACTGAGTGCACCAGCTTCCTACTAACAGCTGAAATCACTGAGAGCAGTGTTGGGGGGGGGTCTGAAGACATATTGGTGAGCGGCCAGCAGGATGGCTGGCGGAGAGGGGTGGCTTTTGAAGATTGCAGCAGAACCCCACAGAGAGGTTTGGCAATAGGTCGTCAACCCAAGCAGCAGAGCATGTAAGGTCCCCCATACCTTCCCCCTCCCCTCTAATCAGACTGGGAGGTAAACTCTGCAGATGAGCTTCTGAACTCTGGGGGCTGCACTGACCAAGGACAGAAACTGTGGGTGGGGTGATTTTTGGGTTGCTGGACCTAAGATCCTGAGGGGAAAAGGACACTGACAAACTTACTTGGGGGTGGGTCTTTTGCTCATGGTTTGTGTTATGAATCCTGTTTGTCGTGTTTCCCCAACATAATGCCGCATTGTTTTCCTCCTTTATTAAAAGGCTTTTGCTATACTCAGACTCTGTGCTCACGAGAGGGGAAGTATTGCCTCTTAGAGGCGCCCGCGGGGGGTGGGGGAGAATGTCATTTTCCCAGGTCACTGGGTGGGGGCTCAAGCCAGATTTGCATTGTGTTATTGAAAAGGAACCCCTAGATACTGAACCCAGCCCTTGTTGTTGCCAACTCTGGTGGGCAGAAGGGTCACACAAGTAGTCCAAACTTTTAGGAATATCACATTTACAGCATATCTTTCCTAAATATGTAAAAGCCACATGTGGTGATACTGAAATAAGCCAGTATAACTTATTTAGCTGAATATAAAAACATGTACAGGAGTTTCACATATGAACAATAGAAAAGTATGTCTTTGAACACTAACACTTCCCTCCAGGTGATAACAGATGACCCTGTTCAGCCCAAATATGCCTCCAGATTTTCTGAAGTTCCTGTTCTGAGAAAATGTTGAGGTATGTCTGAAGGAAGATCTGTTTGTGCAAAAATTATTCTCAGACTTTGCTCCTGCAAAATTAGTTCGTGTCTTTAATCAGTCAGTCATGCAACTACTCAATCAGCACTCGTAGGGGAATTGCAAGTGCAAACTATGCCTGCAAAAGGGAAGGCCAATCATCTGAAAATTACTGGGATACTTGTCTATCTTTCTGTCTGTCTATCGTACTTTCATCAGTTCTAGGTGGCAGCCTATTATATAAAGTACCATAGCACCAGCTCCTACATTATGTTGGTCTAACATTTTCCATTATAAAAATTCTTTCAACTTTTTAATTTATTTTGAAAGAGTTCTAACATTATGGTTGGCATCAGGACTTTGAAATTTGGCAAGGAAAAGATGACTTTTGCTGGACTCATTACAATCCGTTCAGGTTTCACTGAGCTAGAAGCTGTCAAACACTGCTATTTCCTGTCGGTGGTTTGTGTAATACATCTTATTTTGTGCAGCGTGCCAACAATTCTATAGCATCCTGTATGCACCACCTCTGGTGTCTCACATCAACATTTCACAGAGAGGTCAAACTGTAGTCAGGACACAGCCCCACTGCATCATTCTTCTAAAAGAATATGGCACAGGGGATTAAGCAATGATCTATAATTCTAGCAATCAAGGTTCTATTCCTGGTGCAACTAGTGGCCTGATAGGTGATGTTGTGTATGTCATTTCCCTTCTTAATGTCCCCATTGATAAAATAGGGGGTAGTGATAATGACTTCCTCCGTAAAGTGCTTTGAGTTCTACTGATGAAAAGAGCTAGGTAATATTTTATTTAAAATACCCTTTAGCATGAGGAAAGGTGCACTACCCTGCAAAATGGTACATTCACTTTTTCTACTAAGTAACCTTGACAACTTTTTTTGTTAAGCAAAGACTTACTACTCCCTACTGAGAGATTACAAAAGATGCGGGTGGGGAGGATGGGTAGCAGATCTCTAGTATGACAGACCCAAATTGTACTCACTTAGCCACATGGTCTCTCAGAAAGCACCTGATATATATTAGTCTTTGACTTTGATGGCTGTAAAATGGGGCTTCTCAATCACAGGTTTCAGTGTGCTATGGATCCTCCTGGAGTTCACATAGGATGATGGCCTCCTGTCAGCTCAGCTGGACAATGTCTGTATGCTGCAATGCTGAAGGTTCAGGGTTTAAAAACATGGCTAATGATGCAGGAAGGGGGGGGGGGCTGCTACAGTTGTACAAAACATTTTAGTTTTTTGCTTTTTAAGAAAATCTTAGAAATTATATTTAAAATCTCTTTGTTTAAAAGAATGTTATTAAGGCTAAAAAGGCAAGCACTTGAAATCAGAATTAAGATTGCCTGTGCCCTTGTGCATATGAATTGTGATGCCAACTTTCAGTACAGGATCAACTCTTATTTTATCCACAGGATCCCTGTCTCATTCAGTACACAAAATGGATTGTGCTCAGGGAATGATTAGAAGTGGTGTAGTGAATTAGGCTGTTGTCTCTAAGACTCCTACCTCATTTGCACTAGAAGCTGGAACAATGAGGTCAGACCACAGGAAGAGAAAGGATGGCCTTATGGTTAAGGCAGTTTGAGTACTACTCAGGTGAACAGAATTCAAAATTGACTCTGCCACACAGTCCACTCTGATGCTGGGCAAGTCATAAACCAAAACATTTGCAGGTGGCAGTTAACTGTGTTCTTTCTTTTTCAGAAGGGCTGAATAGAGCTGTACAGAGGATAGAAATTCCATTTAATGAAGGATTTTGGGACTTCAAAATTTGTTTTCATTCAGATTAGAACAACCTCCTCACCCCCCCCCCCCCATCCCCAATATTTTCTGCAAAAGGACATTCTGAAAAAGGCCTTTAATTTTGGCTCTATTGGAATGTTTCATTTCAATTGTGAAACAAAAAGTCATTTTGACAGCACAAATTGACATATTTAATTCTATAAATGTTGTAATGGGGCAGTTCTACACTATAAGAATTTCTTTCCTCCAAAATGAAATGTTGGCAAAATCTACACAATTTCAATGTTGATGGAACTGTGTTCTCTGATGAAAAACATTCCCATCAGAGTTTTTTCTGACCAACTGTGGTGCTAAGTGCTTACAACTGAATTCTGTGTGACCTATGGGTACTCAGAATCTCTGGCAGTAAGGCAGTGTAGTCTGGAGTAATGGTGACATTACTGACGGTCAGGAGGTCCTAAATTCTAACCCTACTTGTGTCATTGCTTCATTGTGTGGACATTAGCAACTCACCTTGCCTTTCTGTCTCAAAGGGGGATAATAACAATCTGCTATCTTGCAGGGGAGTTGTGAACATAAATTGATTAATCTTTGTTAATCATTGATATGGAGGCGAGTAATATGGAGGCCATAGAAAATTCCATGGCAAAGTTAATTCTTCATTCAGTTCTAGGTTAGGATGATATACATTGAATGGGACTTGGAGCCACACTCAGTAGTGCAACTAAGAACAGTATTGCGACTGGACAGTTGCTTATTTGCCTGGACACCATCCAGCCTGGGCACTGAATTAGGTGGGTTCCTGTGGGAAAAAAATAGTATGGGATCATCTAATTAAGGAATGTATTTTAAATCATATGCACAAGAAGACAGTATTAAGGTTGCACAGGTAACATAAATTTGGGGTTTTCCTAACTCAAATAGAAAACTTTACAACCTAAATTTTCTTTGTAAAAAGTTTTTTTTATTAAATATAATAGATGCCTATTTCAGGATACAATGTTTTAGTTATTGTAACTTTATTACAGAAAATCTAACAAATATACTGACAAACCCAAGATCCCCTTCCTCGCACAAGGGACCCTCTGAGTTCAGTGGGCCTATGTGTATGAGTAAGGAATCTCCAAATTTGGCCTCTAGATTCTTTCCTTTTTGTTTCTTTCTTTTTATTTTTAGAAACTGAAGCCATTCTACCAGATACTCCATGACAATTGGCTAAATGTCAGATACTGAGAGCATGGTATTAAACTGAACATCTGTCTCTCGCTCCACAGTTATTATTCTAGGTTTTATTAGTCTCAAACCTGAGCCTCTCAGATCACTTCAGTTCACTTGTTCTTTCCTCTTTTTCCATTTAACAAATATCTGTAACATCCATCAGTGTTTCTGTAGGCAAGCTGCTGAAATCTGGAGTCATTCCTTAGCACTGCAAGAAAAGATTACTGTGCTTGCCTCTTCTATGGCATCTCTGATAAGATTATCAAGTTATAACTTATAAGGAAACTGCGTCTTATCCAACTGGATGGCTCATATTTTATTACTTCTGGCAAACTGACGGTAGTTTCCAAATTCAATTAAACTTGATCAGAAGATCTCAGTGTTTGTTTTTAAATCAATATGTGGATTTGCTCATCTATACATCCTGAGATTCTTGCATTGTATAGGCTATTTCCAAAACTATCCTCCTGTCACCAAGATTGCTCCTTTCTGTCTCATGACATATGTCTAAAAGTCTGTTTTGTTTTTCTGTCAGTGCTCTTGTAACTCTCCTCTCCTTTAGATCTCTGAATTATTTATTGTGGTAAACAAATAGCCTAGCCTTATAAACCATTTAAGCTATTGTTTTATATTACAACTTTGATTTTTTTGGTATTTGATACATTTACATCCACATGGATGCCCTTGGCATGATGAGAATTAACTGTACTTTCTCATTGCACATACCATCATTTTAAAAACTGTTATAGTTGAATAAGGGAAAATAATTAGAGATAAAAAAATCTGTTATGGTCATATAATCTATACCAGGTTTGGGCAACCTTTGGCCCGCGGACCTCCAGGGCAAGCCCCCCGGTGGGCTGGGCCAGTTTGTTTGCCTGCCGCGTCTGCAGGTTTGGCCGATCGCAGCTCCCACTGGCTGCGGTTCGCCGCTCCAGGCCAATGGGGGCGGCGGGAAGCCACGGCCAGCATATCCCTCATCCAGCGCCGCTTCCTGAAGCCCCCATTGGCCTGGAGTGGCGAACCGCGGCCAGTGGGAGCCGTGATCAGACAAACCTGTGGACGCGGCAAGTAAACAAACTGTCCCGGCCCGCCAGGGGGCTTACCCTGGTGGGCCGCGTGCCAAAGGTTGCCGATCCCTGATCTATACCCATCCCAAGGCAGGATTGTTTGTGTGTTTTGTCCAATGTGATGATAAATATTCCAAGATGTAGGGATTGCTGATCAGTATTGTCCAGATAAAATATGTGTGGCAACATTGTATGTGAAATTATTAAAGTCCACTGTATGATGATCTTAACACATATTCCATTCTGAGGTTGGCAAACGGATCTGTCTCAAACAAAGGAATTTATGCTTTGTTTAATTTGCTCTTAAGCAATAAACAGAATCATCAAGCATGAAGGGAAACAAAATAATCTTAAACAGGTTAGAAAAAAGCAGCAGGGAACATACTTCTCCATCGACTTTATATCTCCTGGTACCCAGCAGGAAATATTTTTCAAGAGGGGAAACTGAAACTATAAAAAGAAGGGACAAACAACCCCAAGGGACCCCAATCTCTCTCCCTGCCCATCACATTCATAGCACATGAAGCAACAAAGGAACATTTGTTGGATTCTGGGAGAAGGGATCATGACCAAAGAAGTTTGGTAAGTAAGACTGATGAAAGCATATGGTGAGAAAACTTTGCTTTGATTTTAACATAGTTTGTTAGGTTAGTCAGCAGTTGTGTTTTATCGTTATTTTACGTGTAACCATTTCTGTCTTTTATGCCTCTGTACTTGTATTTCCAATCTCTCTTTTTTTAATAATTTTGTTTTATCTAACCCAGTGTGTTTAAACTGAAGTATTTGGGAAACTCCATTTGGGGTGGCTAGTTGTGTTCATATTATTTCTATTAAAGAAATAATGAACTTGTATTGTCAGGAGAAGGCTCAGCAGTACAGGACATACATTTCTGGGGGGAAATCTAAGGGGGTGTATTGGGATCACCCTGCAGCACCCTGAGAACCAGAGTGTAACCCAAGTGTGGCTGCCAGGCTGCAGTTACACACAGATACTCAGGATGTGGCTTGTACGCTGGAAGACTGTTTGTGAGCTACCCAAGTGGGAGCTATTTCAGCAAGGCTTTGTAAGGCACCTAAGATTTCCAGGCAAGGGTGGCGCAGCTGCTCATTAGTCTAGATCAGTGGTGGGCAACCTGAGGCCTGCGGGCTGCATGCAGCCTGTCAGGGTAATCTGCTGGGGGGCTGCCAGACAGTTTGTTTACATTTGCACGGCCGCCCGCAGCTCTCAGTGACCACGGTTCGCTCTAACCAACCAGACTCTCTCCAAACTCTTTCAGTGGCTTCCCCTAACTTTCCACATCACACTGAGCTTCCCTGTTCTCACCTTTAGAGACCTGCTTTCTGCATCTCTGCTGTCATCTCTTTTCACTCTCCTTCTTGACATCTCACTTCAGTCCAAGCTGCACAACTCATCACCCCTTTTTCTTCTCCTCCATTTTTGACATCGTGCTTTCTTCGATTCTTCCCTCTACACCTGGAACCACTCCCCTGATTCATTCTGTCATGCTTCAAGTCTACAAACATGTATCTTCCCCTCTCAGTAACAGAATATGTTAGAATAATTATTATGGGGGGAGGAGGATCCATGACCCTTCAAAGTAACACCTGTAAGGCCTTATCCTGCAAATGTTTGCACTAAGTAACTTTACTCAGGAGGGTTCATGTGAGTCAAGCAGTTTTCAAGATTACAGTTTAAGTATGAAGGGCAATTGGTAGCATGAGAATCAGAACCTCTTGGCCCTGAGTCCTATGTTTATTGCTGTAGATTTCTGTGACTTTTGGAGTGGGCCATCATCCCCTCCTCCTCCTCCTTCCCCATCTTTTACAAAAATAACAAGTGAGATTTGTTGAATGCAAGCAGTTCTTCAATTTTCTGCAGACTGCAGCAGGTGAAAAATATTTTGCCAACCATGTTCTGAAATTTTGTAAACTTGATGCAACTTCCTGGAACTTTGGGGAGCCCCAAACTAGGGAAATTTAGTCATAATTGTTGAGATGAATATTTCCCCTAGCTTTTCAAAATGAAATGAATGCCAGTAATACTAACTACTGGCCTTCTACTGAGTTTTTATCTCAGGTGAATTTTACGGTGTGCAATTCTGACTCGTGTTAGGATTGAGAACTCTGACTGCTCAACACAAATTAAATTCCATCAGAGCCATGTGTGCTTTAGAGCTGCTTGTTGACTGAGGCAGAAAATTCTACATGCCCTAGTGCTCTATACATTTATCTGAACAATGCTGCTTTCATTTGTGTAAATGAATGATTCCATACTTGGAGATGCTGGCAGATTAAAAACAAAAACAAAAACATCATTGGTGATTGTTGTAAGTATGGAGTCAATCTTTCACAGATGGATTACACCTGGATTTGGAGGTAGAGTATTTCTATTCATGAAAGGTATGATAAAAGTGGGAATTTGTATGAATCCATTTAGAAGGAAGAAGGGGGAAGCCTGTACAGGTATGATTTGAAAAATGTATAGTACGTAAGTCTTACCAATTCTGCCAAAAACAAGGTCAGAATTTACTGGTAAGTATGCAAATGAATGGGAAAAAGCCTTAGACTTGAATCATTGTAGTGTAAGGTGTCCATGCTTTCAGGTAAGGAGGTTGTCTGCTGTACTGCATTTGATGTATGATTTATGATTTTCTAGTAATGTCTTTTTTTATACCTCCCTTCTATGACCCTGTAGTCCTTTTTCTGTCCCATATAAGGCAGAAATAATTATGGAAATACTGCAGGGAGAGTAGTGAAAAAGTAGTGATACTCATTCATGTCTTTGGTGTGGAAATCAGGCAGGAAACTCAGATGAGAGTTAGTTGTCACACAAGTTTTCTGTTACAACCTGGTTTCAGCAGTATGCCAACTCTCTCCCCAAAGGACTCCCTAACTCTTTAGTACCTAATGGTGCACTCCTGGCCATGTTATGCCTGGCCAATGAACGCTGCTCATTCACTTCCAGTAGGAAGTAGGGGCCTCTGTAGATGAGTGTCAGATATTGAGCACATAAAGCATCAATTTTTGACAGTGAGGGTAATTAACCATTGGAATGATTTACCAAGGGTCATAGTGAAGTCTCAATCACTGACAATTTTAAATTCAGATTGGAAGTTTTTCTAAAAGGTATGTTCTAGGAATTATTTTGGGAAAGCTCTCTAGCCTGTGTGGAACAGGAGGTCAGACTATATAGTCACAATAGTCCGCTCTGATCTTGGAATCTATGAAAAGAGAGGCGTTTGTCCACTGCCAAGTAGATGAGCAGGAAAAGAAATGGTGAGCACATGAAAGGAAGGTTCCTCTAGAAGATCATATGTGATAAGGCAATTAACAGACTGGGTAGTCTGTAAGTGCCCACCAGGAGACCCAACAGTGGGCTTCAGCAGGCTGGTCTTGGTTGATATATAGGAACTGCTGGAGAAATACACAGAAGACTGTAATTGAAAAATAAAATTTTACTAAAGAAAGCTAAAAGAAATAGTAAAACAGGAGGGAACCACTTAATAGAATAATAAATATACAGAAACATTTACTTCTTCTTCATCTCCCATTTTGTAGGAAATATAAAATATTAAACAGCCACTAGTAAATAGATAACTGCAAAAGAGAGGGTAGCTGTCCAGGCAGTCTTCTCACCTGTGATTGATCCCAGCCTCAGGAGTAGATCACACACAACAGAGAGATGACAGAGATAAATAGAAGGAACATTATGTTAACCGTTAAATTATGTTATTAAATTGCTAAATTATCAATACACTAACTGCTCAAACGTACAGCGGGAACTCCTTACCATTCCAACTAAAGACTTGGACAATGAACCTCAGGTACAGTTGCTATGTTAGTGACAGGTGAATGGAGAGAATGAGCTTGGGAGGTAAACATCACTGGGCAGGACCAACACACTCATGTTATGTCAGTAGGATGCTGGAGTAAACATAAAAGAGAAGGAATGCATCAATTCATGTTGAAAATGGAGCATGAAGGTGTACATGTCTCTCCATCACAAAGCCAAACTCCCTTGAGTATAAGAAGGTGGCAGAGGATCAGCTACACTATGTAAAACAAACACACAATTCATTTCAAAACAAAACTAAACTAAAAGTGGCATCTCCTTGAGTAAAGCTCCAAGCCATAGTGGTGCTTGTCCTAGTAAACACCAGTCCACCAGGCCAATAGGCAAACCAGGGGTAGGATTCTCTTGTGTTTCTATGCCATTGCAGCTTTAGGAATGTGAGAATGCTTGCCTAATCCATAGGCTGGACAGAAGCACTTATAAAAGCAGACCATTAACATTCAGTGGGTCCAGGACAGGGACATAATACTAGTGGAATCACAGATCCACAAAAACAATGGGTATTTCACTAAAAAAAAGGCCCACATGTTTTGAAATATACATAGTCTTTTAAAGAATTGAGCCTTGAAGAGGTCATATTTTATTCCTGAGTGAAGAGGAATTCGTGCACTAAGCCATTTCAGTCATGAGGCCTTGAAATGTATCTAACGCATTAAGTCCAGCATTGCTTCACACCAGAACAGACAAAGCCATCTTCTAGAATACAAAACTATATGAACAGAGATTCCACAATATTTTTGAAGTAAATAAGTCTATATTTCTAGCATGTAGCTCTCTAATACAGCTGAATGTAGTTCAATTCATAGGGATCTGCAGAAATCCTTAATTGTGTAATGGCACCACTGATATGCACTGTGCAACTTATTATATTGCAATTTGACCTTTTAATTATGTCATGAAATAAACATTGTTCTACTGCATTATTAAACAAATTTCCAAAATCTGCCCACTTACTAAATAAATCAGGCAGTATAATTAAATATAAATAGCTTCTGGTAGCAACCTAATCTGTTTAGATAGCAAAACCCTTCTCTCTGTTCCTCATACTAAGTGGAGAGCCCTTGAAAATCAAGAAAAGGTTCAGCACCTTCTTCCTGTTCCTCAGAAATTGGCACTGTATGCCTCAGTTATCTGAACAAGGAACAAAAACATAAATGTTGGCCCTTAATAAATAACTGGTGAGTTTAAAACACCTTTTAAAACAAAGCAAAGCTTGGTAAGGTGGGTGCTTTGCTTTCAATAACATTCATTCCCTAATCAATTTATATATGTAGAGATAAGAAGCACCATTCAGCTTCCCAGGAATAATTTTTGGGGGAAATATTGATATTTCTTTGACATGTAGTGTAAAATTGTATTGAAGAAGTAGATAGTGTCTCAGCTGAACCCTGTTGATAATATATACAATTAAAATATCTGGGCTTTTTGGTTTGTTTTGTTGTTGGTTTTTCCCCACAGAAACAAAAACTATAAGATATGGAGCAATCACAGTTTGATTTTTCTGTTCTTCTGGGAAGAAATACAAAAGACGATTGAACAGGAGATTTGGCATGGTTGACATCAAACTCTGGACTATGTAATTTTACAGTACTTTCATAGTCCCTCCAAAATAACATAAAAACAAGGGACCTGACGCTGACCTCACATACTTTTGATGTAAATGAGGAGTAACTTTTGCTGAAGTCAATGGGGTGACACGGTTGCACAAGCATTGTGAGATCAGAATCAGGCTCAAGAAGTCTGGAAATGTCTTTCAGGCACAGAAGAGATAAATCTGTACTTTAAAGGGCTTTGTTTTCTCTAAAGAGAAATCAATTCTAGTTTATCTTTTTGGCCCCTCTACTCCACTACAATAGGCACCAGCAACGACTTCTGTACACTAAGGGTTTTATAAATAGTATGTAATGTGACAGGTCATAAACACAAACTGTCAAATATGGCTGTATGCAGTGTTGTTGTGGCTGTGTTGGTCTCAGGATATTAGGGAGAAAAGGTGGGTGAGGTAATATCTCTTAGGCCTGGTCCACACTAACCCCCCACTTCGAACTAAGATACGCAACTTCAGCTACGTTAATAACGTAGCTGAAGTCGAAGTACCTTAGTTCGAACTTACTGCGGGTCCAGATGCGGCAGGCAGGCTCCCCCGTCGACTCCGCGTACTCCTCTCGTGGAGCAGGAGTACTGGCGTCGACAGCGAGCACTTCCGGGATTGATCCAGGATCGATTTATCGTGTCTAGACAAGACGCGATAAATCGATCCCAGAAGATCGATTGCTTACCGCTGGACCCGGAGGTAAGTATAGATGTACCCTTACTGAACTGACTTCTGTTGGTAAGAGAACCAAGATTTGGAGCTACACAGA
Organism: Terrapene triunguis; assembly: GCF_002925995.2. Taxonomy (NCBI): domain Eukaryota; kingdom Metazoa; phylum Chordata; order Testudines; family Emydidae; genus Terrapene; species Terrapene triunguis. The sequence goes on along the minus strand of NW_020664374.1, from coordinate 6,907,446 downwards.
GTTTTTCTTCAGGTCCAGGAAATATAATCAGAGGGTATGTCTACACTGCAACCAGGATTAGCGGGACTGAAGTCAGTTTACCCTGAGTTAGAGAATCCAGGCCTTGAACATCTACACTGATTGTCAACCCTAGGTTAAAAAATTTCTCTCCTGGGCCTCTGGTGTCCACTCTGCAGCACACAGACCTTAGTCAAAACTGACTACATCCCAGACTTCTTAGAACCCTCCTTGAGACATGTCCTCTCTAGCCCTTTGACCATGGGGCACTGTGGAAAAACTTGACTGTTCATGCTACACACACAGCCTGCCAAGCAGTCATTCTGGTCAGTTCACTCCCAGCTACCCGAGCCAGCAATACGGAGGAACAGGAGTACTTGTGGCACCTTAGAGACAAACAAATTTATTTGAGCATAAGCTTTCGTGGGCTATAGCCCACTTCATCAGATGCATAGAATGGAACATATAGTAAGAAGATATATATACATACAGAGAACATGATAATTAAGATGAGCTATTATCAGCAGGAGAAGGCACTTTTTGAAGAAATTCTCTGGCTTCTGCTTTCACTCCTGTATCAGGAAATGGGCAGAGCTTCCATGAGATGCTGGTGAATATTTTGGTGACATTTTCTGACCCACCAAAGGTACCTGACAGCTTATGGTGGAGCAGGAGGAGAAGGAGGTAAGAAGGAGGAGTAACTAGGCATGGCAGACTCAAAGTGACATGCTTCTCAGTACAATCAGTACAGCCTCTGATGACTCCTATGTAGACTGGAGCTTCTGGAGCAGGGCCACAAGCACAGACTGGTGGGCCCACACTGTCATGCAGACGTGGGATGACCAGCAGTGGGTCCAGAACTTTCCAGGAAAGATACATTTCTAGAGCTTTGTGAGCAGTTTGTCTCAACTCTCCAGCATAAAGACACAAGCATGAGGCCACCGCTACTGGGCCAGAAGCCGGTTGCTATAGCTGTCTGAAACCTGGCTACCCCAGACTGCTACTGGACCATTGCAAACCAGTTTAGTATTTGAAAGTCAACTGGAAAGTGGTCACTGAGGTTTCTGAGGCAATCAGGCATGTGGTTTATCCCAAAGTGGCAGGCATGAAAGATATTCCTGAGGTAATTGCTGACTTTGAGACAACGGGGTTTCCAAATTGTGCTGGGGCCATTGATGGGACTTGTGCCCACACTTTGCCCTCCTCAACGAGCATATAAACTGCAAAGGGTACTATTCTATTGATATGCAGGTCCTCATGGACCACAGAGGGTGATTTATTAACGTCATCATGGGTTGCACTGGAAAATTTCATAGTTCCAGGATTTTCAACCAATCAGGAGTCTACAGTCACGAATAGGCTGGGACACTATTCCCAGCAAATGACATTGTTATAATTGGAGTTACTGTCCCAATTGTTACTCTGGGGAACCCTGCATATCCCCTTTTGCCTTGTCTTATAAAACTGTACCCTGATTTCAGAGGCCCTAGCAAAAGATGGTTTAGTTACATTCTCAGCAGGTGCAGAATGGTTGTTGAATGTGCTTTTGGCAGACTGAAATCCCACTAGAGATGTTTAAAAACCTGTTTGGATTCAAATGTCATCAATGTTGTCTGCATTACTGTGGCTTGATGTGCTCTTCACAATCTTTTTGAAGCCAGAGGAGAGCCATTTCTCCCTGAATGACAGCGAGGGATGGCCGAATTCATACACTCAGCCAGAAAGTGCACCAGCCACTGCCGGAACTGGATTCACCCAGGCAACAGAAGTCAGGAAGTCAGGAATGCTTTGTTCTCCCACATTATGGACTTTCATGACCCAATGAAAGAGGGGAAATAGTTCCTTTATGAATGTGCTTGTGGAGGAGAGATGGTAGGAGGGCTCATTGATTGTGGGGAGGGGTGGAATGCTTCCAGATGGATGTGGAATTTAAGTGCCAGGAAATGTTCTTGTGAATGACATGACCACTTACAAAATGGGGGAGGACATAATTCACAGTATGCCTGATGCCAGGAAGTGGTTGAAGTAATAATTGCTATAGATAACTATTTTGAGGTATAGTCTTTGCATACTAATTCGTAATAGTCCTTGATTATGCCTTTACCTTTATTATTTGGCATACACATTGTATGATGTGAAGCAGGGATAGAAATAAACTTTCTTGTTGAAATAAAAACTTTATTTGTGAACATGTATTAGAGAAAAGTAAAATAATCATCCATTCTCATGCAGCCCAGCTACCATTACCACACCAAAACACCAGTAACAATAGAACATTATCGGGGGGAGGGGGGGAACACACACACACAAAAACCCCTCCAAACAATAAAAACAAAGTACATGAACAAGTGAAAACAGTGAAACCATATACAAGACAGAAACTCTCTACCATGGCTTTTCCCCTGGCTACTTCTTTCCCCATTTGCTGTGCACATGGTGCTGTGGGAGGGAGATGGAGGCAACCACAGGGAAGGGCGTCAATATGGAGTGCTACATGGGACAAGGTTGTCTTGCCAAGCCACTCATGGGGCCCAACTGCATGTGTCATCCAGCCATGGAGTCTTCAAAGCTGCGTCTCACTGCAGCACAGGGTAGCAAGCAGGGGGTTCAGGCTGTGGTATGGGTGATGCAGCAGGAGCTGATACTTTTTCAGTCATTAGTAACATAAGCCACTCAAACAGCTCTTTCTGCTGAGCTCTGTCCTCCTCCCTTAGCTGCCATTCCTGTTTCAGGAACTGCGAAGCAAGTACCTGCTCCTAAGCTGAAACTCTGTCCTCAATCTGTGCAGCCAGGTTGAGCCTTTCTTCTTGTCTTGTGGCATGCCATTTCTCCAGCCATAAGTCCCTCTGTCTTTGGTACAGAACCTATTGGCTTTCTCCAGAACATCAATCATAACTTCATCATGGAAATGCTTCCTCTTGGAACAGTCCATGACGGTACGTTGGCCCAGATCCTGCTGCAGTGTGGGTGAGTTGTAGAGGTACTGCAGCCAGTATAGATTGAGGGGCTTGGAACAGGACGGAAAAGATGCTCGTGGAAATTCAAGGACATCAAATATACTTTTACAAACTGAACTTCAATATATTGTGAGAAGGATGATTCATATCACAGAAGCTCCCAGCTTGGTTAATTGCAGAGGAAGAATTACAGGCACAATGGTAAGTTAAAAATGTAAAGTTGCTCATTTGATTTTAGAAAATTGCAAAACTACTTGGGTTGTGGGGGAGGCGGGCAGAGGCTGCCCAGTGGCCATTCTACAAAAAAACAAATAAAAAAAAATCTATAATTTCAGGTCTTCTACATTTTGGAGGACATAACAGTTTGTGGGATGCCTATTGGCAATGGGAGATGTTATTCCAAGCTGCTGGTGGGAAACCTGCAGTTTATGCAACAGAAGTATTCAAATATATAGTGACTGAACAGCACATCTCTGAGTGGTGTGGTCTGGTCAGCTACCAAGTTTGCCCTGGAAAATATGCCCTTTCCCAAAATGTGACTTCCGATCTGGCATTCTTGCTTCAGAAAAAGTTTGCAGCTATCAGCACCCAGGATTGTGTCAGAATTCATGCGGGGTGCAACAGAGTGCTGCATGAGCTTCCACATGGTTTAGCCTGTTATGACTGCATGCAAACATCTAGAAATCCACAGCCTTCCTCATTCCCTTCCCCAGCACATTTCTGGACAAATTTTCAAACCGCTGTCATATTTGGGACAAATGATTTTGTCACTTATGGACTGCATGGACTACCTCTAACTGAAATGGACTAGAATTGTGAATGGAACACATTTCCCCAAACACACAGAGAGAGTTTACAGGTGGCTCAATGCACTGTAGAACGGTTACAGATCAGCATACTTACAGGCAGTGTACGGTTATTATTTGTAAGAAACAGGAATACCCTATCAAAAATCGGTGCCTTTTCAGTAAAAATAAACTTTAAAGGTGTTTACTTTTTGTGTAACCCATGTTCCTAATAGGGAGATATCTCTTTTAGAGACCCATTGGGGGGAGATAGGAGTGAATTGTTTCTGGGTCATTGTTGCTAGGCAGATTAAGCACTCCACATCCAGAAACTTCTGGAATTGGCTGTGGTAGTTTTGGGTATGCTCCAATAGGTTCCCTGTTGCTGGGATCAGACTCCATGAGAGCAAGCAGTCAGAGCAGTTGCTTTGCAGAAGGCCATGTGCTTTGTGTGAGTTGGGAGAAGCTGAGCCCAGGAGCAGAAATCAGGCTTTTGTCCCTAACTCTGAAGCATTTTGCAGCAGGGTTTTCTTTAAATCTATAAACTTAATTGAGTGTTTGGTTAATCAGTTAGATGACTGGCTAGCAGTGATTTCAGCAGAGGAAAGGTCTGCATGGATTCCAACTGAAGATTCCCACAAGCAAGTGGAGGGAAGATGTTTTTGTTTTAGACTCAGCTAGCTGTATAGATTTGGTGATCAAAGACTCTAACTGAGACGTAGGTGAACAAAACTAAGCTTTTGGGAACTCTCAGTTTCTTCTCATGTATTTCTGTGGGGACTGAATTGTTCAGATTTTAATTTGTTTTCTTTATTTATGTTTATGTACAACCATGAAGGTAATGTCTGGATTATAAAATAGCCATGTCATGCTGCAAAAGTTAGATTATTATTTGTTTCTTTATCATAAGATTTTATAAAGTTATTTAATTAAATTAATTTATTTAGTTCCTTTTGGGACTTGAATGTGGGGAGGATGACCCTACGCAATCCTTGCTGAAAATCCTTAGAGACGAACTCTGGGTCTCCAGCTACTTTTTATGGGAGTTGGTTTTTTTTTTTTTTTTTTAAGGCACTGGAGGGGGGAAATGAAGTGAACTCTAGCCCACCCAAAAGTTACATTTGCATATCCTGGTTGCCATTTTGAACTTCATGTAGTAGTGGGGGTGAGAAAGGGGAACCAAGCCGCTGGCATACAATCCACCATTAGTGGATACACATTCCTAGCTGTGGCTTCTCATAACATTGGCATTGGTTCATAGAGTGGAAATCCCTCCTATTACAGTAGTTACAAGCATTAAAATGGAGTCAGAAACTTACCAGGCTTAGGGCAGCTTTGGTCCTGTCTGTGTTTATTGCCGGCTCCACAGAGGGCTGTTCCTTGGGCGATGCATCAGTTCCTCTGAGTAGAGACCCAGAATGTATTGTTGCTGCTCTTGCTCCAGAGCCTGCTCTGGAACCACTTTCAGGAACAGCCCACACTGAGTGACTGCTGATGGGCTCCCTCCAGTCTCCATGCTAGATTCTGGGGCCAGCAGGGCACCATCCCAGCTGACAAGGTCATCATGCACTACGGTTGGCTCCATTTTGGGTGCAATGCCCAGTATCTAGTCAAACTCCTAAAAAAATGGGCATGATTTTGATGAGTTGCCTGAGGTGCAGTTCTAGTCCCTGCTTTTCTGGTCCTCACTCTTGAGCTGCTTAATCTACTGCCTTTCACTGGTCTGGTAAATTTGTAAATGTCAGCTTCTTCGCCTTTTGCTAGTATATGTGAACATTCCTGGTGCTCTTACTAATGTTCACAGTCTTGCTCACCTAGCATCAGAGATTTACCAAATCAGATGTGCTCCTGTGACCATACAGCAGCACACTTTGCAAAAGGTTTGTTCAGTTCAGTCTCCACTGCAAACACAAAAGTTTCTCTGGTGGTTTGTTTGCAGTTAAGTGGTCGGAAGGACCATTGGAAGGGTTAACACTGATTCACTGAGCTGTTGCAGGACACCAAGAGTGGTTGTGTCCATTTTCAATAGAGTAGGTTCAAGATTCCTAGAATAGAGAGGACAAAGGAAGTAGACCCATGGGATTGTGGGATACTTTTTTGGAGGACTCCCAGAACCTGAGTCAAGCAGGGCTGAATCTACACTGCAAAGCAATAGGGCTTGAACCCTGGGTCAAGTCTTGACCTGGGGTCAGACCCTGCAGCCCTTTGGAGTATGTCTACACAGCTGACTCAGGCTTACAGGGCTTGAGCTGTGGGACTGTTTGCTTGCTGTGTAGATTCTGAGCTTGGGCTGCAGCCTGGGCTCTAGGACCCTGTGAGGTGGGAGCAGGGCCAGCTCCGGGCACCAGCGAAGGAAGCAGGTGCCTGGGGCGGCCAATAGAAAGGGGCGGCAGTCCGTCCGTTGTTGGGGTGGCAGGTCCGGGTCGGCAGCAGCAGCACTTCGGCGGCAGATCAATTGGCCCGCTTCAGTCTTCGGCGGCAATTCGACAGCGGACCCTTAACTCCCTGTCTTCCTCTTCGGCGGCTCTTCGGTGGCAGCTCAATCAGGTTTTTCTTTTTATTTCTTTTTTCTTTTCTTTTTTCGCCACTTGGGGCAGCAAAAAAGCTGGAGCCGGCCCTGGGTGGGAGGGTCCCAGAGCTCAGGCCCAGCCTAAGCCCAAGCCCAGAAGTCTACACAGCAATGACACACCCTCGCAGCTGAGTCCTGCAAGCCTGGATTGGCTGGCAAGGGCCAGCCATAGGTTTGGGTTTTTTTTTTTCTTTTTTTGCTATTTAGACAGACCTGTAGGGTCCTGGGACCCTGGGTCCAACCCCTGGGTTAGTGTGATTTTTATGTGACTAGAAGGGGAGTTAGGTCTGAGCACAGGTGTCACCTTCTAATTTTCCTCAGGGGTGCTCAATCCCCTCTCAGTCCTGGGCCCCACCCCCACTCCACCCCTTCCCCAATATCCCACCCCTGCCATGCCTCTTCCTGCCCCCACTCCACCCCTCCCCGCTCACACTCCACACATTCCCCCAAGGCCCCACCCCGCCTTTTCCCACCCCCACTCCACCCCCAACCTCTTCCCCGCCTCTTTCCGCCCCCTCCCCTGAGTGCGCCCCGTCCCCGCTTTTCCCTCTCCCCCCACCAGCACCTCCTGCATGCTGCGAAACAGCTGTTCTGCTGCATTCAGGAGGTGATGGGAGGGAGGGGGAGGAGTTGATCGGCGGGGCCACCAGCTGGTGGGAGTGGGGGCGAGGGAGGGGAGCTTGGCTGCTGGTGGGTGCTAAGCACATGCTAATTTTTCTCCATGGGTACTCCAGCCCTAGAGCACCCACGAAGTTGGCGCCTATGGATCTGAGCCTGAGCCCGAGCTAACATTGCAGTGTAAACATACCCTCTGAGGGCTTGGCTACACTTGTGAATTACAGCGCAATAAAGGAGACCGGGTGCACTAGCTCACTACCCGTCCACACTGGCAAGGCACGTAGAGCGCTCTGACTCCACGGCTACAGCGCTGCTGGTACTCCATCTTGGCGAGTAGAATAATGTTTGCTACGCCCCTGCTGGAGCGCTGCGGCGCCATTGTGAACAAGGTGTTGCATTTCTGCGCTCTGATCAGCCTCCGGAAACGTCCCATAATCCCCTTAAGTCAAGTGGCCACTCTTGTCATTGTTTTGCACTCGCTGTAGGAATGTGGATATGCCCTTTCAAAGCTCCGTTTCTGACAGCTGGCTGCTTATCTGCTCCGGGACAAAGGAACCATTACTGAGGAATGCTGCTTGCTTTGAGTGAGTGAGAGAGAGGCGGGGGAGAGCGAGGTCTGCTGCTGTCTGAACTTACAAGACAGCATGCTGACACGCTCTCAGCCCCCCCAAAACCCACTCTCTCTCCCTCCACATACACACAACGCACTCCCTGTCACACTCCACCCCACCCCCCGCATTTGAAAAGCACATTGCAGCCACTTGCATGCTGGGATAGCTATCACAATGAACTGCTCTTTGTGGCATTGCAAGAGCTGGTAATGTGGCCACGCCAGTGCGCTTCCAGCTGAGAGTGTAAACACTCAGCAGTGTTTTCCTTGCGGAGATCTCTGAAGGCTGGTTTAACTCTCAGCGCTCTACAGCTGCAAGTGTATCCATGCCCCAAGTGTCACAGGTAAATACAAGATGGAACAGATTTTTTAGCATAAGTAGTTCACACTTATTTCAAGGGCCATTCATGCTGAAGTGGCCCATTAACACCTCTCCATTCATAGGGGAAGGTTGGAGGAGGGTTAAGTGGGTTATAGAGTGTTGTAATAAGCCATAAATCCAGTGTGTCTTTTAAGTCCATAATTTTTAGTATCTAGCAAAGTTATGAATTTAGGTTAAGATATTAATTTAAGTTCCCAACCATGCTTTAATCTAGTGGACTGAGCACATGCTGGGAGGCAGGAGAGTCCGCTATACTGTAACTTTGTTTATGTCGCTTCAAGTCTCTCTTTGATCTCTATGGAAGAAAAGCTCTGTCCAAGAGCAAAGTGTATTATTCATCGTGTGGTATGTTACAGGCCATAAATTTTGTAGAGCCTCTGCTGGTGTAAATCTTTGTGGCTCTATTGACTTCAGTGGAGCTATGCCAATTGACAACAGCAGAGGATCTGGATCATGACCTGTAATTTGTATTTTGTAATGTTAACTTGTGAATGTGCAGAGGTGCGTTTTTCACCCATGCCACATATATTTGCCAATAGTGACATTTAATTAAACTAATGAGAGAGTACCCATGAATACCTCTGTTTTGGGGTCTGCCCTGATCACTCAGAAAGCATACAATGTGGTAGAAATCTGCATGCAGGTGGACTACACTTTTTGGTTTCCCAGGTTTATTGTACTGATCTGCCACCTTTATATTCTTAAGAAAAAGACTCTACTTTCTACACACTCCTGTGTGATAATTAAAGAATCCCAGAAATGCCTGCACAATGTGGTGAGTGACTCCTGTCACTGTAAATTAGGTGATTAATCTGGGGGCAGAAGCATTTATAGCTCCCTTGCTGTAGCATCTCGCCAACAGCCATTCATCCCTCTCTAGCAGATATTTTCTGGTAGGCCAAAGGGAAACTTATTGACTGGTTATGCCATCCATCCTCATACACAACAGGTGCCAGCAGCACAGAATTGCTATGTGTTCACTGATTGTCCTCTTCAAAGGAGAAGTGATTTATGACTGGAATATAATTACAGCGTTTAAACATGCTCAGAAACCAGCAGGCCTCTTTCTTATGGGAGTCTTTAAAGATTTCCTTTTGAATATGGAACTTCAGCAAGACTTTGGATGACAGAAGCATTGCTAGCATTATGCTGGCTGAAAAATGCTGAAAGCTTTTAGCCAAAAGCATGACTTAAATGTAAGATTTACAGTGTCATTGTTCTTGGTGTTAAGTCTTCATGGTAAGAAAATCCACTGGTTTAAAATAGTGGAATGTGATCAATTTTACCCCTCCTATAACATGCATAATTTTCCATGGGAGGCAGAGGTAATCTGTGTAATATACCAGCTGCTTTTGTGATTCAATCTTTCTTTTACAATTATTAACCCCTACAATCTATAATGAATCAACAGGAGTGCAGAGGTGGAAGGCTCTTATGCCACCACTTATCATTTCTCCCTGAAATCTGCAGGGCTGCAGAAGAGAAAACAAACAACTTTAGCTTAGAGTTTAATGTATTGTGTGAGCAACGCTGCTTCATGCTGTGTCCCACTGAGCCATCGTTATGGCTATATCATCTGCAGTCAATGATGATAAGGGACCAGAGAGGGTACATGTTAATAAATGGAGCCTGTGTAGTGTACATGTTAAATATTTTCATTACAGTTTAATTGACTGTAAGGTGTTTCAAATTACAATCTTTGAACAAAGAGGATCAATTTCAATTTAAAGAAACATTAAAGAGATGGAGCCAGTACCAAGGACTGACTTTCACATTGTGAATCAAACCTCATTTTCTGCCTCAGAATTACTACTTTACTTTTCTGCTTGTGTTAATGCCTACTTAATAACAGATGGATCTGTGTATACAATAAGACATGCCTGCAGAAATAACAATGGCTATGTCTTAAATATACAAGAGCATTTTATTTTCCTTTTTAATTTATATCCCTAATCCTTCCCAAACACTGTCACCTACTGTCAGTACAGTAGTATGACTACAGTATTGCTGCCAAGTTATCTCTGCAATCTAGTGAGAGTCTTTGTTTTGCTACACTTGTCACTCTAACAGCTTGCGCTCTTTGTGCTGTCACATTTCCCTTTCCCAGCTATCTAAATTTTAGTTCAGCTGCTGGGGGCAAATGGACAAATTGCCCCATTGACTTCTGCATGAAGCTAGCAACATAGGTTATTGCCCCTGCCTATACTCCCAGAAAAAACTACTATAAAGTTATTTAATATAATACTATAGTAAAACTTACTGTGGTGTTTCCACAGAAACTACATTATTATTTTTGTCAGTGCTAAATTACTCTAGTAAAATCAAAGTAAAATACAATGGCAAATTATAGTAATCCACTGTAGTATTTTTGTAGACCATACAGACTATACCATGCCCTCCCATGCGAAAACCCACAAGAGGAGTTGTGAGAAGAGGTAAACTCTAAATAGATTCCCCTCAACAGATCCTCTCATCCTCTCCCTCCAATTATTCTATGAAGTATTTGCTCTCTCCACAGAAGCAATATCACCCTGCCTACACACACACACACACACACACACACACAGTACCCAACTCTATGGGTTTACTCCTGCATAATCTGATATCAGTATTGTTTTCTGTGAAGTCATTTTTGTGTGTGTGTGTGTGCTTAAAAAAAACACCACTCCCTGTTGCTATTTTATTAAATAAACCTCTGTCTAGTTTTGTTTTCCCCCATTTTAACAGCCTGATTATTTCCTGGTTTTCATTTGTTTGGGTTTTTGCATATTTTGGTGTTTGTGGAGAATTTATAGAGCACTGGAAAGAAGTATGGATTGATTAGGATGGAGGACAGTGTGATATGGAGAGGTGTGATGGGTGTAGGCCTGGGAAAGAGAAAAGAGTAGAGTAAAAGTAGATATAAGGATTAGGAGGATTAAAGCAGGAAGCATGGCAAAGTAGAACAAGTGGATAATAGTAAAGGTCAACAAAAAGTCCATTAACTGCAGTGGTGGAACAGGAGGTGCTGCTTTGGATGAATGCAGACTTTGATATCAGGAGAAGGGCTCTCAAGCCGAGAAGAGTCCTTCCCTGCGGCTGAGGCTGCTGTTGTTCTGCTGAAGCTTTCAGGGATGCTGTGGACTTTTTAGTTTGGCCTTTGAAAGCATGGTGCTGGGACCATAGGTGGGCAGCATATTGTGTGGGGGAAAACTGCTGCCAAGACCCAGCTGTCCCCAACCAGGTCTCCGGTGGCTTGATGGGGATCAATGGAGAGAAAGCAAGACCATCGCCTTCCCCTGTGTTGCTGCTGCTGGTCTTTTACCAACCTTCATTGCAGTTCCTTTCTTCTTCTCCCTAAGGAGGAGCACTATTGCTTTTCACAGTATGTGAAACAGCTAGTTTCCAGCCCTTCCCCTTCCTCCCTTGTTTTGCCTCTCTCCCACACTCGTGTCTGCCTTCAGGTGGGGTTGCTTCTGTTTCAGTTGAGAGGTGATCTATTCCTCCGCCTTAGTGTGGCATGCATTCTTTCCCCTCTATGGTTCTGCTGCTACACTGCTACTGGTGTAGTTTGTTGGTCTGGTTCTTTTCTCCCCCTGGTGCCTGCCTCCACTATGTTGCCACTCCTTGGGAAAAGAGGTAAAACTTGCAGTTCAGTAGAAGAGTAATTTGAGCTGCAGTGAGACAGTTGGTGTTGGGAGGTTGCCTTATTGGCCCCAGCTCTGGTGACAGCAGCCTAGTGTGCTCCTATAGATGGTTTATGCCCCCATCAAAAATTGTGGCACTCATAGCTACAAGTTTTGTGAGTAACAAAGGTAGGCCGTGGACATATGTGGTGGGAAATATGACTGGCTCATAATGGAAAGCCTTCAACATTGTTATAGTTTCTACTTTATCTTTACAACAATAAAGATCTAGAAAAAAAAAATCTTACCACAAAGAGAACTGAAATATTTGAAGGCTCTGCCTCCAGGACTGATGTGGTGGTGAATGTTTCCCTCCCATTTCTGGCACCCATGAGCATCATCTCATTAACAAACCATCATACATAATAACTCCAAGACTAATCTCACTTCTCAAAGCTCACTAGAGACTTTATTACTTTACTGTCTGTGCTTTAAAATTACCTAGGAGTATTTCTTTGTCCGCATTTATAATTTAGCATTTATTAAGGAGAAGCAAAGTACATTTTAAAGCTGATAATGATTAATGATGTTAATATACGAGCAAACCAAAGCCCAGTAAAAACTGAGATAATTACTCAAAAAGTTCAAATGAGCGAATAAGAGCAAAAGTTAACTTCAATTATGGGTGCCTGGCACACTCCAGCCAAGTACTCCAGTCACAAATGTAGCCAATGAGCCATCAACACATATTACAATAGAGAGTCTGATTTATATTATGTGATGACATTTGTGCATCCAGAATCAATTCAAGGTGCATGTGTGCTTCTTTCATGTTGCTGGAGAGCTTTTGCCAATGGTTATTAGCACATGCCATCAGGTAAGTAAAGGATATGTTATAGGGTGGCTATGAGGTAACAGGACAAAGGTTGCAATTAACCCATACAATAACATATCACATTATATTTCAGCTTCTGTGCTCCCACTGCCACTTTCTAACATTGCTAAGGATGTAAGAGATACATAGAGAAGGAGAGGAGGCATTGTCATTGCTTAAGCGTGCCAAAGGCGACATGCAAGCTGATTTTCAGTGACACTCACACTGCCCGGGTCCTGGCCATCGGTCCGGGGGGCTCTGCATTTTAATTTAATATTAAATGAAGCTTCTTAAACATTTTAAAAACCTTATTTACTTTAAAGACAACAATAGTTTAGTTATATATTATAGAAAGAGACCTTCTAAAAACATTAACATGTATTACTGGCACGCGAAACCTTAAATTACAGTGAATAAATGAAGACTCGGCACACCACTTCTGAAAGGTTGCTGACCCCTGATTTAGATGAATGGGCATAGAAGGACACATCTTTCTCAGAGCTACCAATCTGTCTGTTTGCTTAATCCATTTCTACACTAGGAGCGCTTTACCAATATAGGAATACTGGTATACTACTCTGGCAAAAACAACAAGGAGTCCTTGTGCCATCTGATGAAGTGGGTTTTAGCCCACGAAAGCTTATGCCCAAATAAATTTGTTAGTCTCTAAGGTACCACAAGGACTCCTCGTTGTTTTTGCTGATACAGACTAACATGGCTACCACTCTGAAACCTGTACTCTGGCAAAGTGCTCTTAGTTTGGATGCAGCTATACTAGCAAAGTTGTGCTTTGTACTTGTATAGTAAAACCAACCCCTCAGGAATGAAACAAGCTATACCAGTAAAAGTGCAGCCCTGACAGTATACCTGTTTCTACCATAGGGACATCTTCTGACACACCTATATTGGTCAAGAATGACACCTCTCCTTACCCCTGATCAGTATAGGTATGCTGGCAGAAGTCTCTAGCGTACATCTGGCTTTACTCAGTAAGGGACAGATTCTGCTCTAATTGAAACAAATGCCAAAACTCTCATTGGCATAAAGAGGGAAGAGGAGAGAGCCTTGAGAGAACTTTGCATAGATGAATGTTCAGAAGCCTTTCTTTTTGTCCATAAGAGCTGCAGACTTTCTCAAGTGAAAGCTTGTTTTGTATAAAACTGTAAAGAAGGCTTGATAGAGCAGTTGTGGAGTTTGACAGCCATGATTTAGAGGCTGATGCACATTGGAGTGAATGGGAGCCTCTCAACTGATTTAATTGGGCATTGAATTGCTCTACCTGGAATATAATGACCTTCCTAATGGATTCTAATAAATCTATAAAGAAAAGGTATAGATGAGACCCACAAGCAACAGTTTCTTTGGCTTTCTGTCTACCACATATCTTGTACAGTTGACTCAAGAGTCAGATGATCTTGACCCAATCATCTAATACTCACGTATTCATTTAAAAGAAAATGAAGTAAATAGTAAGGATAACCGTTGGTATTTAAGAGAGAGAGTTCAGATTTCTCCTAATTAACTTCTGTAACCTGAAATTTAAGAAAAATCTTGTACATGAGCTAAGAGATGTTTGGGGATGGTGAAAGGGTCAATGGTAAAATCATTTTGACAGCATATAAAGCAATTTCTTTTCAGTGTGATCAATCCTTTAAAGGTTACAAATACAGAGTCTCAAATTATATTAGCTTTAACCTACAGTAAGTGCTGAACATGCTGATGCACTGCTAAACTAAGGGATGTATTTGGTACATTATTACCTTAAAAGAATTATGAGCTTCAAAGGACTATTTGAAACAGTGTGCCAGAAAAAAAAAATTTTTTGGATCAAACGAGGTTAAATGAGTTTCCCAGGAAACTTATTGGGAGAAGTGAGTGCAAATATACCACTTCCGGTTATTCAAAAACTCAGCCTTTTGAAGCTACACCCTGAGAAAGGGACCTTTGACTGCTCAGAGACCTGAGCTGGATAAAGGAAAGACTAACTAACTAATCAGTGCTCTTTTTCTGAGCTTAGGCTATTATAAACTTGTAACTACATAAAAGCCTCTTGGTGGGCACCTACCTGACCCCTTGTTCGAGATGGGGTAATCTCTGGTAAGCTTATTAGCATGCATGTAGGTTCTATTATTGTTTTGATGTTTTCTCTGTAATGCTTTGACCTTAAGAATAAATGTGCTTACTTAGAAAGATTTGAATGGTAACTTATAACTGCTGGCAATTGTCATTCAGCGCCTTAGAAAAATAAGCAAAGCACAGACTCTGGCTAGTTTAGGCAGTCTGGGTTGCTGGGAATAAGACATTTTAGGCAGGGAACTGTGCAGCCTGGAAAAATTCCAATTAGGAGGGAGGGAGACTCAGGTCTCTGCCCAAGACAGGGGACTGAGGAACTGGGAGTCTAGAGTGGACCAGGGAGAGGGAAATACAGATTCAGTTGCCCTGAACTGTGACAATTATATTACACATTTTTTTCATTCTTTTTATTTAGATTGCAATTACATCTAACAATAATACTAGAAAAATGTTCCTGTGTTGTTATATATAAAATGCAAACAAACAAAAAACCCTCACACCATATTAAGACAACTTTAAGATTGCACAATTTGGTATTCAAAATGCGTTGCCTGAAGTTTATCCCTTTCCTCTTACCCACATGTATTTTGATACATGCTATTTTTCAAAAACAATATAACATAACAATGTTTTCTACAACCTTAGGAATACTAGTGCTTCTAAGATAACCTAGGATCACACACTAAGACTGCTTATACATTCTATACTTATACAAGAGACAAAATTTAAGAGCAAGTTAATCTTACCTTTATTTAGAGGTAATGTTAGAATTAATCTAAAATTCTGAAATTTCCTGATTTTTACATTCCTTAATTGTGCAAATTTTGTGTGGCATAAATGTATGTGTTTCATTAAATAGTCCTAAAGTTTTTAAAAGGGAGGAATTCCTTGTTTTGTGACAGGTACTTGTCAGCAACAGCTAAATTGCTTAACAATATCATTAGTAAACTGCATACTTATATTCTTAACAGGTACCAGCCAGAAAATACATATCAATGTCTGTTAGTACTGAAGGCTAAATACATTTCCAAATCTGTGCACATCCTTATAATTACACAGTTTAAAAAAATCTTAAAGCAAGTATAATCACTTCCCTAGCCCTTTAGACTCTGTATGTCCTATATTATGGTTCTGGAAAGATTTGTGTGTAGTTTTAAGAAACTAAGGGCTTAAAGCTGAATACACCTAGTATCATATTATAATAATAATTATAATTAATGGAGATATCCCATCTCCTAGAACTGGAAGGGACCTTGAAAGATCATCGAGTCCAGCCCCCTGCCTTCACTAGCAGGACCAAGTACAGATTTTGCCCCAGATCCCTAAGTGGCCCCCTCAAGGATTGAACTCACAACCCTGGGTTTAGCAGGCCAATGCTCAAACCACTGAGCTATCCCTCCATAGCTTAAGCCAATAACGAGCTCTCTGTTAGAAATTATCAGATATTTATGAGGTGTTCTTATTTCTCTAAGTTTTCTAGATAAATATATTCCTGTCTAAAGACCAATTTGAACTGCATATCAGCATGTCATCACAGCTGGCCTCGTCAAAGTGACTAAAGTTATGCATTGCATTTTGCACAGTCCTGCAATCAATTCCATTTACTAATATTCTGTAAATTGGTTTCTCTGTGACACCAATCAGTAAAAATTTCCTGTGTAGTGTTAGCTGCAATTACCCGGTGAGGCATAGTGGTCATGTATTTTAAAAATTATATAAGTCATGTATCTGAGGAAAATCTAGCTCAAGTAACTAGAAATGGGGCAGATGCATGGGGATTGGGTGAGAGGCTGAGAGGGAAGTCAGTGGCTGGAGTATCCATTATGTGGCCTCCCCATGCTGGCCAAAGAATATTGGAGGATACACATAGCAGTAGGTCCTCTGGCACTGCCACCCCAGGGCCATCTCTGTTTATCATTTCTTGTTCTTATACTGGGATACTGGATATATGTCTCTGCCATGAAATTCCTGCCCCCACAAGACAATGGAACATGATGGTGCTCAGATAGCAGGTTAATGTATGTAGGATAAATAGATTGGTAGACAAATTAATTCAGCAATTGCCAAACTGTGGTCCATGGACCACCAGTGGTCTTCAGAATACTTGCCGGTGGTCTGTGAAGGTCCTCTCTCTAAATTGCATTAGAAGATGCCGTTGGTGTAAGTGGGGTGGGGTTATAGTGAATAGTGAACAATTGGAAGGCAGTACTAAACTGGCTGGATATTTTAGCTGTTTATTTCAAAACAGTCTAACATCTGTGTTTTTTAAAAGGTGTTGAATTTTGGGTGTAAGATGGACTCCATCAAAATACAATTTCAAGCTTAACTCTGTTTTGGCTAAGTATTTGTTTGCCTTTGTGATGGGTATACCAGCCCCACACTGAACCAGCAAGTGTTAATGAACTGCTGTGGGACCTCTCAGCCCTGCTCAGCTGCACCTCCACTCATTGTCAGTTAAAGGGACAGTTAAAAGGGGACAAGGACAGTTCAGTAGTTGGCTGACCAGGGAGAACAGACCTTCTCTCCTTTGTTTCCTGAGGCAAGGACCAGAGGAGAACCTTTTAAGTGGGTGCTGACTGGCAGAGTCCCCTGGACAAAAGCAGACCTGGCACAATGCTATTGAGTTTATTTTCTTCCTGGGGACTATTTCTTTGCTTTAATACCAAGAGACTGTTGTGCAGCCTGGAGGGCCTAATGAGACCATTACAGGCAGCTCCTGCCCAGGAAATGATATGGTGAACTGATTGAATAAACTCTTGTGCACTGTACTTGATTCTGCCCTGTAATTTGTCTTGAACTTTTAAGAGTGTGGTCACAGTCTTTGAATTTTAAATTAAAAGAGTTGTGAATAATAATTGCCATACTTTTTTTTTTCCTTCTTTTTTTTTTTCCAGGTGGTGAGGACAGTTGTGCAGATGAGAACTGTAATGGTCCTCACTCGGTCTGGTTGGAGAGCATGGCCTAGTGGTCACGGCCCCAATCCCTGACTGCCAAGAGGGTTGTGGAGAGAGGAACTGCGCCCCCCACTCCACTGGGCTCCAACCTAGGGCCCTTTGGGCTACCAGTGGTCGACAACTAAGGCTGCTTGAGACTGTCCTACCTGGGCCTCTTCCTCTCATCACCCCCACTTCCCTGGGTCAGCTTAGATCCATGGCTTTCCACTGTTGAGGAAGTCCAAACCAAAATAAGTTAGAGGGGATACCAAAGTCCAGGTCCATGTTGGGGGGAGAGGGGGATATTTCCATCTCTAATTGTCTTTGGGGGGGGGCTCCCTTCCTTCAGGGAGAGCCCCTTTGGGCAGCTGTGTCAGAGACTTTAGGCTTCTCTGTGCTGCTGGAACTGTGGGCTTCAGGTTTTCTCACCTCCAACTCTGCCACCCAAATGAGCTAATTCCCTGTCTTTTAATTCCTCCAGCAGATGGAGCATTTGCTGCAGGTGTGGTGGGGTGGGGCTGGCTCAGCCCAAAGTAATCCCTTAACCCATTGATGCCCACTGTGGGGTTTGTACACCCCATCACAAGAACTAAAACCTTATATGGTCCAATTATGCTTTAGTTCTCTATATCCTTTACAACAGAGGTGACATTTTTGTTATTATTTATTTATTAGTAGGGCTGTCAAGCGATTAAAAATATTAATTGCATGATAAAAACATATTTTAATTAATTACTATTAATTGCGCTGTTAAACAATAATAGAATACAATTTATTTAAATATTTTGGATGTTTTCTACATTTTCAAATATATTGATTTCAATTACAACACAGAATACAAAGTGTACAGTGCTCACTTTATATTTTTGATTACAAGTATTTGCACTGTAAAAAAACAAAAGAAATTGTATTTTTCAATTAATCTAATACAAGTACTGTAGTGCAATCTCTTTATCATGAAAGTTGAACTTACAAATGTAGAATTATGTAAAAAAAAAGTATTAAAAAACAAAACAATGTAAAATTTTAGAGCCTACAAGTCCACTCTGTCCTACTTCTTGTTCAGCCAATTGCTCAGACAAACAAGTTTGTTTACATTTGCAGGAGATAATGCTGCCCGCTTCTTGTTTACAATATCACCTGAAAGTGAGAACAGGCACTGTTGTAGCTGGCATCGTATGATATTTATGTGCCAGATGTGCTAAAGAATCATGATTAATTTATTTGAATTAATCACGTGAGTTAACTGTGATTAATCAACAGCCCTATTTATTAGTGTTAATGAAAGAAGCCCAAATCATGAACAAGGATTCACTGGGCTAAGCGCTGTACACAGAACAAAAAGACAGTCCTTGTCCCCAAAGAGATTATAATCTAAGCATAAGGCAAGAAACAATAAACAGATGGGGGGGCAAACCAGGAAAAAATCAGACAATGCTGGTTGGCATGATAGGCAGTGGTCTTAGTGTAACAGCAACCTAACCATTGTCATGTGTTTTGGTTTGTTTTTGTAAGGCATCACAGCAAAGGAGAGGTTTAAGGAGGGATTGAAGGAAAACAATGAAGAGGCTTTGAGGATGTTTACTGGGATGTGCATTCTACGTGTGACACTATGGCTGTGCTTGTTTGAACAGGTGCAATTCCACTGACTTCAGTGAAGTTTCACCAGCAGAGAATTTCCCCCAACATTCGGTCCCTTGACGGAGCTATTTGATGCATTAATGTTGAAAGATACTATTTTGACCAGCATAACAGTTGAAAAATGCCCCATTACTTAAAATACCTCAGAAAATTGACACTTCACTACATCTGTTCCATCCATTAAAGGAAACAAGTTTAAATGAAAAAGTATGAGAAGAGAAAGCAAAGAAGACAGCAAAACTTCCTTCCCTCTTTTTGACTTTCCCTTTCCTCTTTATTTGTCTCTGAAAATAGTAAGGGAATGTACTGTATCATAAATAGCTCTGGAGATATTTAAGAGTAGGTTAGATAAATGTCTATCAGGGATGGTCTAGACAGTATTTGGTCCTGCCATGCGGGCAGGGGACTGGACTCTATGACCTCTCGAGGTCCCTTCCAGTCCTAGAATCTATGAATCTATAAACAGTTTAGACAGAATTGTACAATATGTTTAATTAAAATTTTGCAAAAGAGAAGAGGAAAACACTCAGATTAATTATAGGATTTAACCTGAAGCCTTTATATGTATCAAAGAGCAGCTACTATATTTGAGCTACTGTTAATTCAGGACAAAAAGCTCTACTTCTTTAAGGAACTCTAGCTTCTTTAAGAGCTCCAGTAGTCAACAGAGAATTCCTGAACCTAAATTAAAGTGATGCATGCATAGAAAAGATGTATGTTTTGCTAATCTTAAAAATAAAGTAACTCTCCTCTGTCCAGGAAGGAGGAGGAGAGAGATAAAAAGTGAAAGAGTGGGAAATTAAAATGTGAAAGTGTACATCATTGATACTAATAATTATGAACAAGAAGCAGATCTGAGGGAGAAATATTTTAGCACCTGGCAATGAGAAGAAAAAATAAAACCTCCATGATCTACTGCTCAATTGTAGCACACAGCCAAGTGTGGTTTCTATGGTTTCTGAGGGCCCTCAGCCAATGTGAGCATCTACTAAATATAATGCAAATAAGAGGAATACCATATATTGTAAAATCAACAAATGAATGCAATGTTAAGGTAAATGTAGAAGTGTACTCAAGAGCAGGCATGTTCTTGAATACAGTCACTGGTTTACTTTCTCGGTTAATATAATAATGTGTGGGCTCAACAAACAATGTACCTCTTACAATAAATCAATGCATTATATAAAAGCTTTATCATAACTTGTGTGGACAGAGAGATCTGTCCTCCAAGGAACACAAATCAAAGCAAAATAAATAGACAAATGAAGCTCAAATGGGCAAGGAAACTTGATTTCTTGACTTCCTCGTAGTTTTCCAAAACCAAATTCTCCATAGATTGTCTCATCTCAGATCTATGATTTGGATCTGTAGCAAACCTTCACTCTCTCTCTCTCTCTCTCTCTCTCTCTATATTGCCCAAACAAAACAGTTGGTTCCTTCATTTGAGCATTTACTGTCCTTATGGTCTCATACAACATTAATTCCCTATTATGAAACCTCACTAACATGATGCTAATAGGCCTATTACCTTCAAGAACTTAATGTTGTGAGATCTGATTTGAGTTTTCTCCTGCCAATAAGGAATCTTGGAAAGAAGGCATGAAGATGAGGCTTGCAGGAAAGGTATCATACCTTGATCTTCAGTCCCCTCTGGCATGTGGATGAGATTTGACCTGTATGCTCTATTCTGCAAAATCTTGAGCTTGTCAACAATCCAGGACAAGCTTAATAGTATTGGTGTTATACCCACTATATCCTTAGGGGGTTATTCTCCACCAATAGAAGCAGGTTTTTCGAACTAACCCAGCTTTTGCTTGCTCCCAGAAATAACTTTAGCAACAAGCTAATCATGTTTGGACAAGGCCTTTCAGCTTTTGTTCATGGCTGTGGGTCACTACTAAATTCATAGCCTGCTTAGACATAGCAAAGTTAAACTAATGGTAGGGAGCATGTGGAAATTTCCCCTGCTATTTTTTCCATAGTTTGTGAGTACCCAGAGTGAAATTCACTAATTTTAATAATTTAGTCCAAAGACCTTTTCAGAAACAAGAACTAGTTTATTTAATATTCATGAGACTTCCAAGAAATATGGCTGAAGGGGAGAAAAGGAAATTCTTCCTCACAGCTCTCTAGGGAGATTTGCCACCAACACTCAAGGGAGTTAACTACTCCGCTTTACTTTTAAAGTTAATTTTGTGACTGCCACAATGAAGGATATTGTGAATTAATATTTTTTTTTAATAAAGGATTCTCACACTAGTGGGAGAAAGCACCAGCTTTACTAATTTATCTTTGATTCACCTCAGAGACTCTCCTGCCCTTGAAAATCTGATTATGTAAAACATTTATTTGCCTTTCTAGGCTCAGAAATCCTTTCCTTGTAACCAAGCCAGTATCATAGGTTGCTTGAATTCTAATAAACGGCTAGTATAGGACTGTGCCAGAAAGATAGTTGCCTCCAAACATTCAGGGCTATTGACCTAAATCTCTCTTACATCAACGCGCTTATCCCCTCTCCCTGTCTTGGGGAATGATGTCATTTATCTCTATATATTATATCTCTTATGTTAACATTCTCTGTTCTCATATTCTGCTGATGAGGCCTTGGCAGCTGCATCATAGTGCTCATGATCCCAAGAATATCAGCAACACTAAAATCAGAATTCAGTCAAAAAGCAAATTCACAGTGTGGATCAGGCTAAGGAGATTAGGTGCCTGCTCCATAATACAGGGTTGCCACGGGCAAACAACACCAAATGCAACTCCTGCCAATGCATCTCCAGTCAGATTTGTTGTTCTCACACAGTAAGAGACTACAGGAACTGAATGGCAAGTCTCAGTTTCTACAGTTTAATAACAGCTTTAGGAAAGTATCCAATGCATGTGCTGGGGGCCAACATATGGTGTGCCTTCATACTCAAAACCAAACTCAAGATTTATCAGAACTGCATACTTTCAACTCTATTTATAGTGCAGAATGCTGGGAACTGACAAAATAGGATATGTCCAAACTGTCTTCATTCCATACAACCTGCCTCAGAAAAATTCTCTGTATCTTTTGGCCCAGAACAATCTCAAACCAAAACCTAGTCACACAGTGCAGCCAAGAAGATATGAGCACCATCATTACCAGGAGGTGCTGGAGATGGATTGGCCATGTGCTTCAGATGGAAACTGATTCCATCACCAGAAAAGCATTAAGATGGACACCTGAAGGCAAGTGAAAACAACATGGCAAAGAGCTGTGGAAGCTGAACTTAAAAACCTGGGGCACAGCTGGGGAACCATTGAAAGACTTGCCAGAAACAGACAGGATTGGAGGAGCTTTGTCGCTGCCCTAAACTCCAGAGGCATAATGGGTACTAACTAACTCATAAATTAGAGGAGGCATTGGGATGGTGGTGTAGAGGCACCACATGCCATAACCTCTCCTTAATTATGGGTCTGACACTACCATATGTCCTCTCAAAGTGGAAGGTTGAAGACTGTCACTGGTGAAGAAATGCAGCATATGCATTCTGCTGCCTATGAGGGGATGCTATTGATCAGGTTTTGTCTTGGGTTTCTACCACTCCAGTGAGTGTCCTAACCAGTGGACTAAAGAGTCATTCTCACTCTTTCACTCTGGTCCAGTGCATAGTGAATTATTTATACACAATGAAGCAGCAAGAGATTGAGAGAAACCCACGTCAGAGTATCCCAGAATTCAGTGTCTCAGGTATTCATCTGAGAGGTGAGAAATCCACAATTCAGATCCTTTCTCCTCATCAGATGATGTGGGAAGAGAGAATTGAATGGGGACCTCCCACATCTTGGCTCCATTCTCTAGCCACTGGATTTAAGGATTCTCCCTCTGCTTCCTGTTTTGTATGAAATTAGGCATGCTTTCAGAATTCCTGTTGAATTAGGCCCCATAGGTGAGCTAGGCAGGAGAATGCCTATCTTCACCTGGTTTGAGGATCACACTGGGGCTTAGGTATGAAATAGGCACCCAAGAGCCTAGGCTGAGGCATTTTGCCCATGCCCAAAGGCAGAAAAATAGGCCCCTAGGGGACTTTTATATAGAAAATTTAGGCACTGAGGGATTTTAGTTACTCAACAGTTAGGTAACAAATCAGCAGGTTTTTATGGAGATCTCAGTGACCCCTAAACTTTGGACTTAGACACCTACATCCTTTTGTGTACCTGGACCCTAATACCTAGATCCAGGGGCATCATGTCAATGCTATGTGCTTTCTGTTTGCATACAAATCATCAATTCATCTCCAACTGAGAACTCTTGATTTATGTATACAGTCCTCTTAGTTCACTGACTCATTTAAATGAATAGAATTGCCGCATACATATTAACTGGAGTGGCATGTTGATGACTGGTTGAGTAACCTCTGTCACAGTGACACTATTTAAGAATGATCTAACTTGTTGAACTTGGCCTCATTGTAGTTATACATTATAGAAAATAATTATTAATAACTCTTCTTCATTAGAATCTAATTTCTTCTAAAGTGTCTATCCCCATAGTTTTAAATAATTTCAAACTTTATGGAAAGATTAAAAGGTTGTTACAGAGACTCAAAAAGACAACTACTGAAAAATTTATTAGAGGGTTCATTTTAATTGGCTTTAACTTGTAAATTATCAGTTTCCTTGAAAAATGCTCAGAAAATTTAGTCTTTACTCTCAAATTATATGTTGTAAATTTAGGGATGAGACACCATAATCTTCATTCAAGCGCAGTCAACAGACAGAGACAATGAAGCTCCGTTTACATATTAGGTAACAAAGCTATCAAACTAACAAGCAGGGGAAGATACAACTTCCAGCAGGGAAGAAAAATGTCATCTGCGCTATTCATACTGGGGGTCTGAACCTCAAGTGATAAGCAATTGAATCAACTGATTGTGTACAATATTAGTGTATCATAAACATTTATCAAGTAAGGTGTTTTAAGAAACCCTGTGTCACACTGGAGATTAATATAATAAAATGTATGTATTTACACTATATAAAGAATTATGGATATTCATTGATATTAGGCTTTATAGTCTGTGTACCACCCAGACAGGAGAGAAAGTCATAGCTATCAAGCTATCTCCAATGAAATTAAGCAAGGTGTGACCAAAACCAATGGAAGTCCCATTTACATTCAAGTCAGCAGGGGGATGGGAAGTCCACAGGAAGGGAAAAACAGCATGAGGTTGTTCTGCCTGTGGAAACAAGTTCATTGAACTTTGGAAGATATAAGCAAAGATAGAAGTCATCTTTGCTATCCAACACTAGACAGACACAAGGAATAGAGTTCTTGCAAACTCAGAAAGATAAGTCCTTCTACCGAGGTGGGAGGAGTAGGGTAGAATTGAAGACTCTGGAAACTGAATATAGGTGAGAAACCTGATTGCTTAAGCAAAGATATTTCACCTAGGAAGACAAGGACAGCCAGCATCTTCTACTTCAGTGAAATGTCCTGACTGTGGGAAAGTCCATCATGGCTGGGAAGAATGAAGATTGGCGAGAGAAAACATCTTGAACAAAATCTGTACCTTACTAAATTAAGTTTTAGACTTGTAGATCTGTGTTTTCACTTCTATTTGCTTGTAACCATTTCTAACTTTATTCCCTTTACTTGGCATCACTTAACTTATGCCTTATTGTTAATAAATTTGTTTTATTATTACTTTAAACCAGTGCTATCTTTGCAGGGAAGGGTGAATTTACCCCAGTTAAGTTAATGAACTGTGACGGGATTTTGTCTCTTTAAAGGAACTCACAAACCTTATTATTTCTCTGAGCTGTCCAGGAGAGAGCTGGTCACTTCAGGGCACATGGTTCTGGGGAAATTCTGGAATGGGAGTATCTTGGGGTCACCTTACTGGTTGTAACCAAGGTTGGTGGAAGCATCTGTGGGGCTATAAAGGCTGCTGGGGTCAGAGCTAATGAACCAGGGCTGTCAATCACACAGCAAGTCAGGGTATGATCTGCATGGC
This sequence comes from Terrapene triunguis, assembly GCF_002925995.2. NCBI lineage: Eukaryota > Metazoa > Chordata > Testudines > Emydidae > Terrapene > Terrapene triunguis. The sequence continues at coordinate 6,882,418 of NW_020664374.1, read as the reverse complement.
TGTAAGCTGGCTGTGAGCAATCCTGGCTGGCAGCTACAGCACAGAAGCATTGTGAGGCACCCAGGGTTACAGGGCAAATGGTGACACAACTCCTTACTGGTTTGAATTGTCCCCCTCCCCCCGGCCCAGAACCCCATGACAGGATCGCCAAGGCTATTCAAAGAAAATACTGTTAATTTAGATATTTGATATGATTTAATGTATATTTTATCAGAAACACTTAATTAACTAAATATTTTAATGCCTAAAAACTGAAACACAGCTGAAATTTTCTCCATATAAGCCCTGATTGCTTTTTTAAAATGGTGAATAACTGTGCAGAATAAAAATAAAATAAAATCCCAGATAAGGGTTAATTAAAATTTTAATTGTATCTGTATGAATTACCAAGGGAAGAGGTAAAAATCATACACAGAAGACTCCTAAGGTGTTCTCCCTCCCCTCCCCCCCCCATTCCTTTTCTGACTATTTTGGAGCTTATTTTTCTAGGCTACAGAGTACAAGAGCATCCCCTGCAGGACCATTTTAGGCTATGCTTAATTTTTCTTTTCCACAGAAGCTTTTTCTTTTGTTCATTTGTATTCACCCTGTACGATGCACAGTAATTGTGTCTAGAAAATTAGAGAGGGATGGCTATTGCAGTGGTAATAGAATTACTATCAGTGTTCTAAGCTGGTAAAAGGATTCTGAGTTTCAGTGAAAGGATTTAAAAACACATGCTGAAATGAATATTGGGATCTCTTTTCTGCAGCTACTAGTTAAAGATGTGACTTTTTGGGGCTTATAAATGGTTTGACTTAAAGCCTATAAATATGGTCTATGAAAATTCAGGGTTGGACTTTTTGAAGAGCTGTTTTTTTTGTTTGTTTTTTTGTTTTTTATCAGGCATTGGAAAGTAGCTTGATCCTGCCCCATTGACTTAAATGGGACTTTTGTAATATTGATTCATTGGGAGTAGCATTGGGCCTAAGCTTGTCTTTTTATTGGCCTTTTTTTCCACTAACAACATTTTTTTCCCTCCTTCTTCTTTGGTAGAAAAGGAGGGAGGAGGGGCTTGGTCAATATGCTCCAAAGCTAAGTGGAGGTATGGTGATGTTGGCATCACTGAATCTGCAGTGCGAGGCCTTTTCAGGGAGCTAATATCTGTGAGCTTAGTTGTAACTCAAGCAAAACTCTCTTCAAAGTCAGTGGGAGTTTTGCCTAAGTAATGACTGTGAAAATTCAGAAAACATTTGCCCTCATGTGGTTTGGGCAGGTCTAACATGAATTTTCAAATGTCCTTTCCCCAAATATACAAAATAACAACCAGCAAATGTTATTACATTTGGAACAAATGGAGGGTTACCGTTTAATGAACGTAGATGTGTTGTTTAAGTAAAGTTTCATTAATGCATATGTAGCTTGTAATTCTGCAGTGAAGAATAGATAAATTATATCTTTTGTTCCTGTGAGGCATTGATGTCTGATGTAAGTGTCTCAAGCATGGGATCTAAAATGTAACCATGCCAACCCTGATTCTGTATAAAAGAATCTGCAGCACAAAGGCATCAAATTCTCTCACATGATTTTTGAAAAACACAAACTTGAATGGTGATGTCTGTGAAACTTGTGGTCAGATTCACACATGCAAAATAAACAAATCAAGAAAACACAAATTAGTGTAATTAGTACTCCTTTCCTTCCAATATGTTGATCCACCCAGGAACAAAGTGAGAAATACATATTTCTCTGGCAGTCTGACTGCAGTGCAATGTGCTGCATTTGGACTGGGAGGAACAGGGACATAATGTCTGACTCCAGGTTTTGCTCTTAAATTAGCAGAAGTTGGGAGTCCACAACCTACTTACTGGATATATTCTGTTCTACTACAGCCCCCCCCCCCCCCCCACACACACACAGTTGTAATATGAGAATGAAGGCTGCAATCTAAAAGGAGAGCTATGTTTGTCCAAAAAGAAGGAAAAAGAGCTAAGGCATTGTAATACTGATTGTTGCAATGCCTAAATTTAGGCACCCTGCCATCCAGTGGAATTCACAGTCCCAAGTTAGGTGCCCTGGTTCCCTATACAATGCATGGGGACAATTAAGCACCTAAGAATGGGATGTGCAAAAGGCATCACAATGAGCATAGAACCAGCATAAACTAGGCACTAGGAAATGCTGAGAAGGCTTAAGCCCCACACCTCAAAGTGACATAGGTGCTTAAATCCAGCGCAGTGGGAAGTGCTTGTCTGTACTTGGGATTCAGAGCCATGAATGCTCTCCTGGAGTTAGCCACCTAAGCCAGGTTAGTCCTTTTTCAAGGACTAATATGATAGCAATTGTTGGCCCTCCCTTGTAACTTTTAAGACAGTGGTTTAGGGATCTCACCTAGCATCATGATCAACTCCCCGCTCTGCTTGAGGCAGCAAAAGGATTTTAAGTTGGTTCTCCTACTTCTCAAAAGGGTGCTCTAATCACTGAGCTATGGGACGTTGCAGGGTAGGGCTCTCTCCATCTCTCCCCTTTAAAGCTATTACACTTTGTATAAATAATTAGTTATTGAAATAAGGACTTGAACTTGGGTTTCCCATGTAGGTGCTCTAATCACTGGGCTATAGAGTCACTCAGTCTTTCTTAGGCCCAATAATGAGTCAGTGTTTCATACGAAGTGGAACAGCTTCAACAGGGCCCCACCAGAATATTCTATAGTGCAGTGAGTAGGATACTCTCCTACAAGGTTGAAGACCCACATTCAAATCCCTTCTCCATATTATGTAGTGGGGAGAATTGAACCTGGGTTTTCCACTTCATAAGTGTGTGCACTAACCCTGGGCCAAAAGTGACAATGGGGCCACTTCCTCCTCTATTGACAGTAGCTTTTCTATGGATTTAAGTGTGCTCAGAGCTTGCCTCTCGTATCAGGCCCAAAAGGCAAGATAGGTGTGGGGATCCCTCGTTTGTGAATATCTCTGAGTCTTAGGCATGAGTTAGGTGCAGAGCTGTTGGGCAATGTCAGGTCTGAAATGGCTGTATTGGGTGCCCAGCTGCCAGGGCCGGCTTTGGCTTTTTGGCCGCCCCAAGCAAAAAAAAAAAAAAAAAAAGGGGGGGGGCGGGGCGGGGGGGGGGGGGCCGGGCGGGGGGGCCGGAGCACGGGTGCAGGGGGACCGGCTGGGGGGGGGAGGGAGCGGGCGGGAGAGAGAGAGAAGGGGGCAGCCAGGGCTACAGCAGGGGCGCTGCCACGCGGCCCCTCCCGCTGCGCCGCCTCCTGCCGCCTGCCGCGAGGGCTCCGCTCCGGTCAGCGGGGAGGGAAGGAAGAGGACTGCCCTGCAGGGCGCTCTGGTTCTCTGCGCCGCCGCCCCCTACAGGGTGGCCGGAGCGGAACAAGAACAAGAACAACAACAACAACAAAAGCGGCCGTGCCGCCCTAGGATTGGGCAGAATGCCGCCTCCAACAATCTGCCGCCCCAAGCACCAGCTTGCTCAGCTGGTGCCTGGAGCCGGCCCTGCCAGCTGCTGAAGTTTAGGCACCTGAAGGATTTTAGGCAAATAAGTTTCTGCCAAGGTTAGTTTAGGTTTAGTGAATGCCAGTTGTGCCTAAATCCTAGAGTTGGGTGCCTAAAGTGACTGCTAGGCACCTAATTCTCTTTGTAAATCTAGTCCAAAGTAGTGAAAGATCAAAGGTGATATAAGTAATGAGAATGGTCTTACTGGTGGATCAGAAAACCAAGCTGAATTCTTCTCTCACAATGTTATAAATCTGGAGGAAGTGAGTCAGTTGTGTAAATCTGACTCTCAGAAGTCAACTTTGTTACTCAAAGTATAGTATTATATTTGTATTTGCATATTCTTCATATGCTTCCAATTAAAAAAAAAATGAGAGCGAAAGAAAAAAAAAGATTACACCAGTGCATGTGAGAGCACACCTGCAACCAAATCTTTTATTGGCAATACAAAAATGCTGGATAGATGGCCAAATCGTGGCCCACACAGCTGTAAAAGGGAATAAGGTTGCCTGCGCTATTGTGAATGGCTAGGTTAGCACATCCCTATATCTCAGTGGATCCTGCAAGAGGAGGAGGGGATGTTCACCTGATTCTTCCCCAGCGAGTAGGTGACTAGGCGGAGCAGAGGGTGGATGGTGCGAAAACTCCCTTGCCTCCCACTCTCATTGCACTGGCCGCTGCAGGAAGGTATGTTTTTCAAATGTAACTGTGTCGACTGTCAGCAGTCATCAGTTGATTTTCATATTTCAGTTCTGCATTTCCGTCTATTACTGTGATTTTTCAAAATAACTCTGATAAAATCTAAAAGTATATTTAAAAATAGAACCCACTTCATTGGTACCCTAATTAATTGGATGCCTTATTTATAGGGATAATTGAATAAATGTTACCTGGCAATCAATGCATTGCAATGATTTTATACATATAGTAATGGCACAATGAGTTGTTGAATCCATTGAAATGGCATGGTTAGTGTTATCTACAAGCTTCTTCGCAAATGTTAATGGGTGTTTGTAGTTGCTAGAATACAGTGAAAAATATACTGTTTCTCCCTTTCTTCAATATTAACTGTTTCACTGTTTAATTTTGGAGACTCCATGTTATAATGACTTTTTTTTTTAAAGATGACGCTTTGAAAGATACTAACACAGCAGAACCTCATAGTTACAAACACCTCAGAAAGGAAGGTTGTTCATAACTCTGCAATGTTTGTAACTTTGAACAAAACATTATGGTTGTTCTTTCAAAAGTTTACAGCTGAACATTAACTTAATACAGCTTTGAAACTTTACTATGCAGAATAAAAATGCTGCTTTCCCTTTTTTTAGTAGTTTATGTTTAACACAGTACTGTACTGTATTTGATTTTTTTTCTTTTGTCTCTGCTGCTGCCTGATTGCGTACTTCCAGTTCCAAATGAGGTGTGTATGGTTGACTGGTCAGTTCGTAACCCTGGTGTTCATAACTCTGAGGTTCTACTGTAATTATAAAACCACTTAACACTGACACTCAACTTTTTAAAAGAACCTAAGAACATAAGAACGGCTATAGTGGGTGACACTATAGGTTTATCTAGACCAGTATCTTGTCTTCCAACAGTGGCCAATGCCAGGTGGCCCAGAGGGAATGAACAGAACAGATAATCATTAAGTGATCCATCACCTGTCACCCATTCCCAGTTTCTAACAAACAGAGGCTAGGGACACCATCCCAGCCCATCCTGGCTAATAGGCATTGATGGACCTATCCTTCAAAAACTTATCTAGTTCTTTTTTCAACCCTGTTATAGTCTTGGCTTTCAGAACATCCTCTGGCAAGGAGTTCCACAGGTTGACTGTGTGTTGTGTGAAAAAATACTTCCTTTTACTTGTTTTAAATCTGAAGCCTATTAATTTAATTTGGTGCCCCTAGTTCTTGTGTTATGAGAAGGAGTAAATAACACTTCCTTATTTACTTTCTCCACACCAGTTAGCATTTTATCATATCCCCCTTAGTCATCTTTTATCCAAGCAGAAAAGTCACTGTCTTATTAATCACTCCTCATATGGAAGCCATTCCATACCTCTAATTATTTTGTTGCCCTTTTCTGAATTTTTCCCATTCCAATATAGCTTTTCTGAGATGGGGTAACTACATCTGCACACAGTATTCAAGGTGTGGGCATACCATGGATTTATATAGAGGCAAGATGATATTTTCTGTCTTATTATCTATCCCTTTGTTAATGATTCCCAACATCCTGTTCGCTTTTTTGACTGCCACTGCACATTGTATGGATGTTTTCAGAGAACTATCCACAATGACACCAAGATCTCTTTCTTGAGTGATAACAGCTAATTTAGACCCCATCATTTTATATGTATAGTTGAGATTATGTTTTCCAATGTGCATTACTTTGCATTTATCAACATTGAATTTCATCTGCCATTTTGTTGCCCAGTCTCACAGTTTTGTGAGATCCTTTTGTAGCTCTTCACACTCTGCTTGGGACTTAACTATCTTGAGTACTTTTGTATCATCTGCAAATTTTGCCACCTCACTGTTTACCCCTTTTTCCAGATCATTTATAAATATGTTGAATAGGACTGGTCCCAGTACAAACCCTGGGGGACACCACTATTTACTGCTCTCCATTCTGAAAACTGGCCATTTATTCCTACCTTTTGTTTCCTTTGGTGAGGGACCATGTAAAAGTCTTTCTGAAAATCTAAGTACACTTCATCCACTGGATCCCACTAGTCCACATGTTTGTTGGAACCCTCAGAGAATTCTAGTAGATTAGTGAGGCATGATTTCTCTTTACAAAACTCTGTTGACTCTTCTCCAACAAATTATGTTCATCTATGTGTCTGACAATTTTGTTCTTTACTATAGTTTCAACCAGTTTGCCCGGTACTAAAGTCAGACTTACCAGCCTGTAATTGCCAGGATCACCTCTGGAGCCCTTTTTAAAAATTGGCATCACATTAGCTATCCTCCAGTCATTTGGTATAGAAGCTGATTTAAATGATAGGTTACAAACTACAGTTAGAAATGCTGCAATTTCACATTTGAGTTTCTTCAGAACTCTTGGGTGAATACCATCTGGGCCTAGTGACTTATTACTGTTTAGTTTATCAATTTGTTCCAAAACCTCCTCTAAAGACACCTCAATATGGGACAGTTCCTCAGATTTGTCACCCAAAAAGAATGGCTCAGGTTTGGGAATTTCCCTCACATCCTCAGCCGTGAAGACCAATGCAAAGAATTCACAATGGCCTTATCGTCCTTGACTGCTCCTTTAGCATCTCGATTGTCCAGTGGCCCCACTGGTTGTTTAGCAGGCTTCCTGCTTCTGATGTACTTAAAAAAAAAATTGCTATTACTTTGAGTCTTTGGCTAACTGTACTTCAGATTCATTTTTTGGCCTTCCTAAATATATTTTTACACTTCATTTGCCAGAGTTTATACTCCTTTCTGTTTTCCTCACTAGGATTTAACTTCCACTTTTTAAAGGATGCCTTTTTGCCTCTCACTGCTTCTTTTAATTTGTTGTTTAGCCATGGTGGCACTTTTTTTTTTATTCTCTTACTGTGTTTTTTAGTTTGGTGTATACATTTACTTTGAGCCTCTATTATGGTGTCTTTAAAAAGTTTCCATGCAGCTTGCAGGGATTTCACTTTTGGCACTGTACCTTTTAATTTCTGTTTAACTAACTTCCTTGTTTTTGTGTAGTTCCCCTTTCTGAAACTAAGAAAGGTGTTGGGTTGCTATGTTGTTTTCCCTGCCTCAGGCAAAAACAAGTGTTGGTTCTTGTTTCGTTAACTCTGTTTTCCTCTCTATTCCTTAGAAACACCTTCTGGAAGGGATAGATGTTACACCGATGGCAAGACTCAAACTTATTTTGGTCCCCAGTGGCAGTGTGTTTCATAGTAGAAACAAAATCTTATATCTCTGCTCCCACTGGTATGCCTTGACACTTTCAGTCAGGCACACAACCGGCTAGGGATGGTCACATTTACCTGGGAGCTTAGGTACTGCTTCAGACACTGCTTGCATACTGCCTTCTTGCAGCTGGAGAAGGGCTTGAATGGGCTCCTCCTCCAGAAACGCCCGGCACCAAACAGGGGCCTGAAGTCCCCTGCTCTCTCTCAGAGAAGGGCTCAGGCAGCATGTAGTATCCACCTTGATGCTGCCCCAGAGGACAAGGGGTCTCCACTCAGGGACTTAGCAGGCAGGCAGAATGCCTATCTTCACCTATCCCACTGAGGTTTAGATCTGAGATAGTCATCCAGGTACCAAAAGTGTGGTATCATGCACATGCCCAGAGACAGAACCATAGGAATATTAGATGCCTACAAGGTTAGGCAGTAGTTGAGCGAAAGTTTTAAGAATCTCAATAGCACCTATATTTGGACTTAGGTGTCTAAAGTGGGCAATTGAGTGGAAAAACCTATCAGTGGTCCGATATTGAATATTATCAGTTCTGGGATTCAGTCCAGTGCAGTTGTTTTGAGGAAGAGGAAAACAAACAAATATTAGCTATTTTTTTAAGATTGATGTCTGCTTCAAAGTGTTCTGAGGTTTAGTGGTTTCTAGGGGGACAGATTGCATGCCAAGGTGCAGGTAGGATGGTCAAAACAATTTGCTATTGCTTTGCAATTTACCCTATGGGTATCACAACCACACGGACATAAACACATACTAATAATAAGCCGGATCTTTGTGTTACCTTCTATCTTATCTCTGTGCAATGCATACAGAACTGGCCACATTACAAAGCTTGGTCTCCAATGTAGTTTTCAATTTAATTTTCCTAAATTTTATAGTTTTTGAATGGCAATTAATTTCATATTTTACTAGTTTAATTGCAAAAGTAATGTGACTAACTGCAGTGGTTTACATGAAGATAGATGTGGTGACTTGACCCCCTCAGGAATGGTGATGCTGCCTTCAAATGTCTCTAACACTGCAATTCAAGAGAGCAATCTTTTAAATTTGATTTTTAGATTATCCAAGTACAGTAATAACCATTTCTTAAACATCAATCAGATGTTAATGTTTTTGGTTTAATGTAAGGAATAAGTGACACAGACTAAAACACTGATACCTCCAAAAGGCTTCATGGCAGCTACATAGCTGGGAAGACACTTGGCTCTAGTGGCTGTCTCTTAAAAGTTGGACATTTGAGCAGGGCAAGTTCCCCTTTGATAAGAAGAATATACAGTAGCAGATCTAACTAGGTTTGCATGTAATTGAAAGGCAGTATAAATGATTTATTTCTGTCCATTTAGAAATGGTGTGCCGAGCAAATTTTAATGTAAATTATCCTCTCTCTGAGATTGTACTAGTTATTGACTAGAACTATAGCTTACAGTACATTGGAAAAATGACTAATTTTAATTATTGCCCACTAGAGGTCACCTTCCAGTTTCAGCGGCAAAAATGGCTCACTAAAGGCTGTCAGCTTTAGGAAACATGTCTTATTCAGGTAGCATCTTTCTTTCCCAACCCAACCAACATTTTAGGAGGTGCGGGGGGGGAGGAAGGAGACATGGACCTCCTCACCACACCCCAACCAGTTCCCAACTTCCCCTACATACACATTTGTTTTCAAAAAGATCTAGATCTTTTTTCTGTGTATTCTGACCTTCCCTGATGTCCCAAAGAACATTCTTTCCTCCTCCTCCTATGTCCCATGCTTAGTTGCCATGTTCACACACAAGAAAATTACTGAACAACTGTTTTCTTTACTGGCTGTTCTGATGGACTCACTCTAGCTTGAATAATGTCACTTAAGAAGGATGCAGGTAGACAATTATTTTTTCCCTTCAGATTTAAAGAAAAATCACTAGTTTTTAGTTTCAATTAAATGCACATAAAATATGTTCCCTGATAACTCATGGGTTTGGGGGTTTTTTTGTATTCTTGAAGATAAAGTCACTCAAACTGAAAAATTACTATTTTTTTAAATTGTACTCATACCTTTGGTTTAAAAACAAACCTTTCCAATACACCAAAAATATTTAAATATAATAGTACTGTAATAATTTTTCAAACTTTTTAAATATTAAATAAGAATTTCTAAATATAACTGCTTTACTTTAGCGCTCTAGGGTTCTGCTCCTGGCTCTTCAGGTGGCCTGTTGGGTAACCTTGGGTAAGTCATTGCACTTCTGACTCAGTTTCCCCATTTGTAAATTGGTGACAATGGTACCTACCTCGATTATAAAGCACTTGAAGATCTGCAAATGAAAAGTGCTGTATAAAAGCTAGTTATTATTTATTTATTTATGCTTAGACTAGGCTATGTAAAGATAACACGTCTTCTGCTTACACCAGCTACTGATTGTTCTATATACAAGACTGTACGAAAGAAGCTTGTTTCTGAAACTAAATGCATGGATAAGTGATAGTGCATAAAACAGCAGACTGCAAATATAAAGAAAAAGTATTGACATAGTAGAAATGTAGCAACATAGAATTATCCATGCTAGATTAGACAATATGATCCAGGATTTTCCTAGCTGTGGCAAGCACCTGATGCTTCAAAGCCAGAAGCTATATTGTGATATTCTTGCTCTCGTTGTATTATAATTTATACCATGAGTAATCTCATTTAAGTTGATGGGGCTGCTTGTGGAGTAGGGTACTACTCAATGAGAGTAAGGGTATCATAATCTGGCACCAGGTGATTGTACCTCATAACCTTGTAATGCACCTAGCTATTGTGCAGTGCTGTTTGGGAAATGTACCGGGCATTTTCCCGTCAACTAACCTTATCCTAGGAAGAATAACTCTCTTCGCTGCAGGAATTACAGAGTGAAATTCTATGGCCTGTGTTATATTGGGGGTCAGTCTAGGTCATCACAATGGTCCCTTTTGGCTTTCAAATCTGAGTGAGATTTTGCAATATCCCATTGCACCCAGTTAATTTTCCCTTTCCCAAAAAAATAATAGTCTTTAGTCAATGATGCCTTTTTGTTCACCTTGGACACTTCTATCCCCTGTTACTCATAACTGAACATCAAATAGAGCTAAGTAGATTTGCTTGATTAGTCTGTTCTGAACTGCTTGGATGGTTTGGAAAATATAATAGGAAATTAAAATTCAAAATATGGTACCAAAGGAAGGAAAGTAACATGAACAGTGAATTCCCGCCATACAAAATCTCACTTAGCTGAAAAGTAAATAGCAAAGGGAGATAAGGAATAAAAAAAAATGCTGAGTACTCAGTAGATGTAAATACATACTGTAAAGCAAACAGACTGAACAAAATAATTATTTTATGTGAGAAAAACCTTTTAATTATATTTTTGAAATGTTTGTTTGAAACTAACACAAGAGAATAAGCCATAAGCAAAAAACAAACAAAAATCCCTATGAATTGTGTCACAGCCACTGGGCTAACTGCATCTCTGACCCTTCCTGGTCTCCACGTGCACATCCCCCACACTCAGGTTCATACTGTCACCTCTCTCAGGTGGAATCACACAATTCTCCCACTGTCAGAGTGGGCTCTGCTCTGCAGTCCCCTGTGTGGTCAACCACAATGACCTCAGTAGGCCTGCCTTAGGTTCAGTATCTCCAGTTCACTTCCCTGCAGCAGCTGAGACAGTGGTATCCAGTAACCAAACTGACTTCTTAAAGCAAAGTGTTATTCATTTAGAACTAAAGCATTTCAGAGAAAGCCAGCCTTAAAACAAATAAACAGTCTAGACATGTCTGTACATATGTATCCATCTTCAACGTGAGGATCCTGGAAGATATAAGCTTCCTATGGACCTCCCAACACCTCTAGGGTCTCATTGGCATTTTCTGTTCCCTTAAGTTACAAATCATGTCTCCCAACCAGCTCCAGGGAGTCTCTTGTAAAAGCTGTTCAGTCTAGCAATAAAAGCTTGCAACTTTGGAGATGGGATGTAAGATTCTCAAAGGTAAGAGCTTCCCCCATTGCCTTACAATACATGTTGAGATGTTCTTAGCTGGGAAGCCATCCCATTGCCTTCCTGATTGTTCTTCCAATAGCACCCATTGAATTAAAGCAATAGAGGTGTATAACACACATTCCCCCACCCCAATATAAGTTATACAGACTATCTCAGTAACTGGGTTACATATCCATATCCTTATAGAAGTTCACATCCACTGCAATAAGTATTCTAATTGAAAAAATATTTCACTTGACAAAATCAGTTTTCTAAAATAAGTAAGAGAATAACAGATTGAAGATTATCATCATTAAGAAGGAAAAATACTTGCTAGAAGTTTACAGATCAGCCATTTACAGGTAAATTCCAGAACGTTTAGAGATATACTGATTATATATATGATGGCTCAAGTCACTGGTATCAGTTTGATCCGCCGCATAAGTATTAGTTAATGCCTTTTCTGTAGAAAGTTGAAATGCTAGCCTTAGGGAAGATAATGAAAAGCTGTAAAGTGACTGATAATTTCCAAGCAATCTCCTTATGAAAATAAAACTTAAAATGGAACTTTTATACCGGTAGAAATGTGGATGTAAAGGATAGCTGTGGGGAAGGGAGGTGCTATGGGTCCTTAATGTTTATGTTTACTCACAAGTTAATTGATTGAATATAATATATAAACTATACTATCCCAAATGCAACAGGTATCTTTGGTTAAATAACAATAAACACATGATACAATTGAACAGTCCTACTCACTTATATATGTAGTATAGGTGACACCCCATATCCCTGGTCACCATACAGGTAGGACACAGTTTCAGTTCACAGTGGTAGATTGGCAGCAGAAGCTTTCCTGCTGATGGTGCAACATTGGAGGTGTGGGCAGCCAGCCTGTTTCTCTGAAGATTTTTCTCTAATTATGGGGTAGCAGGCCTCCATACTAGTCCCTTAAAAGACTGAACTGTTGAGAGAGATCACCATCCAAAGACACCAGATGTTTACAAGGCTGCCTATCTTTTCTAATGAAAATAACTCAATGTAATCGGTGAGAGGAGCCTTGTGGCAGATTTGTTACCACTCTGCCTGGGGCATCAGATGATCAGGCTGAGGCTGCAGGATCTTTAGGGGAGGAGATGAAGAGCACACCAATTGTCTGAATTTTAAAGTTTTATTAATAAAATAATAAAATAACAGTGGTGAGTGTTGGGACTGCTCCACATCACTCAAAGGAAGCAAGAAAGCGTTAGTACCCCAGCCCTAACCCACTTTCATACTCATACACGCACGACCCAAGGCTGGCCAAGCCTCGGTGTAACGTAAGAAAAAGAGGGGGAGGGGTGGACGGGAGTTCTTGTCCCATGCATGGGTTGTCCAGGGTCCACTGTGATCTCCAACTTTCTCTGACCCTCAGGAGGGTTTTTAATTCCCGGGTTCTTTATGGGGTGTTTCGTTCAGGAACCTCTGTTCCCTGTGCTCTTTGTACCTGTCCAAACCAGCTTTCTGTGGCCTCCTCAGCATTCCCAAAACACACCAGCTCCAGGAACGCGAGAGTCTGTTTTTCCCCTTGCTGGCCTTCACCGTCTCGCTCGTTTTGACTGCCTCTCCAAGTCTGTTCAGCTGAATCCTCCTTTCTCACAGCTGGTTGGGGTGGAATCCAGGCCCCCATCTTTTTTGGCAGGCCGCCGAGAGTCAGATGTGTGCTGCGGCCTTGAGCTGGCTGGAGTCAGCATCTTATCTTTGGACTGAGCTAGCCGAAGTGTCGAGTTAACCCGTTCTCTGCTCTCTTCCTTTTTCCCCTCCCCCCTTTCAGTGTCTCGTAACCTGCAAAGGAATCTTCCACTCCACACTCACACCTTTGATCCTCCCCAACATACTTTGCGATGTTTGAAACAACGTTAGCAACATGCAGTGCTGATTTGCCTTCCCAGGGGATCTGAGGGATCATTGGGTTGTGACAGCCTCACCATTGTAATTGGTGTAAGCAGGAGTCAGATGAGCACGGATGAGTGAAAATTTGGCAGCCTGAACATTATTGGTAATATTCAGCTGGCCAAACAGCACTGCTGTTCATGTCCTTCTGCAAATGTATTTCATAGTTCACCAACCTTTGGTAAGAGAAATGTAGATATATGACCCTCAGGGCTAAATTCTCCCATACAGAGAATGGTGAGCTGACAGGGACCGGAGCATGGCTTCCTAGTTTTGCTCTGCCCTGACCCAGTGCATAGTACAGCTGCAATGAGGAGTGGGGCTGTTTTAACATACTTTCACCTCTGGATGTTACACCATTGGTGTAAGCCGGTATGGTCTGGTACGGCCTACTGGCAAGAGCCAGTATGCCATCCCAGACCGGCTTCCCCAGGCTGGTGCTTTAAAGGGCCCAGGGCTCCCCGCAGCAGCAGGAAGCCCTGGGGCCTTTAAATCTTGATTTAAAGGGCTGGGGTATTTAAAGGCCCTGCCTCTTTCAGTTGAGGCCATGCCTCTTCCGGTTGAGTCCACGCCCCCTGCTCAGGACTCCGGCGTACCGGTAAATCCTTTAAGTTACTTTCATCCCTGGTAACATCCCTAAGGGACGTTACAGTAGTGGAGAATCATGTGTAGCAGAATTTCATTCCACCAAAACTCCCTTTCTCCATCTTCTCTCCTGTCCCATGGCAGAGGAGACATGGAGGAGCAGGTGCGGAGGGTGGCATGGCCTCCTCCCCACTGGTTGGAGATTTCCCCAATACTGGGGGAATTCTCTGGCCAATTTAAGTTTTGCAGCAGGAGGCTAACTTAGCAGAGCTGAGAATATAGCCCCATATAGGCCTTTTGTACTGAGCACTTGCAGGACTTCTGCTAGAGTTGTGAATGCTCTGAACTTCTGAAAATCAGACTTGATTAAGTGCAAGACTCAGTCTTCAAAGAGCTCTCAAATTTGGTTCATCACTAGCAGTGTCAGATTATGGAGGAAATCCTCAACCCATTGAAGTCGGTGGTAAAACTCCCCTTGACTTCAGTGGCTTTGGGATTTCATCCATGCAGATGTATATACAAGCTATGTCAATTTTAGCTCTCAGAAAATAACCTTATTGTGCAACCAGATGCAGTCCAGAAAAATCTGTGTCCAGCATTATCTCTACAGGATGGGTCTAATTCTCTGGAAATTCCTAGTAATACTCATTCAACATTTTTGAGAGGTATTCAGGCCCAAGTCTTTTCTCAATGTATCTTTAGAGCCATTTTTGGACCTTGAAATAGGTTTTGGAACTGCCTCATTTACACAATGACAACAGAGGATCATTCACAAAGCATCTTTGTTGAACACATTTCCTCTAAGGAAGTATTTACAGCATCTTCTAAAAAGCAGATATTTCCATAGTTCTGATGCAGAAAGACTAAATCTCTGCTGTCGCTTGTTGAAGAATTTAATTTCACCATTTTTCACAGTGTTATGAAAACTGTGCAAACCAAAGGCACAGCCATTGGTGCCAACACAATGCAGATTTTCTTATACAGAGTATTGGGTTTAGCATCTCCTAGAATGTGATTGACTTCATGATTTTTGCTTTTAATAGCCATGTAGCTCTATGCGTGTGGGTCATGGGATTGGTTTATTCTTCTCTTTGGGGCCTGGTTCCAGAATTGTTCTTTTAGTTTCAATCGTAAAGACTACTTCATATGACTGTTCAACTAGAGTTGAGGAAGATATTGACTTTGATTTCATGAGAATGTTTGGTTTTATACTCTAATGACACAAAACTGGGTGGTAAGGTAAAATGTGTGTCTTTTTTGTTCATCTGTTTGTTTTGAGAGTGCTTTTGCTAACCAGGAACTCAAATTGAAACTTGGAGGGTGCAAACCCACATGGCTTGGAACATGAAAGAAGTGTTTTCTTAAAGCCATTTGAAGCAAAACTGCCCACTCTTTCACATCTCAGAACCAACCTCATTTGATGCCACAAAGTATAGTCATTGATTAGATGATGCCATATGAGATGAGATCTTGGCATATCTTCAGTATTATTTTAGGCTTCTTCCTATCTCACAGAAAGCTTGTGAATCAGTCTTATAATATTAATTGTATAGTAGTCTAGACATTTCAAAGTCAGCATAATAATTACATAGAATATTCTTGCAGTCTAGTAATTACTTAACATAGAATTTATGTTAATGGAGTCAATATATCCCTGCAATATAATTACAGATAGCATTATCTGAATTTTTAGGTAGTTACATCTTGAGAGAAATGTTACTTTCAGCTCTGATGCAGTTCTTTAGAATCTTTGCATCAATAACCTCTAATGTAGTAATGGTGTGTGGCTAGAACTTCCAACCAAGCATCTCAAAGCATTTTACAAACATTACTGAAGTCAGTTTGGAGGACAATTCAATAACTTCAGTGCCAAGTCTGTTAATATGACATTAAATTCACTTACAATTAAAAGTACTCAATCTGTTGGTGAGAACGTAGAGAGGGGTACAGAAATGCTTAAGTTCATTAATTTGTATTACAGGTGTGCTTCTATGGCTGAGAGTGCAAAAGCAGCTTCCTCTCCCAGCCGTTTCCTCCTTTGTGTATTTAATTATTGAACTGAAAAGTACTCCACTACTGTAGGGCTGTACAAAATTAGCATTTAAGAGGATGGTTTTGCGGTATGTATAAGAACTACTTGAAATTGGATGACTTTGTAATCCTTTTATCAAAGCATCTACAATTTCCATTTCCAGGAAGGTAAAACAAAAATAAATATTGTGCAAAGAAAATTATTCTTTATGCAGAGCATTTTATTGAATGATAAAACAAAAGAATGGAACCGTAAACTCAGTGCAAGCACGTTGGCTCTTGCCAACTCCTTTCAGCGTCTGATGTTATACAGCATGTGACAATGATACAAAAGAAATAATGGATGCACTATTGAATTAGATGTTGAAAAGCAAAGGAAATAAGGAGAATGAAAACCATTAACCCATTCATTATTGTTCTTCACTGCAGCCACTTGTGTAACATTGAAGCACCAAACTTGACCCTAGTACACAGGATAACAATGTGCTTCACCCAATGCACCATGTGAAGCAGCTTCCCAATGATTAATATTTGGGATTCGAGGGAAAGCTTCACACAAAGCTGATGTGTTCACTCATTGTTTTGGAAGCTGAGAGCATGGAGAATGCGAATTTACTGACAAATCAGGCAGCAATCACATTTGTGGGTTGTATTATGAGACCAGAGTAAAAAGAGTTGGACTAGAGGTACCACAGAGTATAACAGCAATGTTAGCACTGATTTTTTTTTCTGTATTTGCGTGTTGCAATTCTCCACTCACAATACAATATAATATGTATTCATGACAACATTGATGAGATGAATGGCATCACCAATGGTTTATTTCTCATTTTCCATGGCAAAGAACCCATTTCTTTGCTATGGATGCTGACAGAGACCCAACATCTGTTCTTAACTTTTCATAAAAGTATGGCAATTGAGGGCATTGACCTAGTTTGAGGATTCAAATGCACTTTAAATTCCTATAAAATATCTTTAATAGACTTTGATCATTTTATACTAGTTTGGCAGCAGGATGGAAACTGCTACAGACCTGGGAATACTGCAGGTATGGTTCGCTCAGCTGACATTACTTCCACAAAAAGGTCACCTATCCAGAATCCTCTGTGAATCCACCATTAACCTCCTAAGTGGCCAGAGCAGGCTTCATTTCTTTGAAAGCACAGGGTGTCCCACGTTTATATAGTTACCCTCTAACAGAATGATTTGCCTCTTTATTAGCTGGGGGAGAACAGGGAGCAGCTGACCCTGACCAGACAGAAGGCCAGCAAGCAAGTGCTGGGAATCAGCTGGCACAGCTGATCAGCCCCACATGATTAGCCCACACTCTCATCTGGACAATATAAAGGGCAGAAACCAGGAAAAGGGGGAATCTTGTAACCAGAGAAGGAAGGTGTAGGCAGGCAGATCCTGTGGATCCCCCTCTGCACGGTCAGAGAGGGCCCTACCCAGTAGCTAGTGGAGACCAGAAGACCCCAGTCTGAACTCCTAACCAGATTGTTGTTTGTATTATTTTTGTTACACATTTTTCTTTCTTGTTTCTGAAGACAATAAACAGGACCCTGAAAAAAGGGACAGAAAACAAACTGGGGTGTGGCTGATTGTCTAGTCCTAGCTGTTGACTAGGGCCACCAGCGTTCACACCTCTGCATGGGTCCAGGGTAATATTTTGGAAGGAGAGGTCCAGCTGCCTGGATGCCCATTTTTGATGCTCCCTTTGTATTCCACTTAGGATCTACACAATTTCCTTATATGGTAGCATCTTAGGGTTTGAGATTCTCCTTCAATCAGCTGTCTAATGGGAGCCTCACCTTCTAGCTGCTGGAGAGATTCTGCAGACTCAGAATGCATGTGATTTTGGGGGGGACTCACACACAGTTTAAGCTTTAGAGGTTCAGATTGTCCTCAAACAAATGCTGTGCAGTTATTGCCTCTGTGTGTAAGAGTAAGAACCTGCTTGATCATCCCTCTCTGTCCAGACCATAACAAGTATAGATGTATCAATAAGATAACGAGCCTGGGAGAGGTGGGATGGCCTGAATGTATCATCACCAGATTTGGGCATGAAGGAAATTTGCATACAAGCCTGTGAAAATGGTGCTGGTAATGAGCCACACAGCTTCCTGCACCTCCATACTCCATGACTATCTTGAGCCGAACCCTTCTGCTGTGTGTGTGTGTGAGTGTGTGTGTGTGTTTCCACGCACATGCATGTGCTTGGGAATATAGTCCAGACATTTGCCTTTGCTGTTCTGAAAAACACCTGTTTGCAGGCACTAAGCCACAGAGAACTACACAGGCATTTATTATTTATCCCCTGTACTTCGGTACTTAATAAAACTTGGGCTGCCTTTAAGCACTGTTGCTAGTCAGAACAGCGTATGGCTGGAGTTGGTAATTGCTGTCTCAGCTGCCTGTGTCTAGCAGAGAGCAGATGACATGCTGTGCATCTGTGATTCTCTCACTGTACAAGTGCAGTCAGTTTTGGAGAGCCAGATTCCAGGAGGGAGCAAGAGCTGCACAGTAGGATTGTATTCTATATGCAGGAGTGGGGCTGGGAGGATATTTTGTCCCGGCCATCTAATTACTTACCCTAGCACAGTAACATGGAAATGAGAAATGCCAAGAATGCCACCAGCTGGAGGTGTTTTATGCCGAAATGTTAACTAATTTGCACAGCTTCATAAAGCAGAGTGTGCCCCACCTTGTTACTATTGGCTATGTAGGAGCAACATTCCCCAAACTGCAAGATGGTCCCACTTACATAGTGCTTGCAACACAATATGTTCATTTAAGGAATAATTAACAAGAAAGTTTATTGCAAATCTCACATGATATATCTATTTATTTCTGAATAGGTTTCTTCTGGAGCTAGTGCTAGTTGTCCACAGGTGGACAGTATTATTAGACTATGGCTTAGATATAGGAGGTGGAGAAGAGTGGAGCTTACATGCCCGGGGGAGAGGCTAAATTCCAAAGTTTATTTATCTTGGGAAACAATTAAGTTTGCTTTTAATTGTGTCTCAATCCACAGTGGTGAGCAAAGCAGTGATTTGGATGGATTCACCAAGGGCAAGTCATGCCTGACCAACCTGATTGCCTCTATGGTGAGATAACTGGCTCTGTGGATATGGGGAAAGTGGTGGATGTGATATACCTTGACTTTAGCAAAGCTTTTGATATGGTCTCCCACAGTATTCATGCCAGCAAGTTAAAGAAGTATGGATTGGATGAATGGACTATAAGGTGGCTAGAAAGCTGGCTAGATCGTTGGGCTCAATGGGTAGTGATCAATGGCTCAATGTCTAGTTGGCAGCCGATATCAAGAGGAGTGCCCCAGGGGTCAGTCCTGAGACCGGTTTTGTTCAACATCTTTATTAATGATCTGGATGGTGGGATGGATTGCACCCTCAGCAAGTTTGCGGATTACACTAAAATGTGGGGAGAGGTAGATATGCTGGAGGGTAGGGATAGAGTCCAGAGTGACCTAGACAAATTGGAGCATTGGGCCAAAAGAAATCTGATGAGGTTCAACAATGACAAGAATCCCAAGCATTGCTACAGGCTGGGGACTGACTATCTAAGTGGCAGCTTTGCAGAGAAGGACCTGGGGATTACAGTGGATGAGAAGCTGGATATAAGTCACCAGTGTGCCCTTGTTGCCAAGAAGGCTAATGGCATATTGGGCTACATTAGTAGGAGCATTGTAAGCAGATCGAGAGAAGTGATTATTCCTCGCAATTCATTACTGGTGAGGCAACATCTAGAGTTTTGTGTCCAGTTTTATGAGGAGAGGCTGAGGGAACTGGGCTTATTTAGTCTGCAGAAGAGAAGAGTGAGGTGGGATTTGATAGCAGCCATCAACTTGATAGCAGGGTTTCAAAGAGGATAGAGCTTAGCTGTTCTCAGTGGTGGCAGATGACAGAACAATGAGCAATGGTCTCAAGTTGCAGTGGGGGAGATCTAGGTTGGATATTAGGAAAAACTATTTCACTAGGAGAGTGGTGAAGCACTGGAATGGGTTACCTAGGGAGGTGGTGGAATCTCCATCTTTGGAGTTTTTTTAAGGCCCAGTTTGACAAAGCCCTGGATTGGGTGATTTAATTGGGGTTTGTCCTGCTTTGACCAAGGGGTTGGACTAGATGACCTCCTGAGGTCTCTTCCAACCCTAATCTTCTATGATTTCAGAAATACGTTCCACAAGAGCTTCAACTTCATTTTCAGATAGGACCAGGTAACCTCTGACCCTCTGCAGCTGTAGCTCTGTAATCGGACATGGTGGCAAGCTGCAGTATTTTTTTTAAAAGTTCTCCACTGAGCTATTGGACATGCTAAATATAAATTTCCATAATCTCAGATATGCTGAACACAAGTTGTGTTCTAGAAGTTCATCTCTGAATAGGCTATCCAGGAGGGGGGGGTGCGCTAGGGTAACATGAGAGGAGAGACTTCAGGACCTGTTCTGATATATCTTTCTTCTTGCCCTTTTATCAGCTAGCTGGGGTGAGGTTGACAGAGCAGTCTTTTTCAGGCTCGCCAGTCCAGCACTCATTCCATATTCACTCCATCCTCTCATACACAGTCTATCCACTGTTTTCTTAGCTATCCTCTTGTTCAGTGCCCACAAGTTCTAGTCTCAAATACCTCTCTAACAGGATTCCCTTCATCTATCTTCCACACATATCATTTCAGCCTCCTCTTTTGCACGTTCTCTCCGATATCACAGACCTTGGTCTTACTCCCGATAGCATCATTCTGCATTTGGTCCAGCAATGATCCCCCTACTTACTGCCCTCAAATATCTAATTTCAATGGCTTCAAGTCTTCTCAAGTGCCTCTCTTTGGTCATTCATGACTCCGATCCCTTTAGAAGACCTGGCCTGATCTATTTTGATCTAATATCCATTCAAAAGATATCACTGGAGAAGCATAGAATGTAGAATATGGACTCTATACAGTCACTGCTATGCATTTCACTTTTGCACCATCCAAGTAGAGAGGTCATAAACTATATTACTGTTATTTCTTAAATCAACAACCATCACATTTTCTTGTTTATGATGACTTTCAATTCAAATGTATTTCTGTTATGTTTAAAGTGCTTACCCTATAGGTCACAGGTGTTCCAGAAGAGAGATGCTGTACTCTCGGGAAGAGATATGCACACAATGCTTAAAGTTACACTTAGGAGCAATGGTCAGAACATTAATACTATGTTATGGATGTTTTTTAATGGTGGGATTGTGGCCATGAGTGGCCAAAGATTTAATCCACATTTCAGATACCATAGATAATTTAACATTAGTCTATAAATTCTTCCTGGTTTGGGATGCCAAAATTTAGCACCTTTAAAATTGACATACACATCTTTTTTTTTTAAATCAAGGAAAAGAAGTACATGACAATATGAATCTGACTGATACCAAATACCAAAAATATTTTTATTTGTATTACTGCCTAGACTGGTTTGTAAGATATGTCAAATTAATAACATTACATGTGGGAGGGGGATGACTCACCAGCATGGCGCCTCCTACTGGTTGTCCAGGGAATTAGCTCTTTTCCAGTTCCGGAGCGCCCTCTGCCAGCTGATGTCTTGCCTGCCACTGTCCCCTGTGTCCCTCCCAGACCCCGGTGCCCTTTGCCCAGGGGTTCTGCCCACCGCAGCAACCCACAGTATGGGTCTCCCCACCCAGGGGAGCCCCCACCCCCCTATCCCCACCTCACCTCAGTGGCTGCTGCCAGTCACCATCTAGCCCCTGCTCACTGGGGCAGGCTGGAGTCTGTCAACCACTCATCATCAGCAAGGTGGTTGGACCAGCTGCCTCTGCCTATTCCTGGACCACCCCTCTGCAGCCCTACTACCTTTTGTGTGCCCTTAACTAGGCCTGCAGCCTGAGGCTTTGCTAGGCTGGAGCTTCCCAGCTCCCTCTGCCCTTCCCCAGCACTGCTCCACCCTAGGTACCCACCTCAGTTTCCCAGGCAGCCAGGTCCTTCTCTCTCAAAGACTAGAGAGAGATTGTCTCTGTTTAGCTTCTGGCCCCAGCCCTCTTATAAGGGCCAGCTGGGCCCTGATTAAGCTGGCCACAGCTGTGGTCAGTGACTCACTCAGCTTCTCACAGCTGTTCTCACTCCCTTTCCCTGCTGCAGCCCTCTCCAGGGCTGCTTTTACCCCTTTCAGGGCTGGAGCCATTTCATTGCTGAAAATCAGGATGATTTATGAGGATTTACTATATTGTAAATGTTATCTGAAAACATTTCTCATCATATTCCATCTCCCATTCTTATTGCTGATTCCGTCCTACCCTAATGGACGGTTCATACTCTACAGTGACCCTCCACATTCTTTCTTCACTTCAAATAACCAGTTCCTTCTTTTCTACAATAACCTATTCTTTCCCCGTCTCCACTTTTTCCCCATCTTCTCACCACTTACACTGCTGTGGGCAAATCTGATATTTTTCTTGTTCTGGAGCTGTACTTTCTAAGTAGCTTTCACACTACTGGACCCTGTAAATTAACACTAGAAGCATTCATTAACCCTTTAAAAATAAATAAGTGATTTAAAGAAGCAGACAGATTGTATTTAATGTGAATTTGCAGGAAAACCCTGCAGGATTGTCTTTAGTCAGGCTGATCGGGCTGTGCATTGCCAATGAAAACACTTTGGGATGAGCATCTTCTATCTTTTTAATGCAGGAGAAAAAGAGGTGTATCAGAAGAGATGGCCATCAATAATTTTATTTAAAACCACATGAAATAATAACACAAAACATGGAAACATGAGGAAACCTACCCTAAATTTCCAATGGTGAAGCTGGTACAATCAGCAAAAAATATTGTGGTGGCTGGAAGTTTTAAAACTGGTGAACAGGAACAAAAGAAATCTCGTGAATTCTTCTGTGGATGGAAGCAGTTCCTTAAGTGTCCATTTTGTCTTAGAGTTGATGCTGTTTCTATAGTAAAAATGATCATTTATTGGATTCAGTTGCAGGATTGTTCAGAAGCGTTAGAAAAGGAGGTAACTATCATGATAATGACGGTCTTTCACCATGTCTGGCTGGTAACGCTTTTATCATTACAGTCACTGTGTTTGGTGTCAATATGAAGATAATCTTTGTCAGTTTTTCTGAGCAATTTAGATTAAAAAAAAAGATACCTCTTAATGTGCACATTGTGCCACCTCTGCTCTTATCTTCTAACCTACTTTAGGCTTAAAAACTTATTGTGAACCTCTGGGTTTTTGTTCTTACACAGAAAGAAGCAATAGAGCATAACAATAGCTTGAATGAATGAGGAGGCAGACAGTGAGGAGCTGACGATGGCACTCAAGCAGTAATAATGGATTCGTCAACAGTAAGAGAAAAAGGACAAAATGGAAAAGGGTTGGTGTGAAAGTGGGAACTCTGTTTTGGACATATTGAGTGTAAAATGGAAGTAGAACAAGAAGAAAGAGATGCTTAAGTAACAGCTGGAGATTGAGATTGGGCGGAGTTTGGTAAATCATCTGAGGGGTGGCAATTCAAAGCTTTGGGGTTGATAAGGATACCAAGAGGGCGGGGAAGGGGACACAGGTCCAAAATATGAGGGACATCAACAAATAGGGGGAGAGGCCAGGATGTGAAGTAAACTAAAGAGATGTTAAAGGAGTCTCCCATGATCTGTCCACAGTTTGAAATTTATTAAACAGTGGATGGTTTTAGAAACCACACATCTCTCCTGCACCTAAGCTTGACACTGGAATTTCTTGACATTTCATCCTTAGTCTCCATTGTTGAAGGAAACCCATGAGTATGTGTATATTATTCAGTTCTTAGGGAAGCTACATACTCAGAATTTATGATATTTCTTATAATGAATACTCCCATTAAGATTATCTTGCATATTTGTTACTCCTCTTTTATTCCTACTATTTTTAAGTAGTGCAATAGTTCTGGAAACAGAACTACCATAGACTGACTTAAATTCCCAAATAAGTATCTTAATGTAATTTTGGAAACACATATATTTTCCAAACCACTTGTGGTGATAGATTAAATGATAAAAAAACTGCTCTAATCTAAATTACATTACAGTTTAAAGTTTATAACTGGAAGACTACTGATTGATTTGCATTGAATGTTTAGGACAAGGTTGAGCAGGGCTATAATTAAAATTATTTAATCTAACTCACTTTGAAAGGGAAATAAGAAAGTTATTTTTGATTGGTGAAAGTGCTACAATATAAAACACAGGAAGATTTTAATGACACTTTGGAATTCATAACATAATTTTAGCTTTCTAAGTAGAACACATAGAACTAGATAGAAATAAGAGACAGACTTGTTGAAAGTCTCTGGGTAAGGATAAAAGGCATAAAACACAAGGGTGATGCCATGGTAGGGGTCTACTACAGACCACCAAACCAGGAAGAAGAGGTGGATGAGGCTTTTTTTAAATAACTAACAATATCATCCAAAGCACGGGACTTGGGGGTGATGGGGGAATTCAACTACCCAGACATCTGGTGGAAAAATAACACAGCAGGGCACAGATTATCCAACAAGTTCTTGGAATGTATTGGAGACAATTTTTTATTTCAGAAGGTGGAGAAAACTACTGGGGGGGAGGCTGTTGTAGATTTGATTTTGACAAATAGGGAAGAACTGGTTGAGAATTTGTAAGTGGAAGGTGATCAATGACAAGTGATCATGAAATGGTAGAGTTCAGGATTCTAAGGCATGGTAGGAGGGAGAACAGCACAATAAAGACAATATATTTCAAGAAGACAGACTTTAGCAAACTCAGGGAGTTGGTAGGTAAAATTCCCTGGGAAGCAAGTCTATGGGGAAAAACAATTGAAGACAGTTGGCAGTTTTTCAAAGAGACATTATTAAGGGCACAAAAGCAAACTATCCCACTGCGTAAGAAAATTAAGAAGTATGGCAAGAGACCACCTTGGCTTAACCAGGAGATCTTCAATGGTCTAAAACTCAGAAAAGAGTCCTACAAAAAGTGGAAACTCGGTCAAATTACAAAGGATGAATATAAAAAAAATAACACAAGTATGTAGGGACAAAATTAAAAAGGCCAAGGCACAAAACAAGATCAAACTAGCTAGGGACATAAAAGGAAACAAGAAACTATTCTACAAATACATTAGAAGCAAGAGGAAAACCAAGGACAGCTGAGAAAAATAATGGAGCAAATAATTAAGTAATCAGTTTGCAAACACCTAGATGATCATGAGGTGATAAATAACCGTCAGCATGGATTTGTCAAGAACAAATCATGTCAAACCAACCTGAGAGCTATCTTTCATAGGGTAACAAGCCTTGTGGATGAGGGGGGAAGTGGTAGATGTGGTACATCTTGACTTTAGTAAGGCTTTTGATACAGTTTTGCATGACCTTCTAATAAACAAATTAGGAAAATACAACCTAGATGGAGCTACTATAAGGTGGGTGCATAACTGTTTGGAAAATTGTTCCCAGAGAGTAGATATCAGTGGTTCACAGTCATGCTGGAAGGGCATAACGAGTGGGGTCCTGCCGGAATTGGTTCTGGGTCCGGTTCTGTTTAATATCTTCATCAATGATTTAGATAATGGCATAGAGAGCACACTTATAAAGTTTGTGGATGATACCAAGCTGGGAGGGGTTTCAAGTGCTTTGGAGGATAGGATTAAAATTCAAAATGATCTGGACAAACTGGAGAAATAATCTGAGGTAAATATGAGGAAATTCAATAAGGACAAATGCAAACTCCTCCACTTAGGAAGGAACAATCAGTTGCCCACATACAAAATGGGAAATGACTTCCTAGGAAGGACTATTGCAGAAAGGGATCTGGAGGTCATAGTGAATCACAAGCTAAATATGAGTCAACAGTGTAACACTGTTGCAAAAAAAGCAAACATCATTCTGGGATGAATTAGCAGGAGTATTGTAAGCAAGACACGAGAAGTAATTCTTCCGTTCTACTCCGCCCTGATTAGGCCTCAGACGGAGTATTGTGTCCAGTTCTGGGTGCCACATTTCAGAAAAGATGTGGGCAGATTGGAGAAAGTCCAGAGAAGAGCTACAAAAATGATTAAAGGTCTAGAAAACATGACCTATGAGGGAAGATTGAAAAAATTGGGTTTGTTTAGACTGGAGAAGAGAAGACTAAGAGGGTGCATGATAACTGTTTTCAAGTACATAAAAGGTTGTTACAAAGAGGAGGGAGAAAAATTGTTTTTCTTAACCTCTTAAGATAGGACAAGAAGCAATGAGCTTAAATTGCAGCAAGGGCAGTTTAGGCTGGACATTAGGAAAAACTTCCTAACTGTCAGAGAGGTTAAGCACTGGAATAAATTGCCTACGGAGGTGGTGGAATCTCCATCATTGGGGATTTTTAAGAGCAGGTTGGACAAACACCTGTCAGGGATGGTCTAGATAATACTTAGTCCTAACTTGAGTGCAGGGGACTGGACTAGATGACCTCTCGAGGTCCAGTCCAGTTCTATGATTCTATGATTCTGTGATATCTAGATGCATCTCCTGCAGCCTTTGCAATATTATCTTACATGAATGTCAATGATTACACTGGTCTACAATTTTTGAGAAGTCGTCTGCTTCAGAGAGAAAATGTGCTATTTATTATGTATTTTGATGTGCTGAATTCAAATATGACAATTAAAACAACTGATTGGCTACTGTTTCTAAGATATTTAAGTTTTTACATTTTATGTCTATGTATATTGTGTAGATAGTAGAGTTTTAATCATAAATTGTAAACCTAGGTCTTTTCATGTGTTTATGGTTGCTTTACATGATAA
Organism: Terrapene triunguis; assembly: GCF_002925995.2. Lineage (NCBI taxonomy): Eukaryota > Metazoa > Chordata > Testudines > Emydidae > Terrapene > Terrapene triunguis. Next base: position 6,855,681 of record NW_020664374.1, on the reverse strand, counting down.
TATTTCACCTGTCCTGTTTATGTAACACTTTAAAAATCAGCAAAAGGGTTATATAAATAAAATGTATTATGAAACAAAAGGCAAAAAGCTATTATGTACATAGTTTAGTCCTATTCAGTGTCTACTCGGCGCTTCTTGGCTTGTCTCTTGTATTCATTAAATGGAGAATCTCTTGTCACTGTCCAGCAATAGTCTGCAAGCATTGATGAGCTCCATTTGCCCTGATAGCATTTCTCCATTGTTGCAATGTCCTGGTGAAATCGCTCGCTGTGCTCGTCGCTCACTGCTCCGCAGTTTGGTGGAAAAAAATCTCGATGAGAGTGCAAAAAATGTATCTTTAGTGACATGTTGCAACCAAGGCTTTTGTATGCCTTGAGGAGGTTTTCCACCAACAACCTGTAGTTGTCTGCCTTGTTGTTTCCGAGAAAATGTATTGCCACTAACTGGAAGGCTTTCCATGCCGTCTTTTCCTTGCCACGCAGTGCATGGTCAAATGCATCATCTCGAAGAAGTTCACGAATCTGAGGACCAACAAAGACACCTTCCTTGATCTTAGCTTCACTTAACCTTGGAAATTTTCCACGGAGGTACTTGAAAGCTGCTTGTGTTTTGTCAATGGCCTTGACAAAGTTCTTCATCAGACCCAGCTTGATGTGTAAGGGTGGTAACAAAATCTTCCTTGATTCAACAAGTGGTGGATGCTGAACACTTTTCCTCCCAGGCTCCAATGACTGTCGGAGTGGCCAATCTTTCTTGGTGTAGTGGGAATCTCTTGCACGACTATCCCATTCGCAGAGAAAACAACAGTACTTTGTGTATCCAATCTGCAGACCAAGCAAGAGAGCAACAACCTTCAAATCACCACAAAGCTGCCACTGATGTTGGTCATAGTTTATGCACCTCAAAAGTTGTTTCATGTTGTCATAGGTTTCCTTCATATGGACTGCATGACCAACTGGAATTGATGGCAAAACATTGCCATTATGCAGTAAAACAGCTTTAAGACTCGTCTTCGATGAATCAATGAAGTCTCCACTCATCTGGATCGTGAACGATGTTGAGGGCTGCCATCATACCATGGATGTTGTTGTAGGCTACAAGATCACCTTCCATGAAGAAGAATGGGACAAGATCCTTTTGACGGTCATGGAACATGGAAACCCTAACATCACCTGCCAGGAGATTCCACTGCTGTAGTCTGGAGCCCAACAGCTCTGCCTTACTCTTGGGTAGTTCCAAATCCCTGACAAGGTCATTCAGTTCACCTTGTGTTCTGAGGTGTGGTTCAGAGGAGGAGGATGGGAGAAAATGTGGGTCCTGTGACATTGATGGTTCAGGACCAGAAGTTTCATCCTCTTCCTCTTCCTCGTCTGACTCAAGTGAGAATGATTCTGGTGCATGAGGAACCGGCAGTCCTTCTCCGTGGGGTACTGGGCGTATAGCTGATGGAATGTTTGGATAATGCACAGTCCACTTTTTCTTCTTTGACACACCTTTCCCAACTGGAGGCACCATGCAGAAGTAACAATTGCTGGTATGATCTGTTGGCTCTCTCCAAATCATTGGCACTGCAAAAGGCATAGATTTCCTTTTCCTGTTCAACCACTGGCGAAGATTTGTTGCACAAGTGTTGCAGAATATGTGTGGGGCCCACCTCTTGTCCTGATCTCCAATTTTGCAGCCAAAATAAAGGTGATAGGCTTTCTTAACCATAGTGGTTATACTGCGCTTTTGTGATGCAAAAGTCACTTCACCACAAACATAGCAAAAGTTATCTGCACTGTTCACACAAGTACGAGGCATCTCTGCTCACTTTGGCTAAACAGGAATGTGTCCCTTTGCAAAATCAAACACTGACAAATAAGAGAGCACGACACTGTATGATTTCTAGAGCTGATATAGGTCAATTTGTTCAGCAGAGTGATGTAAGCTTCGTTATGATTGCATCATCCATGACTTCTAAGAATAACATGATGCAATTCATATCATGTATGATGCAATACCAGCTTCAGATTGCATCATTCATTGTTTTGCCTAAAAAGCAAGTACTGTCCAAACCCAGTCATAGATTTATTCACAGATCCAGTCAAAGATGTATTTTAGTCATTTCTGGTTTAAATTGAGATCCCTTCCCTTTATAACTCACTTCTCCTCCGCCATTCCCAAGTCAAGGGTCGTATATACTGACCCAATAGCATATCTTGAAAATTAGAGCGAATCAACAATTTTAAGCATCATTTTTGTTCTCAGTGACCCAGAATTAGTAATGTTTGACTACATTTATTTCAGAAGCATTTTGGCTGTAGAGCAGTGTTATTTATCTGAGTGTCTAGTGAATCATTAAAGCACAGCTTGTAGCAAAAGTTGATTGAAAGTTTATGTCCAATACAATTACCATGTTGCCCATCAGATTTGTAAAACTATAACACCAACTTCATTATTTATGTTTGAAAAGTTTACATTTGCAGCTACAATATTTTGGTATCAGACACACACATACAATAGTCTAATTCAAGTTGAGCAACAGAAAATGTTCACTAGTGTCAAGAAAAGTTCCTACTGTTATTAAAAGTAACCTAGTTGAAACGCAAGAGCCATTTTTTAAACCCATAATATTCAAACCTGCCAAGGAATATTAAAATCATAATTATAAAAACATTCACTTTACATTTAAATTAAATGGAATACAAGTAAAATAGCTAATACATACACCACATGGTTGTCTCATAATTAAAATTTCTCTTCTGTTGTGTTGCTCAACATGCATGCTGGTTTTATTCTACAAGTTTAAATTATAGCAATTAAGGGCTATCAATTAATTTAGGCTTGAAATTAGATGAAGGTTTCTAATCATCAGAGGAGTGAAGTTCTGGAAGAGCCTTCCCAGGGAGCAGTGGGGGCAAATAATGTAACTGGCTTCAAGACTGAGCTTGATATGTTTATGGAGGGGATGGTATGATGAGACTGCCTACAATGGTATGTAGCCGATCTGCGACTACTAGAAGAAAATACCTCCTATGGCCAGTGATGGGACACTAGTTGGGGAGGGCTCTGAGTTACTACAGAGAATTCGTACTCAGGTGTCTGGCTGGTGGGTCTTGCCCACATGCTCAGAGCCTAACTAATTGCCATATTTGGGGGTCAAGAAATAATTTTCCCCTGGGGCATATTTATGGGGGGGGGGGTTATCTTCCTCTTCAGCATGGGGCACAGGTCACTTGCAGGTTTAAACAAGTGTAAATGGTAGATTTGCTGTAACTTGAAGTCTTTAAGTCATAACTTGAGCACTTCAGTAACTCAGTCAGAGGTTAGGGGTCTATTACAGGAGCAGGTGGGTGAGGTTCTGTGGCCTACAACACAAGCACTGACTTTTG
>NW_020664374.1:6701503-6852297 GCF_002925995.2 Terrapene triunguis | reverse complement strand
CACCCTGCCTCTTCCCACTCCCACTCTGCCTCTTCCTCCTCAAGGTCCCCCCTGCCTGCCACTTAGTCCTCTCTGCCCCCACCCCCAAAGCCCCTGCCCTTTGCTCTTCTCCACCCCTGAGGCCCCGCCTACCTGCCACTCACTCCCCTTCACTCCCTCTTCTGAGGCCCCCGTCCACTGCTTGCTCCTCTCTGCCTCTTTCTCCTGAGCATCTCCTGCTAGCTTTCCTCTGCCCCCAGCCCAAGACTCCTCCCGCCCATCTACTGCTTCTCGCTTTTCTCCACCCCATCCCCCGAGTGCTTTCCGCCGACCCCTCGCTTCTTTCTGCCCACTCTTGCCTTAAAGGTGAGTGATGGAGGAATGGGGCATAGAGGAGAGTGGCGGGGGCCTCAGGAGAAGAGACGGAGTGGATCACAAATAGATCACAAGTGGGTTAATGGGGGAAGAGGCCGAGCAGGGACGGGGTCTCAGGGAAGAATGCGGGCAGGGCCTTGTCAGTGGGTGCTTGAGCCCTGGAGCATTCATAGAGTTGGCACCTATGGCCTGCAATGTGCAGGAGGTCAGACAAGATGATCATGATGGTCCCTTCTGGCCTTAAAGCCTATGAGTCTGTGAGGACTGTATTTGCAAATGTTCAAGTATGACCTGGCTTGTGAGTAGAGGCCAGATTTTGCAATTACACTGTAATCTTCCGACAGTAACAAGAAAGTTAAAAAAAAAAGTTTTTTTTTTCTTTTCTTTTTAAAAAGGGGTTGCAGCTGTGGGCAGAATGCACTGGTGCAAAACAAACTACAGGTATGAGTGAATAGTTGGGGGTCCCATTGAAGTCGAACTCCCATTGAAGTCAATTGGATATAGGTCAAATCCCAAGTGGCATTTTTGAAAACCATTGCAGGAACTAAGAATTCGTAAGGGCAAGGGGTGTAGTAGGCCCAAGACTCCATTTGCTAGGCACTGTACAAACAAAGAAAAAAAAAGACTATACTTGCCTCAAACACTTTACAATCAAAGTATGAAATAAGGAATGAACCTTCAGGGTTCTCTACAATTTTAAAAGGTTTTCTCAGAGTGACTCTTAAACTCTGTAGAATTGAATAGAGAATGATATTCATAGACATAGAGTCATAGACTTTAAGGTCAGAAGGGACCATTATGATCGTCTAGTCTGACCTCCTGCACAACGCAGGCCACAGAATCTCACCCACCCACTCCTGTAATAACCCCCTACCCTATGTCTGAGCTATTGAAGTCCTCAAATCAGGGTTTAAAGACTTCAAGGTGCAAAGAATCCTCTAGCAAGTGACCTGTGCCCCACGCTGCAGAGGAAGGCGAAAAACCCCCAGGGCCTCTGTCAATCTGCCCTGGAGGAAAAGTCCTTCCCGACCCCAAATATGGTGATCAGCTAAACCCTGAGCATGTGAGCAAGACTCACCAGCCAGATACCCAGGAAATAATTCTCTGTAGTAACTCAGATCCAACCCCATATAAGATCCCATCGGAGGCCATTGGGCATATTTACTGCTAATAATCAAAGATCAATTAATTGCCCAAATTAGGCTATCCCATCATAAACTTATCAAGCTTAGTCTGGAAGCCAGATATGTCTTTTGTCCCTGCTATATTCCTGCTATAGCAGGGGTTGGCAACCTACAGCACGCGGCCCATCAGGGTAATCTGCTGGTGGACCATGAGACATTTTCTTTACATTGACCGTCCGCAGGCCGTTCCGTGATTCACTGTTCCTGGACAATGGGAGCTGCAAGCTGCAGGGACGTGCTGGCTGCCACTTCCCGCAGCTCCCATTGGCCAGGAATGGCAAATCACAGCCACTGGGAGCTGCGGGTGGACATGCCTGTGGACAGTCAGAGTAAACAAATTGTCTCGCGGCCCACCAGCGGATTACCCCGATGGGCAATGTGCTGAAGGTTGCCGACACCTGTTCTATAGATTTTTTTCAACCATTATATAGAATTCTCTAACATGGATATGATTCTATTGGACCCAAAGAAGATACAGAAAAATATCATTTTTTGTTAAATACTACAGAAGTTTCTCATAAAAAAAAAAAAAAAACTATTGTGGGAATAGAACCAGGCTCAGAAGCATCTGTGTGACTAATTTGTTCCCCTTTCTCCTATTCCTTGTCAGTCCTGTGCCTTAGGTTTTTTCTCGTGTGGGATAAACACATATTACTGCTCAGTGCCAAACAGCTACAAACTACGGCCCAGGGAATGTTTTTAATCTGCCTGCTGTGCATAGCATGGCCGGTCTAATGAATCAATGTAGGTTAGCTGGTGTCTATTGGTTGCCTTGTACAGACAGTGGGAACAGTTTCTCGGGACAAGTTTTGAGGATGTAGTTGCCCCTTGCCCCTGGACATCTGTTTGGAAGTTCTATATTGGATACATATTCAGAAGTGGCCAGATATTCGCAAGTTTTCAGCACCTACCTGATCTCATTCCCCCTACCCTTTTATTCACAATTTGTTGGCAAATTGATCTACATATTAGTATCCACCAGTGTAGAGTCTAAAGGAATATGGAATCAGTCCTCTTGGGGGTGTCTCTAGATATGATGGAAGTATCCACTAAAGCTGGAGTGGTGTTACCCCAAAAATGAATTTTGGGACACTGCTATAATAACCCTTAATCTGTTCTTCTTGAGGTAAAAGTTCCTGGGGTTTCTAAGGAAAACACTAAAGGGCACAACTATACCTTCCAATAAAGTAATTGACACGGGCAATGTTCTTTTTATTGATGTAACTAATAATCCCCAATACAGTGTATACTAAAAATCCTAAACAAAACACAAAATCCCTGAGACACAAATCCTGTATTGCAAGTTAAAGAGCACTTACACTACAATAGCATATTGTTTAAATGATTCTAAGCAAAGCAATTTGTTGTAAGTGGCCAGTTTGCAACAAATTGCTGACAGCAAATCTTAAACTGCTTTAAAGTTTACATAGATAAAATACAATTAAAATACACTCACACACATTTCAAGCATACACATACTAACCTTATCTATCCTATCCTATCCTATACTTTCCCTAAGCTATCATTAAAATAATATTAAGCTACTCTATCAATCCATTGCTGTTTTCTTTTACAAATCACTGCTATTGCTGTTCAGTTCCTGGTCAGTCAGCTCTGCTCTGCTTCAGCTTTCTTTTCTCTCTCTGCAGAAGTTTCTCTTTGGCTTATCTTGTTGGCTTCCAAATTCTCCCTACATGCCTCTCTCCTTCTTCAGACGCAGACTCCGAACTCTGAAATTGTTGCTGGCAGTTCTTTCTTTATATACCTTCTTATACGTAGCTACAGTTACCTCAGTCGCACCATGCTCAGTCGTGACCATTATCTCAGAGTTCTGATTGACAGCTCTGAGCTTTAAAACAAGTTATGACCAGTATGAGTAGGTTCTGTCCAGATAACTGCTCAGCTAACTGACCTCTCTGTCACCCCTTACTGCACATGCTCAGTAGCCACCAATCTTGCACATGCTCACTATTGCCATTTACCTCAGAGCTATGATTCTGCCGGTCCACACACATACTTGGCTCTTTGCCAGGCACCATTTAAGAAATCCTAGGTTTTCACTGAACATGCTCGGGGTCTGCAGCATCCATCTAAGGGCGGAGTGATTTTTACTTATTCAGAATAGAGATCAGAAAAACAGAGTAGAGACTGGAGAATTTTCTAAGAGAATATGCAAAAATTCTTCAGGGTACAAGAAGACAAAATGAAAGATATCCTTTCCATATCATAGAATCACAGAATTGTAGGACTGGAAGGGACCTCAAGAGGTCATTTAGTCCAGTCCCCTACACTCATGGCAGGACTAAGTATTATCTAAACCATCTCCGACAGGTGTTTTTCTAACCTGCTCTTAAAAATCTATCTCCCCTTCTTTTACTTTATGCCTAAATCTCACATTATCAGTACACAAGATGGTGGCCAGGTGTGACTGGTTGGATCACAGAAACCCCCTTGGGGCTGACAACTGAGGTGTCAAGACTGCTTCTGCCCCTGCTTTCCCTGCCAGCTTGGGACTCCAGCACCATGTCTTGTTGAGCCAGACACGCCCGTCTGCTCCAACACTCACCCAGTGTCTGAACGAAGTGCCCCAAAGCTGCAGACTTAACCGAAAGCAAATTAAGAAGTGTTCCTGTCTTTAACACTCAGATGCTCAGCTCCCAATGGGGTCCAAACCCCAAATAAATCCATTTTACCCTGTATAAAGCTTATACAGGGTAAACTCATAAATTGTTCGCCCTCTATAACACTGATAGGGAGATATGCACAGCTGTTTTCCCTCCCCCAGGTATTAATACATACTCTGGGTTAATTAATAAGTAACAAGTGATTTTATTAAATACAGAAAGTAGGATTTAAGTGGTTCCAAGTAATAGCAGACAGAACAAAGTGAATTACCAAGTAAAATAAAACAAAACACACAAGTCTGAGTTTAATACAGTAAGAAAACTGAATACAGACAAAATCTCACCCTCCGTGGTGTTCCAGTAAGCTTCCTTTTACAGACTAGTCTCCTTCTAGTTTGGGTCCAGCAATCACTCACACCCCTTGTAGTTACTGTCCTTTGTTCCAGCTTCTTTCAGGAATCCTTGGGGGTGGAGAGGTTATCTCTTGAGGCAGCTGAAGACAAAATGGAGGTGTCTCCAGGGTTTTAAATAGACTTTCTCTTGTGGGTGAAGACCCCCTCCTCTCTCCTATGCAAAGTCCAGCTCCAAGATGGAGTTTTGGAGTCACATGGGCAAGTCACATGTCCATGCATGACTCAGTTTTTTACAGGTAGCAGCCATTGTTTACATGCTACCCTGAACGTCCTCAGGTAGACTTCTTATGTGGATTGGAGCTTTCCAAGATTCATTGTCCTTTAAGTGTTTCTTGATTGGGCACTTAATTTGCACATCCTTTCTCAAGAAGCTGACCGAATGCTTTCCTAAGGCTACTTAGAAATCAAGCAAGTACACAGCCAATATTCATAACTTCAAATACAACAATGACACATGCATACAAATAGGATGAATAGATTCAGTAGATCATAACCTTTACAGAGATATGTTACATGGCATATGTAGCATAAAACATATTCCAGTTATGTCCTATATATACATTCATAAGCATATTTCCATGAAGCCTTATGGGGTGCACCGTCACACCAGGTTTAACAGATCCCTGTCCAGCATATACAGATTTTTAGAGAAGTACTTGAGCCTAATTCCCAAATAATTAGGAAATACTGGCTCTCCCAGGTGTGCCTAATAAGGCCATTAAGGGGGAATTTTAAAAGGGATGTTGGCTAACACAGGGATGTGATATAGGATCAAAGACAGTTTCTATTACCATTATTAACACTGTGCTTTAGCACTCTGATTGAAGTACAACTAAATTTAGCCTTATAAATCATAGAATCATAGATTTGTAGGACTGGGAAGGATATTGAGAGGCCTTCTAGTCCAGTCCCCAGCACTCAAGGCAGGACTAGATATTAACATAATTACTATGTGCTTAACTATCCTGACAGGAAGATTTTCCTAATCTCCAACCTAAACCTCCCTTGCTACAATTTAAGCCCATTGCTTCTGGTCCTATCCTCAGAGGTTAAAGAGAACAGTTTTTCTTCCTCCTCCTTGTAAAAAACCTTTTATGTACTTGAAAACTGTTATCATGTCCCCTCTCAGTCCTCTCTTCTCCAGACTAAACAAACCCAATTTTTTCAATCTTCCCTCACAGGTCTTGTTTTCTAGACCATTAATCCTTTTTGTTCCTCTTAGGATTCTCTCTAATTCATACACATCTGTCCAAAAATGTGACTCCCAGAACTGGACACAATACGCAAGTGGAGGCCTAATGAGTGTGACGTACAGCAGAAGAATTACTTCTCGTGTCTTGCTTACAACACTCCTACTAATACATCCCAGAATGATGTTCACTTTTTTTGCTACAGCATTACACTGTTGACTCATATTTAACTTGAGATCCACTATGACCCCCAGATCCCCTTCCTAGGAAGTCATTTCCCATTTGGTATGTGCGCAACTGATTGTTACTTCCTAAGTGGACTATTTTGCTTTTCTCCTTATTGAATTTCATCCTATTTACTTCAGACCATTTCTCCAGTTTGTCCAGATTATTTTGAATTTTAATCCTATCCCCCAAAGGACTCGCATCCCCTCCCAGGTTGGTATCGTCCACAAACTTTATAAGTGTATTCTCTATGCCATTATCTAAATCATTGATGAAGACATTGAACAGAACCAGACCCAGAACTGATCCCGGTGGGACCCCATTTCTTATGCCCTTCCAGCTTGACTGTGAACCACTCATAACTACTGTCTGGGTACAGTTTCCCAAGCAGTTATGCACCCAACTTATAGTAACTCCATCTAGGTTGCATTTCCCTAGTTTGTTTATGAGAAGGTCATCCAAGACAATATCAAAAGCCTTACTAAAGTCAAGATATACCACATCTACCACTTCCCACCTATCTACAAGACTTATTTGTTGTCAAAGAAAGCTATTAGTTGGTTTGACATGATTTGTTTTTTGACAAATCCATGCTGACACTTACTTATCACCTTATTATCTTCTAAGTGTTTGCGAATTGATTGCTTAATTATTTGCTCCATTATATTTCTGGGTACTGAAGTTAAACTGAATGGTCTGTAATTCCCCAGGTTGTTGTTATTCCCCTTTTTATAGATTGGCACTATATTTGCCTTTTTCCAGGCCATCTTCATGATTTTTTGAAGATAATCACTAATGGCTGAGATATCTCCTCAGTCAGCTCCTTGAGTATTCTAGGATGTATTTCATCGGGCCCTGCCGACTTGAAGACATCTAACTTGTCTACGTAATTTTTAACTTGTTCTTTCCCTATTTTAGCTTCTGATCCTACCTCATTTTCACTGGCATTCATTAAGTTAGATGTCCAGTTGCTACTAAACTTTTTTGTAAAAACTGAAACAAAAAAGTCATTTAGCACTTCTACCATTTCCACATTTTCTGTTATTGTTTTTCCCCCTCATTGAGTAATGGGCTGAACCTGACCTTCTTCTTCTTCTTGCTTCTAATGTATCTGTAGAATGTTTTCGTGTTACGCTTTATGTTTCTAGCTAATTTGAGCTCGTTTTGTGCCTTGGCCTTTATAATTTTGTCCCGACATCCTTGTGTTATTTGTTTATATTCATCCTTTGTAATTTGACCTAGTTTCCATGTTTTGTAGGACTCTTTCTTGAGTTTCAGATCATTGAAGATCTCCTGATTAAGCCAGGGTGGTCTCTTGCTATATTTTCTATCTTTCCAATGCATGAGATAATCTGCTCTTGTGTCCTTAATAATGTCTCTTTGAAAAACTGCCAACTCTCTTGAACTTTTTCCCTTTTGACTTGCTTACCATTCCCAAAGCACAATATCATTGACTGGTAGATCCTGAGACTGCTAATTTGGTGCTTTAGTCACTACAAATAAGCCCACACCCTCTTTGGGTGGGTTTTTCTTTACTTTATCAGAAACCTTAGTGGAGCATGAGTGTTTGGCTGATAACCCCAAACTTTTCCATGCATCGGAGGGATGGGGGGGACGGGGGAAGAGAGTAGATTTTTCCAGCAACTTACATAAAAAAAAAGTGATCAATATTTATTATGTCATCCTCTTCCCCCCACCCTTGTGTGCACACACACGTGTTTATGCTCCCTCTTTCCCTAGGTTTTGGACTTGTGATTCAGTATCTTCTAGCTTTAAAGCAATATGGTGTTCTTCTGCTACTCTTTTGGCTCAAAGCTCATTAATCAATGGAGGAAGTTCCCCTGGAAGTGGCACACACAGGGGCGGCTCTATGGTTTTTGCTGCCTCAAGCACAGCAGTCAGGCAGCTTTCGGCGGCATGCCTGCGGGAGGTCCGAATTGCATGTCAAATTGCCGCCGAAGCCGCGGGACTGGCGGACCTCCCGTAGACATGCCGCCGAAGGCAGCCTGACTGTCAACCTCACAGCGACCGGCAGGCCGCCGCCCGCAGCTTGCCACCCCAGGCACGCGCTTGGTGCGCTGGTGCCTGGAGCCGCCCCTGGGCACACAGCAATGCCTTCCTGATCTAGACTAGTCATTACCCAGACTATTTTCTTTACCATCAAACCTCTGATCTGTGCCATTTCTTCATCCCTGTTGAAGGTCTCGATCACCACGATATTCTCTGTCACAAATATAATCCATTCTCTTTTTTTCAGTCTGTTCATGCATTTTATCCAAAAAAAAAAGAGGAAAACTGTACCCCTTCATTGTTTAATAAAAAAGGACAGTTATGTCCTCAGCACCAGCAAGGTCCAGCAGTTAGGGCACTCTCACATGATGTGTCTGTGCAGTGAGTTTCATGGGGAGGAGGGGGTTAGTTGCTGCTGTAATACAAATAGTAAACAATAATCAGTTTCACTTGGAAGAAGACAGAAATCACGTGTGTGAGTGTACTCTGGAATTTAATGTATATTACAATGAGAGTTGTGTTCTTGGTTGGGAATAATGCCAAGAGCCAAATGAAAGAAAAACCTAGGGATTCAAATAAAAGAAGAGATGTAGCCATGGAATAATGTCAAACTCAGGATATCACAGAAATCAAAACAAAAAATGTTGTTTATTCTGACAATTCATGGCACTTCTCTAGTAGCAAAATGACACCACTTGGTAGTAAATATGCAAAGTGTATTTTCTCCACTCAAGCACACTTTAAACTCAACCTGTACTGCAATACAGATTTCAGAAGTCAGTAACCATCTTTACAGGTGATTCATTAACACGTTTTCTGGATAACCGCGTTGGTATTCAGCAGCTACCTCTGTGAGGCTTCACTAGGTGACAAAAGAACACAGAAGCACACTGTAATTCAAAAGAGAGAAATCTCTCATGCAATGAATAATACATTATACAGATACAGAAAGTTTAAACAATTTATGTACATAGCCTAAGTGTATGGGTAAATATCCGTATGATTAATAGCAAAGAACCATCTAAGAGACTATGCAACAGCTGTGAAAGATAAACTGTATGAATTTTGATGTGATGTTACCAGGGTTTAGATGGAGAATTTAGACACACTGTATGGGGGCTAGAATGAAAGTTCTGGGCAATAAGTCTATCCCTTGACTAAAAATTGGAAGCAGATAAATGGTCCTATGTTTGTATCAAATTAATGGTCCTATGGTTGTGTCAAAGATACAGACTATACAGTTACCATAGCCAATGTGATAACTTTTCAAGATTATAGAAGTAAACTCAAGAATTAACACAAATACAGTAGTTTAGAACCCAATCTAGCAACAGATATCTTTGTAGGGCCATGCAAAAGCTAGAAGATTGTGGATTCTGGCTCCACAGCAAGCTGGCTTTTCAGGGAAAAGGCATTCTGCAGCAAAAGGCAAATCCTCCACCAGCCCTCTCAAAAATGTTTGCTGCTATGGAAAGATTTATTAGTATGGACGGTGGGGGGGGGGGGACGGACTGGTGCAAATTGCAAATAAGTGCTCTGTAGCCAACAGGCTGCTACTCCTGATTCTTACAGTTCTCCTCCCCTTCATTGAGGAATCCACAACCAATGTGTGTTATAGCTAGGGAAGAACAAGCTATAGTTTGGTGTGAACAAAATAAGAACTGACACAAACATTATCACAACTACAATTGTACTCAAGTTATATATATCTTCCTTCTTTATTCAGATGTTTATACCACAGTCATCACTGTGGTATCAGAGAACCTATTACATAATAGATTGCTGTAAAACGATATTCAAAAAATCTGTAGAGTTTCAGTTATACACTTTCCCTTGAGCTTCAAGGTTAGCCCAGAGATAATTAGAAATCGCATTTGTAGTAAGAGGAGGCCCTGAGATATAAACCTTGGTATTAGAGGCCCGGTATGAGGCATAAGGCCTGAACTAAAGTAATGGTCAAGACTTTGCTAACATAAAGCAAAGTTAAGCTGTGAGCAAGAGGCCGGCTCGGTTCACAGAAGCTGGCAGAAAAAGGGCTGATGTTGCATAAATATATATTCACCTAGCAAAGTTAAAGTACAAACATGGTACCAAAACACACTATACTGGAACATTCCACAGATAACATGGAACAGGCCGACCCATCCCAATGACAAGGGCAAAAGGGTAAAACGATGGATAGAGTTGTTTTGATCGAACCAATCTGTACAAGGTGAGAGGCGGCACCTTACTACGTAGAGGGGTTGTACCTTGCTGCGTAGAGGGGTTGCACCTCAATACGTCAGGAGTGATGTGTAACTTGTTTGTACCTGTGTATAAGAGAGTATCCCTGGTGTGGTGTCTTTGTCCGGCCGAGGGGGCAGTGGAAAGTCCCACCACTGACTGAGCCGGATCCATTGCCAAGAGGCACTTTCTCGTAGTATGTCCTGAATTAGGCTAAGAAACCTACAGGGAACTGCCATTGTGTCCAAGATCGCAATAAACCTAGTCGACATGACTTTGCATCTTACTAGATTCTGTGGTTATTGGGGGTTCTCTTCGGGTCTGCTGGGTCAGCTATCTGCGCAGAGCTGGGGCAGCACACAGAGGGAACACACGCACGCAGCCGAGTAATATCAACATAGGAGAAAGCAGAGCACCACACCGGTAGCATCTTACAACAGTGTTGAGCAAGCAGTTCACGATTAGGGTTCTATTTAAAGTTAAATCTTACATAAGACCATATCTTTTAATATCCGAGAATTAGGCTAGTGAACCTCTGGCTTGCGAATTTCAACCACTGCTTGGTTGTCCTACTGTTACAATTGCACTATCCATAACACGGAAGCAAGAAAGTTATTCAAACGATATAGCTGTATCTCAAAGAATGATGGTTCTCTGGTTAAGGCACTAGACTCAGAAATCTCTAGCTCTGCCACAGATTGTCTGTGTGACTTTGAGCCAATTATTTAGTCTCAGTGTGCCTCAGTTTCCTCTCTGTGAAATGAGATTAGTAGTTCTTCCTTTCTCCTATTCCTTGTCTGTCTTGTTGTTTTAGGGCTTGATTCTTCCACCCTTATTCATGTGAGTGGTAGCTTACTCAGCACATTGCCAAAAAGAGCTCTGAGACTTACACAGAGCTGAAACAGAAACCCTGATTTCTGAAGTTCTGCACAAGGACAAGAGGGTGTATATATCTGCATTTTATGGATTTTATATATAGCTACAGTATCGATTTCTACATACAGTAAATGACTCATTAAAAAGCAAAGGGTGGATTGACACTAAAGTAACTGAGAGGAGAAGTTGGCCTATTGACTATCGTTGCTATTTTGCCTTTAGAAAGGGCTTTGTCCCAAAAATTACTAATTGGAAAGTAGTGTAAAAGTGCTAGAATTGTTAATATGGTTTAATAGTCTAAAAATCAATTGTTCATATTTTATCCCAATATGTATTTATGAAGTATGAAAATATATATTTTATAGTTTTTAATTTACAATCTTTTACAAAGCCAGTGCAGGCATCCACTGAACTTTTAGTATAACTGCTGATCATTATTAATTTTCTATATCAACACAGAAAAATTGATCCTTTTTCTTTTAAAATATACATGATGGAATAATATATAAAATATGACAAACGATTCTGTGCCTTAGTCATTGTCAAAACATAATATCAATTTAAACCACTTAAAAGCTATCTGGTGTAGAAATTTAATCAATATTGGCACGGATATGAAGTGTTGGAAATCTTTGAAAACCTTTTTTAATGTTTTTATTTTATTTTACACCTTTCATAGTTTTTAGTTCTTGGCTTGAAATAACGAGTCATTTTCAGGATGGAATATGTTCAGAACTATGGCAATACTGGGGCACTCTTAGCTCAAATTTGAAGTAGGCTTTCTAGCGTCCATGTGTCAAGAGGGATTCTACTTAGTATTTCCCATCCTGACGGGTCCTAAAAATATGCTTCATATAAGCACTGTATGCACATAAAGCCAAATTCTGCTCTCAGTGACACTGATATAATTGTGTTCTCCATTTGTATAGCAACTAGCACAGTGCAGTCCTGGTCCATGACTAGAGTTCTTAGGTGCTACCACAATACTACTAACTAATACTATTCATATATATATATATGAATAGTATATATATATATTCTTTCTCTTTCAGGTTATTTCAGTTATTTTCAGTTATTTCAGTTACTGGGTCAGTTGGGACTGTGTGTCTGGGGACTGTTTGAGCCTTTGTTCCCTGGATCATCTTTGATCAGCCTCAATCAGCCTTGTGATCACCCTCCCCATGTGTGACTAACGAGAGGGTAGGGCTGACCTAGGAGAGAAGGCCTTAAAAGCCAGAGGCTAAGCAACCAAGGGGAGCTAGCGAACAGGGGATTGCAAACAGGGGAGTTTGAGAGGGAGTTGTAATATAGTCGCTATGGTTAGGAAGGGCCGCATCGCCAGTGCCAACGCTGCTCCTGTCTCCTCCACCTGCGCCTGTATCCAGACAGACAGCCTGACCATGGATGCCTCTGCCCAGATCCTGGTATGGATTTGCAGAGACTGTGGACTGCATTTCCCACTCTCATAAAGCCAGACTTGGGAAACCATCCAGTGTGAAAGGTGCCTGCTGGTGGAATCTCTCAGGAAGCAGGTGGGAGAGCTACAGGAGGAGATGGCTAGGCTGAGGAGCATCCGTGCCCATGAGGAATTCCCTGAGAGTATTCACATGGAGACAGCCAAGGCTGAGGAAGCTATCCAACTACAGAGGATTGCTGTCACACCACCGGGGAGGAGGATATGGCTCTGTCACAGGGAGGACACTGGCAGCAGATTACTTCTGGCAGAAGGCAGTGTTCCACCCCTACTCCTAACCCACCCACCATGATGATAGAAAACCAATATGCTGCCCTGGCAACGAGCAATGAGGAATCACCCCCAAAGGAGGAGGAGGAAAAGCTATGTACCCCCAACGCTGGGAGGATCACAGCCACCACTCCCAGGAGAAAACGTAGGGTAGTGGTGGTTGGTGACTCTCTTCTGAGGGAGAAGGAGGTACCATCTGTCACCCTGACATGGCATCTTGGGAGGTATGCTGCCTGCCAGGGGCCCGTATCCGTGATGATATGGAGGGATTGTCGAGAATCATCCAGCCATCTGACTACTACCCCATGCTACATCCATGTGGGCACTAATGATACTGCGAAGTATGACCCTCAGCAGATCAGAAGTGACTACAGGACTCTGGGAGTAAGGGTGAAGAGTTCGGAACACAGGTGGTGTTCTCTTCGATCCTTCCAGTCAAGAGTAGGGGCCCAGGCAGAGACAGATGCATCCTGGAGGTGAATGCCTGGCTGTGAAGATGGTGTCGCCAGGAGGGCTTCAGCTTCATTGACCACGGGATGTGGTTCCAGGAAGAAGGACTGCTAAGCAGAGATGGGGTCCACCTATCAAAGAAGGGGAAGAGGATATTTGGATACAGAATGCTAACCTAGTCAGGAGGCCTTTAAACTAGGTTCTAAGGGGGCAGGTTACCAAAGCCCACAGGTAAGTCAAGAACATGGAGACCTGGGAGAAGGTTTGGAATTTGGGGTGAGCATGGGCTGCTATAGCAGGGATAAAGGAGAGACAAGACAGACTGGGGCGGGAGATCAAATCAGTATCTGATATGTCTGTATACTAATGCAAGAAGTATGGGGAATAAGCAGGAAGAACTTGAAATGCTAGCAAATAAACACAACTATGACATAGTTGGCATCACAGAGACCTTGAAATGTATTGGAGACATTTTTTTATTTCAGAAGGTGTAGACAGCTACTGGGGGGGGAGGGAGGCTGTTCTAGATTTGATTTTGACAAATAGGGAAGAACTGGTTGAGAATTTGAAAGTGAAAGGCAGCTTGGGTGAAAGTGATCATGAAAGGATAGAGTTCATGTTTCTAAGGAATGGTAGGAGGGAGAACAGCAAAATAAAGACAATGGATTTCAAGAAGGCAGACTTTAGCTAACTCAGGGAGTTGGTAGTAAAATCCCCTGGGAAGCAAGTCTAAGGGGAAAAACAATTGAAGAGAGTTGGCAGTTTTACAAAGAGACATTATTAAGGGCACAAGAGCAAACTATCCTACTGTGTAGGAAACATAAGAAGTTTGGCAAGAGACCACCCTTGCTTAACCAGGAGATCTTCAATGACCTAAAAATAAAAAAACCAGAGTCCTACAAAAAGTGGAAACTCAGTCAAATTACAAAGGATGAATATAAACAAATAACACAAGTATTTAGGAACAAAATTAGAAAGGCCAAGGCACAAAACAAGATCAAACTATCTAGAGCCAGAAATGGTAACAAGAAAACATTCTACAAATACATTAGAAGCAGGAGGAAGACCAAGGACAGGGTAGGCCCATTACTCAACGAGGGGGGAAAATAATAACAGAAAATGTGGAAATGGCAGAGGTGCTTAATGACTTCTTTGTTTCGGTTTTCACCAAGAAGGTTGGTGGTGATTGGATGTATAACGTAGTGAATGCCAATGAAAATGAGGTAGGATCAGAATAGGGAAAGAACAAGTTAAAAATTACTTGGACAAATTAGATGTTTTCAAGTCACCAGGGCCTGATGAAATGCATCCTGGAATACTCAAGAAGCTGACTGAGGAGATATCTGAGACACTAGCAATTATCTTTGAAAAGTCATGGAAGATGGGAGAGATTCCAGAAGACTGGAAAAGGGCATATATAGTACCAATCTATAAAAAGGGAAATAAGGACAACCTGGGAAATTACAGACCAGTCAGTTTAACTTCAGTACCTGGAAAGATAATGGAGCAAATAATTAAGCAATCAATTTGAAAACATCTAGAAGATAATAAGGTGATAAGTAACAGTCAGCATGGATTTGTCAAACCAACCTGATAGCTTTCTTTGACAGGGTAACAAGCTTTGTGGATAGGAGGGAACCAGTAGACGTGGTATATCTTGATTTAGTAAAGCTTTTGATACTGTCTCACATGACCTTATAAATGCAACCTAGATGGAGCTACTATAAGATGGATGCAAAACTGGTTGGAAAACTGTTCCCGGGGAGTAGTTATCAGTGGTCTGAAGTAAATAGGGTGAAATTCAATGAGGACAAACACAAAGTACTCAATTTAGGAAGGAACAATCAGTTGCACACATACAAAATGGGAAATGACTGCCTAGGAAGGAGTACTGTGTAAAGGGATCTGGGGGTCACAGTGGACCACAAGCTAAATATGAGTCAACAGTGTAACGCTGTTGCAAAAAAAGCGAACATCGTTCTGGGATTTATTAGCAGGAGTGTTATAAGCAAGACATGAGAAGTAATTCTTCTGCTCTACTCTGCGCTGATTAAGCCTCAACTGGAGTATTGTGTCCAGTTCTGGGTGCCACATTTCAGAAAGGATGTGGACAAATTGGAGAGAGTCCAGAGAAGAGTGATGAAAATTATTAAAGGTCTAGAAAACATGACCTATGAGGGAAGATTGAAAAAAGAGAAGACTGAGAGGGGACATGATAACAGTTTTCAAGTATGTAAAAGGTTGTTAAAAGGAGGAGGAAGAAAAATTGTTTTTCTTAACTTCTGAGGATAGGACGAGAGACAATGGGCTTAAATTGTAGCAAGGGAGGTTTAGGTTGGACATTAGGAAAAACTTCCTGTCAGGGTGGTTAAGCACTGGAATAAATTGCCTTGGGAGGGTGTGGAGTCTCCATCATTGGAGATTTTTAAGAGCAGGTTAGACAAACACATGTCTTGAATGGTCTATATGATACTTAGTCCTGCCACGAGTGCAGGGGACTGGACTAGATAACCTCTCAAGGTCCCTTCCAGTTCTATGATTCTATGATGATTCTATATTAGTTTAAGAGGGGGCAGAATCTCTGAGGATAAAATTTCACCTCTGGGTTAGAACCATCAAAAAGACAAAGATACCTCAGCCAGGTGACCAGTCCTGGCATAACTGCCTCTAAAAATACATTTCCAAGTAATTGTCTCAAGGGATTGCACCCCTAAATCTCCCACAGTGGCAAAATCATGCTTCCACACAGATGAATGAAACAGTGAAATGGTCAGAGGAAAAGAGATACTGAGGTGAAAAGCATAACATAACTAGCTAGGATGAAAAGTAAAAGGGAAATAGGTCTGGAAAAAAGGAACGGGGGGGAACAAGGAAAAAAAGGAAAGACAGAAAATGAAGTCAACCAAAAACTTGAAAGGAAATATAAGAAAACGAAAATGACACCTGTCAAGGCTGCTTTCCCACTTTGAACTTTAGGGTACAAATGTGGGGGCCTGCATGAAAACTTCTAAGCTTAACTACCAGCTTAGATCTGGTCCGCTGCCACCACTCCCAAAGCTAATTCCCTTCCCTGGGTAGCCTTGAGAGACTCTTCACCAATTCCCTGGTGAATACAGATCCAAACCCCTTGGATCTTAAAACAAGGAGAAATTAACCATCCCCCCTCCTTCCTCCCACCAACTCCTGGTGGATCAAGATCCAACCCCCTTGGATCTAAAAACAAGGAAAAATCAATCAGGTTCTTAAAAAGAAGGCTTTTAATTAAAGAAAAAGGTAAAAATCATCTCTGTAAAATCAGGATGGAAAATAACTTTACAGGGTAATCAAACTTAAAGAGCTCAGAGGACCCCTCTCTAGCCTTAAGTTCAAAGTACAGCAAACAGAGATAAACACTCTAGCAAAAGGTACATTTACAAGTTGAGAAAACAAAGATAAAATAACACGCCTTGCCTGGCTGTCTACTTACAAGTTTGAAAAGTTTTAAAAGTATGTCTCTATTAAGCGTAATATTTTAAAGAGGTGCTGGTGGGGATATATCTACCCTGTGACTTGACAATGGTATTCTTGCAATTCTTGAGCTATTTCTCTGACAAAAAAAATGTCATCATCTTCATAATAGGCTAAATTCAGGCAACAAGATGTTAATCAATCGATTTATGAAGGAATAAACCTGTTTGCTTCAAGGCATGTGGTCTCTGCTGAACACAACACACACATTCTTCCTCATAAACGTGTAGCAAGTAGTGAATCTTTTTGGGGGGGTTGAAATAGATTTTCATTAAAAAAGATGAGGGTAACCAGCAGTTGAGTTGTGGAATGAAATGATTTACCTTAAATACCCTTCAAAAGCTCTCCTACAGGAACTAAAAATTTAATAAGAAGTTATTAGATTAAACTTTCTTCTTGGAAAACAGCTACTGAATTACATGGGACTCTAATCATAATTATCTGTTAAAGAGACATGTCAAGGGAATTAGCTGCCTCAAGGAAATGTAAGACCTGGGGCAGAGCGGTTTTATGATACGAAGGAGACAGATTATGGCTACTGCAAATAAGGAAGTATTTTTTGTGAAAAAGGAAATAAGATGTCATTTTTTACTTTGACAAAATTGGCTGCAATGCCTTCAATATACAGTTTTCCCTAGTTTTATCCTTTGCTTTTTCCAGTGAATTTTCTTCCATAACAGGCAAAGCATATGGTAATATAGATATATAATTTATAGCATTACCAATATTAACAATAGGAATGAGGAGGAAGAGAGAAGTGGGATTTATTTACATCTTAAGGTCCCACTCCTGCAAACACTTTCACACATAAGAAATTCTGCATACCTAAGACATTGAAATCAGTAGACTACTCAGGCACACACATGCAGGATCAGGGACTCAGTATTTAGGCTTTGTCCTTACATCATTTCTATAAATTACAAGATAAGGAAGTTTGAAGTCATTGGAGTAAGAAGTATGAAAAACCCTTGACTTGCTCCAGAAGAACATGTTCACATTTGTTTTGTTTGTAAGGATCTGGATCTCAATAAAGCTGTAATCACTGCCGTTGACCAAATAATTAACTTAGCATTCATCAGAATGACTGGTGTTAAACATTAATAGAAAGTTCATATGACAAATTCTAGAACATACTAAATTTGGTCTGCTATTGCTGATCTGTATAGGGCAAATTCTTCCTAAGAATATAGCTGGAATAGCTGTGCTGTGTGCTAGGACCTGGGACAGAGAAGGGAGAAATTATAGTACCACCTGTCCTATGGCATTTTATAAAATAACCTTTCTGGTCCTTTCTACCATAAGGAGTAGCTGGCACCATGCTGGCCTCATAAAATCATAGGAATGTAGGGCTTGAAGGGACCTTGAGAAGTCATCAAGTCCAGCACTCTGTGCTGAGGAAGGATGAAGTATATCTAGAGCATCCCTGACAGGTGTTTATCGAACCAGTTCTTAGAAACCTCCAGTGATGGGAATTCCACAACTGCCCTTTAAAGCCTATTCCAGAGCTTAACTACCCTTATAGTTAGAATGTTTTTCCTCATAGCTAACGTAAATCTCCCTTGCTGCAGATTAAACTCATTACTTCTTGTGCTACCTCCAATGTACATGGAAAACAATTGATCACCGTCCTCTTTATAACCCTTAACATATTTGAAGACTGTTATCAGCTGCCTCCTTACCTGCCTTTTCTCAAGACTAAACATGTCCAGTTTTTTAACCATTACTCATAAGTTAGGTTTTTCCAAACCTTTTGTCATGTTTGTTGCTCTTCTTGTGGACAAACTGGAGAGAGACCAATCTTTTCTAAAGTGTGGCGCCCAGACTTGGACACAGCACTTCAGCTGAGGCCTTACCAGTGCTATGTAGAGCAGGATAATTCCCTCCTGTGTTTTACATATGACACTCCTGTTAGAACTATTCACAGATCTCTCTCTCTCTCTCTCTCTCTCTCTCTCTATAAATTTGTTAGAGCACTCTATACAACCATATTCCAACCTATGGAAATATACAAACTATTTATTTATGACTACTATTGGTTATTCATGATGTAGTATTGCTTCCCTATACCATACAGTGGTCTTTCTGTACCTGATTGGAATCACTGAATCTTTTAGCAACAGGAGGAGGGGAATCAAACAGATCTCAAGATGGCAAGCAAACCTTGGTGTACAGGGAGTACGTGGACTTACAATGCCCGACTTACGTCAGATGCCACTTCCGACACTTTTCAATTGACTGCCTGTTTCGCCCCTACAACGCTTGTTTTGCTCTTACGCACTCAATTTGCATAAAGTTCGCTTGAAATCTCTTCCTGGTTGCATTATACTGGTATGGAGCTGGAAAGGGTCGCTGCTGATTGACTTCGAATCAGCTGGGTAGCTTGTTGCTGGGTAGGGTTGCCGCTTGTTTGCCCAGACTCAGCCAATCAGAAAACTTGAACAGTGATTGGCTGAGGCTCAGCATGTGTGCTACTCTCCCTGGCTTTCTGAGCCTGTGTTGCCAGCATTCTGAACAGCATATGTGAGTTTATATGTTTATTTGAATGCTGTTTACAAAATACAGTGTACAGTAAATACATTGAAGTTCAACATTAGTCAGCTATAATTCATTTAGTACAAAAAATCTGGGTTATTGTGGTGAAAATAGTGTATCAAGCCTTGTTTCAGGAACCAATCCCCCCTTCATACCATTGATTCCTATGGGAAAAGTGGTTTTGACTTACAATGCAATTCTGAGGAATGAATTGTGTCATAAGTCCGAGGACTCCCTCTAAACATATATTTAAATAAATATTGGTATGACTTTGTCTTTCTGTGAGCACTCTTGAGAACAAGATCACACATGCACATGTTTCTAGAAAGCAAATGAGAAGCTGCAGATCCACTGAAGGAAACTTATGATATTTAGTTAATTTGTGAGTACTTTTCTGCAGTAATTACCTGCTCCATTTATCTCACCACATGCTTGTCTATCTCAGAAGGAAAATCACATTAATGAGTTTTTGGCTGATGAATTCTCACCTTTATATACAATAATATATACATCACATCCTCTGTATTCAAAAGGTGTTGAACCTTGGTGCCTACTGTTATTGCCCAGGTTGATCTGTTTAGTGGTAGGATATTTTATGTGCCTACTGAGCAGTTTGAGAAAAAACTACGTAGTATGCATAGCCTTAGAGCAAAACTTACTTCAGCCGTTGTAGTGACTGAGGATCTCAATTCTGAAGGAGGGTGATATGCCAATGTGGACAATTGGGAGTTTGAGTTGGATTAACGTCTATTTTACAATATTTGTAAATCAACCTATTATTTCATGAATACAAAACAGACTAGAAATTCACTGAATATAGATGCATTCAAAACATGCATTTATTATAGCCAGGAAGGATATTTTTAGTGTTTCTCTTTTCTGTACTTCCATATAATGTTTTCTACATACTTTAATTGGTAATAAACCAATTCAGGTGGGGAATAGCAACAATATAGAATTTGTTTAGATTATTTGATATAATATTTCCAACATATTTTTCTTGTTTTCTCCAAGATGTGATTGTGACACATCTGGAGGTGATATACAATAATGTTATGAATTCTATGTGACCTGGTCAGTGAGGAGAGGAACTGTATGTGAGAGGTAGTAAAATGTTTATTATAAACCTGCAATTCTCAAATTCAGTGAGATCTGTACAAGAAAGTGACACAATGGCTTACCAGGTAAAAGCACCCATGCAGACATTTGAAAGACAATGGCATCCTTCCAGGCTATAGGCCAAAGCGACACTGCTGAATTGTCAAGCTGGGAGGTTATAGTTCGAAAGAGCTGTAAGCGGTATAAGTGTTTTGGCCTCTGCAAAGGGGAAATGAGTCCTGGGGTTGTCCAGGGAGTGCCAGTGAGCTCAGACAGGAAAATAAGTCGGCTGAGAGCAGCTCTAAGGAAGAGTGTCTAGGAAGCTAGTCCTAATAGGGTCCCATAGAGTCCCCAAGTGAAAGAGGATTAAACAGCTGGTAAGCTGGATATATGTGCAATATTATTTAGCGTTGGCAGAATTTGCTTTTTATTTTTTTATAATTTTGATGGATAATATCTGTGTTTATTTTTAAGCATTTCTTTTATTTTTATCAATTTAAATTTTCCCAGTTGCAGGAAATGGGGTACAGGAGTTCAAATAATTATTTAATGACAGGTGACTTTCAGATTAAAAAACTTAAAGCTTTGTAACTGCTAAAACACAAATTGTTAACATCACTTTCCAAAATATACAAAATAAATATCCTACAATCAAATTCTAATAAGTTCTCAAACAGCATTTTTCTTAATTCGCTTTTGTAAATTTCAATTATTATGAATGAAAATATTTTTCATCAGTTTGTGTGTGTACGCTGAAATTGACATTTACCAAAATTTATAATTAAAAATCTAATCTTTCAAGTCAATGTATTTTTAAGATATGTTTTCTCGAAACGTTTTTGTTCTAATAAATATTACTTTGCTTTAAGGAGGCTGTTTGGTTCCTGTTACCACCATCACTGCACCAGAGAGAGCAGAATTGCAGGGTGTGGACATAAATCAGACCTTTACAGGTAAATCATGGTTGATACACTAGGGACTATAGCCAGGGTCCAGCCTGAGAGTGGAAAAATTGCACAATTCCATCCTGATATACTGGTGACAGTTAGATGCCTAAGACCTAGAAAGGATGCACTTGGAGAGACAAGGAGCAGTCAGAGGTGCAGTTAGCCTAGTGACTGTGACAGTGATATCTTTTGTTGTAAATCTTAAGGCTTTGCATTAACCAAATTGTCACTAGTTCTTTTGTCATTCAGCCCCATAACATGGACATCATCTTTGACTTGGATTTCTTTCTAGGTCCTCACATCCAGCCTATGACATTATCTTGATGGATTTTTTTGCATAACATAGCCAATTTATAGCCTTTCTTATCCATCCACAAAGCAAGAACTCTGGCAGATTCTAATCTTGCATCTCAATTACTCCAACATCCTTCTCTCTTGTCTTGACAAATGCAGTTTTGTCTCACTAATATGCATTCAGAATGCTGCTGCAAAGCCATCACTTTGATAATGTCACCTTTCTGTTTGTATCCCTCCTTTGACTCCCCCGTCTCTATTGCATCAAACACTTTCAAGGCCCTTCATGGCCTATCCTTATCTCTCTTTCATTTGCTTCTGTGGTGTCTACTTATGTCTCCCATTATCGTATGATGTCAGCTTCCATTATCACATGTTAAACTTTCAAACAAGCACCTTCATGCTCTCTCCCATATTACTTCTCACTCCTGGGAGAAGCTCCACATAAACATCTGTAAAACTAACTCATTATCCTCCTTCAAATCCTTCCCTTTGCAGTGATGCCTAGAGAAGATCTGACAATGGTTAGGCCACTGGTGTGCTGAGACAGCAGCCTGTCATGCTGACCAATATTGTCTCATTGTTTCCTTGTAATCCACCAATTGTCTGTGTCCATTTGTCTGTTGTCATATATTTGGATAGTAGGAACTATCTTTTTTTGTTCTGTTTGCCTAACACAATGGGATTCTGGTCCATGACTGGAGCTCTTAGGATGCTATGGTACTACAAAGAATTAATGTACTACTACTACTACTACTACTAATACTACTACTAATAATAATAATAATAATAAAGAAAGAAAACTGATAGTGGGTAACAGTCTCCCCCAAACACAAAATTTAATGCTCAAGGATCTTCATACAAAAACTATTGGGGGGTTCAGAAAATTTCCTTGAAAGAAAGCACTAAAATGTTGAAAGCATCTCCAGCAAAAAGAGCTTTCAAGACATTCTTCAAGTAATGCATTAGGCACATATGAAACTCCTTTTGACTTTCAAAGTCAGATCCATGTATGGAAGTCTGACAGAATCAGACTAATCAGACTCATTCATTAGGAGAGTGCAGAAGCCACATCCATGAGCTATTCTTTTGATGACAAATTGTTACTCACATATATCTTGCTTCCCTCTCATTTGTTTTGTTACTGTGCAGCTCTGATCTCTCAGTATTGTCTGTGGAAGTTTATTTCTTTGTATGACACAGGTACTGTGCATGGAGTTTCCAAACATCGAGGAAGTTAGAAATGTTGCTGGTTGAATGAATTTATGATACACTTTTCCCTTTTGCTCTATGATTACAAAGTACTAAAAATACGCTGTAGGGAACAATACTGAATGGTCAGAAGGATGAAAAGGATGACTAAGAAGGTCATTTCTATCTCAGAACTTCATGATTTTATGAATAGAGATGGATCTTTTGTTATGCTCCCATCCATTGTTATGTAACAATGAGCTCTCCTCTCTATTGTGCTGTTCCTCAGCTTATTCATAAAACCCCTGTGGTCCCCCCATAAAATCCTTCCGGTATTTGCAGTGTTTCCTGTTACTATTTATTAAGAGTTGATGTTGCGTGAATGTTTAGCTAAGAGTATTATATACCTCATCACTAATGAGTATATATCATATCTTTATACCACGCCATCATGTATTCTATACATGCCACATATTACAGAATAGTATATTTTGGACTTTTTTGTGTATCATGAACACAGCTGCACAGGGTTGAGAGGGCTATAAATATTTTAGTGTAACCTCCATGTGGAGTTTGCCAGCTCCTAGAATTCTGGACTGAGCCCGTAGGGGTCCTAACTGATGAACTATTACAAAAATGGCTACCAAAGCTGCCTGGGACACCATTTCTCAGCATGCTTGGAGTCAGAGGTTGGGATGTAATGGACTAGAAACTCTTGCTGAGGCTGATAGTGAAGCTTCTACAGGCAGTCATATGGACAATGTAGGAATAAAATGAGAATTGCTAAAAGTCAAGCTGAATTTGCTCTTCCAAGGAAATAAAAATAAGAGTCTTGGGACCAATCTAATTCAATATTTTTATTAATGACCTTGGCATAAAAAGTAGGAGTGTGCTAATGAAAGTTGCTGATGACAAAGTTGGGAGGCATCATCAACACAGAGGAGGATCAAAACATTATACAGGAAGAGCTGGATCACCTTGAAGATTGGAGTACTGTTGAATTTCATTCTATTTCTGTCAAAGAGCAAAGCCCGTGCATATAGTCTGATAAGAATTTCTGCTACAAGCTGGGGGCTCTTCAGTTGGAAGCAACAGAGAAGGAGAGAGACCCGGGGACATGGTTTGATCACAGGATTACTGAGCTGCCTATGTGATGCAGCAGTAAAAAAGGCAAATGCTCTCTATAAATACACTAGGGAGGTAAATACCAGGGAAGGTTAAGCTTATTTAAGCTAAAAGACAATGATGGCACAAGAACTGTTATTAGGAACTTGGAAACATTTTTGGAAAGGAGAAGCATATGGAGGAAGGATGGGTTCCATCTAAATTAAAATGGAACCAGACTCCTGGCATGTAAATTTTAAAAAAAAGTTGTAGAGGAGTTTTAAATCTAAGGGCTGGGGGGAAAGCCAAAAGACACAGAGGAGCACACAATTTGGACAGAGAGGGGAGGATTGACTAAACAGGATACTCTATATCGGGGTCGGCAACCTTTCAGAAGTGGTGTGCCGAGTCTTCATTTATTCACTCTAATTTAAGGTTTTGCGTGCCAGTAATACATTTTAACGTTTTTAGAAGGTCTCTTTCTATAAGTCTATAATATATAACTAAACTATTGTTGTATGTAAAGTAAATAAGGTTTTTAAAATGTTTAAGAAGCTTCATTTAAAAGTAAATTAAAATGCATAGCCCCCCAGACCACTGAAAATCAGCTGGCATGCTGCATTCGGCACACGTACCATACGTTGACTACCCCTGCTCTATATCCTAGTAAAGAAGATAGGATAGAAGTTGATAAAGTACAGGTAGGAACTGTAGGAAAACAGTCAAATGAAAAAGAGTCCCATTCAGAGTCCCATAACATGAAGGCAGACAACTAAATATTGACAAAATGTACTAGTGCTCATATACAAATGCTAGAAGTTTAAATACTAAGATGGGTGAACTTGAGTTCCTGGTTTTAAATAAGGATATTGATATAATGGTGATCACATAAACTTGGTGGAACAATGATAATCAGTGGTACATGGTAATCCCAGGGTACAATATATATAGGTATGACAAAGTAGGTCATGCTGGAGGGGGAATGGCACTATATGTGAAAGATAGCATATAGTCAAATATAACGCATTTTTAATTAATCAAACTGTACCATAGAATCTTTATGGATAGAAATCCCATGCTTGAACTATAAGGGTACAGAAGTAGGAATATATTACCAACCACCTGATCAGGATGGTGATGGTGATTATGAGATGCTCAGGGAAATTGTACAGGCTACAAAAACAGAAAACTCAATAATAATGGGGGATTTCAACTGTCCTCATATTGACTGGTTACATGTCACATCAGGACAGGATGGAGACATAAAAATTCTAGACACCATTAATGACTGCTTCTTGGAGCAGCTAGTCCTGGAACCAATGAAGGGAAAGGCAATTCTTGATTTAGTCCTAAGTGGAGCAAACGATCTGTTCCAAGAGGTGAATACAGGGTGAACTGATCGGTAATAGCAAACATAAAGTAATTAAATTTAACATCCTTGTTGGGGGTGGAGAGGAAATATCAAAGAAAGCTACCACTATAGCATTTAACTTCAAAAGGGGGAACTACACAAAAATGAGGAAGCTAGGTTATGTCTACACTGGCAATTGAACGACAAAATTTTTGTCTTTCAGAAGTGTTAAAAAAACATGAAAGACAAACATTTTGCGGATGACAACCGCCAGTGTGAACAGCACTTTGTCAGCAGGAACGCTCTCCTGCCAACTACGCAAACGCTGCTCTTTGTGGGTGGAAGTTTTTTGTCGGTGGGAGAGTCGACAAACAGCAGCTACACAGTGAGACTTTTAGCGGCATGGCTGTAGCGACACAGCCATGTCCCTAAAAGCTGTGTGCTGTAGACATAGCCCTAGTTAAACATAAATTAAAAAAGAACAGTCACAAAAGTGACATGCCTGCAATCTGCATGGAAAATATTTTAAAACCCCATAATAGAAGCTCAAACTAAATGTATATCCAAAAAAAAAAAAAGTGTAAGAGAACAAAAAAAATACCCACACGACCATAGCTAAACAGCGTAAATGAGGCAGTTAGAGGCAAAAAGGTATAATTTAAAAATTGGAAGTCAAATCCTAGTGAGAAAAATAGAAAGGAGCGAAAACTCTGGCAAGTCAAGTATAAAAGTTTAAATAGGCAGACCAAAAAAGAATTTAAAGAGGAACTAGCTAAAGATATAAAAACTACAACATTTTTAAGTACATCAGAAGCAGGAAACCTGCAAACAACCAGTGGGGCCACTGGACAATCAACATGCTAACTGAGCACTCAAGGAAGACAAGACTGATGCAGAGAAGCCAAATGGATTTTATGCATCAGTCTTCACCTCAGAGGATGTGAGGGAGAATCCTACACCTGAGGCATCTGAGGAACTACCCCACATTTAGCTGTCATGAGGATGTTTTGGAACAAATTGATAAAATGAACTCTAATAACCCACCAGGACCAGATGGTATTCTCCCAGGAGTTCTGAAG
The DNA here is from genome assembly GCF_002925995.2 of Terrapene triunguis. Classification (NCBI taxonomy): domain Eukaryota; kingdom Metazoa; phylum Chordata; order Testudines; family Emydidae; genus Terrapene; species Terrapene triunguis. The sequence goes on along the minus strand of NW_020664374.1, from coordinate 6,825,901 downwards.
AACTAATAACTGTGGTATGTGAATTATCATTTAAATTTGCCCTCTACCAGATGACTGGAGGATAGCTAATATAAAGCCAATTTTAAAAAAAAAAAGGTCTCCAGAGGCAATCCTAGCTATTACAGCCTGGAAAGCCTAACTTCAGTACCAGGTAAACTGACTGAAACGATAGTAAAAAATTATCAGACACATACATGAATGTGATATGTTAGGGAAAATTCAACATGGGTTTTGTACAGGGAAATCATGCCTCACTAGTCTATTAGAATTCTTTGAGGGTCTCAACAAGCATATGGACAAGGCTGATCCAACTGATATAATATACGTACACTTTCAGAAAGCCTTTCACAAGATCCGGCACCAAAGACACATGAAGCATGGGATTAGAAGAAAGGTCTTCTTATGAATCAGTAACTGGTTAAAAGACAGGAGAAAATGGGTAAGAATAAATGGTTAATTTTCACAATGGAAAGTAGTAAATAGTGGGGTCCTCCAATAATCTGTACTTGACCTGTGCTAAATAATCTGGAAGAGTGGGTGAATGGTGAGGTGTCAAAATTTTCAGAAGATACAAAATTACTCAAGATAGGTAAATCAAAGCTGACAGTGAAGAGTTACAAAGGGATCTCACTAAACTGAGTGACTGGGCAACACAATGGCAGATGAACTTCAATGTTGATAAATGCATAATCCTAACTATGCATTCAAAATAATGGGTCTAAATTAGCTGCTACCACTCAAGAAATGTGTACCAGCAATCAAAAAAGCTACCAGAATGTTATGAACCTTTAGCAAAACTATAGATCATAGTGCCACTATATAAATTCATGCTATGCTCACAAGCTTGCATATTGTGTGCAGTTCTGGTTGCCCCCATCTTAAAAAAAAAAGGCATGTTAAAATTAGAAAAGGTACAGAGAAGGGCAACAAGAATGATTAAGCTTCCATATGAGGCGAGTTTAGAAAGACTAGGACTTTTCAGCTTAGAGAAGAGATGACTTAGGGTGGGGGATATGATAGGGGTCTATAAAATCTTGAATAGTGTAGAGAAAGTGAATAGGGAAGTGATTTTTACCTCTTCACATAACACAAGAACCAAGGATCACCCAATGAAATTAATAGGCAGTGGGGATAAAACAAACAAAAGAAAGCACTTTTTTACATAACCATACACAATGTGCAGGCCAAAAGTATAACTGGGTTCAAAAAATAATTAGAGAAATTCTTGAAGGATAAGTCCATCAATGGCTACTAGCCTAAATGGTCATGGATGTAATGCCATGATCTAGATGTTCCTGAACTTCTGACTGCCAGAAGCTGGGACTGGATGACAGGGGATGGATTACTAAATAATTGCCATGATACGTTCATTCCCTTTGAATCATCTGGCAGCAGCCACTGTCCAAAGACAGGATACTCATCTAGATGGACCATTGGTATGATCTTATGCTCACATATTCTTATGCCATTCTTATGCTCACATATTCTTAAGAACAAATGAATATAAACTAGCCATGAACAAATTCAGGCTGGAAATTAGAAAGTTTCTAACCATCAAAGGGGTGAGTTACTGAAACAGCCTCCCAGTAAGAGTTGTAGGGGTAAACAACTTAATTAGTTTTAACACAGAGCTGGGCAAATTTGTAAGTACAATTGTATGATGGGGTTGCTTTTGAGGGTAAGAAGCATGGCTCAACAGTCCTGGGGCTCACTTCAGGTTTATGCCTTATATTGCTAAAGCTCATGCTTCAGTGTTTCTGCCAGCCACTGGCAGAGGTTAGGAAGTGATTTCCCCCCAGAGTTTATTCAGGGATGTCATGGCTATAGATGGGGCATTTGGCAGGGCTCTGAAGTCGTATTGTCTCTCTCAATTGCTTGGCTGGCTGGTTCTTGCTCACATGCTCAGGGTCTAATTAATCCCCATATTTGGGATTGGGAAGGAATTTTCCTCCAGGTCAGATTGACCTTGGGTGTTTTTGTTTGTTTGTTTGTTTTTTACCTTCCACTTGCCAGGACTATCTGGCAATATCTCACTTAATCATTTCCCTGCCATAGAGAGTACACTTATAAAGTTTGTGGATGATACCAAGCTGGGAGGAGTTGTAAGTGCTTTGGAAGATATGACTAAAATGAAAAATGATCTGGACAAACTGGAGAAATGGTCTGAAATAAATAAGATTAAATTCAATAAGGACAAATGCAAAGTAATCTACTTAGGAAGGAACAATCAGTTGCACACATACAAAATGGGAAATGACTGCCTCGGAAGGAATACTGTGGAAAGGGATCTGGGAGTCACAGTGGACCATGAGCTAAGAATGAGTGAACAGTGTAACACTGTTGCAAAAAAAGCTAACATCATTCTGGGATGTATTAGCAGGAGTGTTGTAAGCAAGACATGAGAAGTAATTCGTCTGCTCCACTCCACACTGATTAGGCCTCAACTGGAGTATTGTGTCATGTTCTGGGCACCACATTTCAGGAAAGATGTGGACAAATTGGAGAAAGTCCAGAGAAAAGCAACAAAAATGATTAAAGGTCTAGATAACATGACGTATGAGGGAAGATTGAAAAATTGGGTTTGTTTAGTCTGCAAAAGGAAGATTGCAAGGGACCATGATAACTGTTTTCAAGTACATAAAAGGTTGTTACAAGGAGGAGGGAGAAAAATTGTTCTTCTTGACCTCTGAGGATAGGACAAGAAGCAATGGGCTTAAATTGCAGCAAGGGAGGTTTAAGTTGGACATTAGGAAAAAAACTTCCTAACTGTTAGGGTGGTTAAGCACTGGAATAAATTGCCTAAGGAGGTTGTTGAATCTCCATCCTTGGAGATTTTCAAGAGCAAGTTCAACAAACACCTGTTAGGGATGGTCTAGATAATTCTTAGTTCTGCCATGAGTGCAGGGGACTGGACTAGATGACCCCTCGAGGTCCCTTCCAGTCCCATGATTCTATAAGCAAATTGTAAATGCTATAGGGGTGTTACAAGGTAACTTCTTGTGGTCACTTTCCTGTGCACAAGCCCAATCCTGGCTGCTGAACATAGCTAGTGTTATTCTAAGAGATGCGTTTATTGATATCATCCTGTTAGAGTTGAGACGAAAGTTGTTGCAAAATGTTAGTGCCTTTGTAGCAACCCACCAAGTGTAGTGGAAAGTGGTTAACTTCTCCTATAATCAGGAAACTCATAGGGTCATACATACATATTAATTTCTATAAATGCCTGTGAAAAGTGGGTATATCCTTTGAATCAGTCCTTATCCCGATAGATGTACCCAAATGGATACACAAAGATGCAGCAGGTTATAATAGTGTCAACTTAAATACCTGCATTTGGGAACAAAGTGTTAGCTATTCATATACCACTGAGTTCCTTGAGGGTCCTCATATTTGTCTGGATCCTGATGAAGGAAAATGCCACTATAGCTTACAGTCAAATAGCAATAACCATTCGGCTTTAGTTCTAGTAAACAATCATTGCCTATGTGTCAGAAGCTGGTGCACACATTTTTTTTTTGTTAATGTCTTTTATTATATAAGTCATAACTCTTACAGTCATTTATATTTGTGTCATGTATATGCTGTAGAGGGATGTGATATTAATTTTGTGGTTAAAATGTCTCTGTACAAAGTGTTTCTGTATCATATATGTTATATAAACATGTAAATTCACTCAATCTGGACATAAATGTATCCATGTTGCAATGATTAGTAGAAAACCCAAGTTTAAAACAACATCTAAAGGAATTGGAGGAACGGGGCAAAAATGTCATTCTAACCATGCACCACTCCATTAGTAAGATAGAAAAGATCCTAAAGAGAGTGCAGAAAGAAACATCTTTTGCACACTGGTGAGAAAGTTTATTTTGAGCCCCACAAATTTTAAGGAAGCTTTGAGTGTTTTGATCCATCCATTTTTCATTATTCTAATAGTGCAACTTGGTTTAATTGTTGCCATAATTGTAAATGTGTATTGGGTAAAAAGGAAGTAGAGAGCTCTCTACAGGAACCCAAGGTATATCATTATGCCAGCAGTCTAGTAGTAGACAGGTGTGACGACAATGACAACTAGATCATCAAGTCACCAAGGAGGGGATATTGTAGAGAGAATTTTTCAAACCACCATTTTGTTTGTTTATGTTGTAGTTTGTCCATAATTTTGGTATCCCTTCTTGTTGGGCCAGTTGGCGCCCTTTTAAGTTAAGGCAGGAAAGATGGTGTCATGTGACCTAGGTAATCTGCCCAATAACAAGAGGGCATAAAAGGTCTGTGCACCCTGTGCCAGGAGTTGTCCATCCTGATGGCAGTCCACTGTTTAGGGTGTCCTAGCTAAGACTGCGTGTCAACGAAAGAAGAGAAGATCTGCCTGCCATTCTTTTTGCTGATCCTGAGTGTGTCCGCTCCTGAGTACCTGTGTCGTGTGGTTGTGTGTCTCCGGTTCCCGATGTTGTTGATGATCCTGCTGTGCCCCTGGATCCAGGTGTGTGCTCCCTGTCTGTGATAGCCTCTGATCTGGTGATGTACTGACTTACCTGAATTAGTTGTATACCTACCTTATGTTTGTTGAATTAACAACCGAGAGCTTTGTGTTACCCTTTTATGTGAACTGTTATTTAGTTGGGAGTCCTGTTTAATAAATTTGACTTTTTTTTGTATTTTATATCCTGTTTACTTTGTGTTATTCCCGTGAATATCACCCCCGGTGACTACGAGTTTGTAGGGTGGGGGCTGGTAGCTAAATTCAGTAGCTCCCTGTTGAATACCCTTTCTGGGTTAACACTGTGAATTTATTATTTATTGAATTTAGTGGCATACTTTTTTTCTTAAACTCATCTGAAAACAATTCATAATAACGTTGGCATCTTACATGAGGCTTGAGAGGGAGAGCTCTACCTGTTAACCAAGTAATCTGGGGGTTCATTGGAGGCTTAGGGGATGCTTGGGGACAGTAAGAGAGTGTTTGGTGGCTAATGGATGGAGCAGGTCAGAAGTACCAATTTGAAAGCCATTCTGGGTGGGGAGAGGGACAGGTAGGATTGTTGATATCTGAAAGTGTCAAGCTACATATGGAGGAGGGCAATGAACTCTCAGTTGACTTCACTTCCTCATTTCCCTGCTGGCCCCGGATGAGTAGGGAGAGAGAGCCACTATCCATCTCTCCATAAAAATCTCTGATAGAGCAAATTCTGATGCCAACACACTACCTTATGAGTATGGCTCCTGATGCTGTATATTACTCACTCATTAAGGAACTTTTTAATGTACTATTCCTGATGGACTTCCACAACAGAATGGGTTTCAGTTTCAGCAAGCATTCAATTTTATTTCCTTGAAAGTTGAGTCAAATATTATGCGCGTGAAAACAATATGAATTGTATAATATGGGTAGATTCTACAAACCCTTTGCCAAAGATTTTAAAATGGAGTATTGAAAAGATCTTTCCTTAACTCATTAATGGTATTTGGGAATAAAGTTTGCTCTTTTATCCTTCTTCTATTTTTGGTGTTTGTTTCTCTTCAGGGGTGCTTTTTCTTCCCTCCCTCCACTCATTTCATACTATATAATATGGGTAAGTATAACTTTCTTTGAATTATGTTTCAAGCATGCAAATTGGTAGATTAACAATAGAGTGAAAAAGTAGAAAAGTCTTGCCAGAATTCACACACAGTCTCTGCAGAATCATGATAAATTCCGTCAGCTATCTTTTGACCTTGGGAATAACATCACACACACACACAATACAGGATGCCCTATAGTATTAAAAGGCTGCAGGGAAGAAAGCTGAAATAAGAAAAGAAGAGACTTCTGAAATGCAAGAGAACATTTCTTTTGTCTCCTATTCTGTTTCTTCCTTACAAAAAAATCAGAATGTTAATTTGCTATAATTAAGTACACAATGGACTTATAATGGATATAAAGAACAAAATCATATATTTTATGATAAAAGTGAATTTCAGCTTCCAAAGTGAAAGCTTAACAGAATCTTAAAATGTGTATCTCTTTGTTTTATTCAGAACTTGTATTTTAAGCAGTCTTGAAGGTCTCTAAGGGTCATTCTCCTTACTTAAAGCTGCATTTGATATGTATATTTTGAATTTGAGTCCACTTTTATCAGTTGCCTAAGTACCAAATTAGGAATGGAACTTTACGCACCCAGGCTTGAAAATTTCTCCAATAAAGAAAAAATAAAGTACCTATAATTGCTTTTTCCTGGGTTAAACTTAAATTACATGTCATCAGTCAATGTGGTCAAATAATGGAGGGGTAAAATCATGAATATATTATGAATAAAACATTGTGATTCACTTCTATTTATAATTTGTGAATAGTCATATGACAGCTAGGTATTCAGGAAAATGTTCATGAGTATCAAGTTTCACAATCTCACACTGGATGAGCATTACTTATTATGAGAGCTCATCAGACCATTCTGACAAAATGACAACTTCTCATCTCTGAGAAAAAGAGCTCTCCAGCCTGGTGGTTATGCTGTGGAGACCCAGGTTCAAGTCCCTCTTCTACCTGATTCAGAGTCATCTGTAATAGGAAACTTTTCTCTGAGTCAGGAGGAGCGGGGATTTGAACCTGGGTACATCCCAAGAGAGTGCTTTCCCCACCTGTCTCCCTTCCCAAATCAAAAAGCTCAGACTTGGATCTGAAAACCAACATTTTGACACAATTCTGGTTTTGTGAAACTGTTGTAAAGTTTTTGGTTTTGTTTCAATGCAGAAAGAAAACAAATTTCAAAACCTTGAAAGGTGCTGTGAAACAGAATATTCTTCTGGACAGCTCTGCTTGTTCCCTATTCAGCACTTGTTCTTCTGTTGAAGTGTCAGTCATCCAACTAGGGGACAGACACAAAAACCTTGTCATTCTATTTCTGTTTCACTCCTCAATCACATAGACTTAAATCATTTTGATTGACTCAGATAAAGCACCAAGCTGATAATTATTTCACACTTCCCCATTCCCCTCTTCAACTCAGGACTGGTGGTGTTTTAATGTGAAATCCTGGCCTTATTGAAGTCAATGGGTGTTTGCCATTAACTTCAATGAGGCTGGGATTTCACCCTTGAAATGCTGACATTACTCTTCAGGTGTACTCTTTGGCCCCTGTGTTGCACTTCAGACCTGATCCAAAGCCTATTGAAGTCAAAGGCAATCTGATTTTGATGGAATTGGGATAAGGCCTTTAATTGTCAGGGATTGCAAGATTCAGTTTTGTGGTAAGTTTCATATTTGCATCTGAACTTTAGGGCCCTTATCCAACCATGACAATCCCCTGTACTTTTTGAAGTTTGCCAATCACTATCATATTATGTACTGCAGTGATCAATTCTGCATTGGCAGGGAAATTGACTGCATGTTCTAATCTTTTTTCTTTCTTTCTAGCCCTAATTTCTGTGATGCAATTATACTACTCATTCCCTATTTCAGAAGGGAAGTTTTAGTAGTCTAGTACAAGTAAAACTGATGATGAAGTATATGGCCTTGCTATTAAATCAGATTAAAAGTAACATCAAGAAACTATAAAACCGATCAGTATTCACAAGTTATTTAAACACAAATGATATGCAGCAATAAATCAGGACCATTAAAGACCTCCAAGCTTCTACCATGCAGGAGTGAAATTTGGATTAGCATTTAGGAAATGTTCATAGTTGTACACCCCCGTTATGTCAATGTGCAGCGGGAATATTTTAAAACTTCTTTCATAATAATTCTCCTAGAGACAGCAAGAGAAAGGTCAAATTACCTGCCTGATCCATTTTCCCTGTCCTCAAACTATCCTTATCATGCTATCTGTGACTTGGGATGGCAGGGAGGGGGGAAACCAAGCAACAGTGCCCTATTAGATCACGTAGAAATTGCTGTCAACCAACATTATACGGCACCTGAAATTACCTAGCAAGGTCTGACTGTGAGAAAAGTTTGTGTTACTAATTATGAGAAGACATTTTTATATATGGACAGGGTTATTTCTCAAGGTTTCTTCTATATTTATGGCAAATGTGTAATACCCGAGCTATGTTAAAAAAGATTTCAGACGCCATCTCATTGTGCATAATTTCTTTAATTATTCTTCTTGGATCTGGAAATTCATAATTAACTTTATGAATTTGCCTGGTTTCAATTAAGCTCATTTTTATGTCCAATTTCTCCCACAAATAACACACACTGAAACATGTGTGTGTGTTTTGGGTTGGGCATCTTGCTTATTCTCACACTTGTCATCTAACCCTGTTCTTTTCTTGTTTTTCTGTCTCTCAAAGCCAATTTTTGCCCCTTTGAAAAAATGTATGCATCTTTACAGCAAAGCCCTGAAACAAGAAAACATTTAGAAACAGGTTTAAATCCATCCTCATTCAACAAAACACTTAAGCAAGTGCTTAAATCTAGGTAGGGGTATCCCAAAAGGAAAATAATAAGTCTCTGCACTTTTTGTGCTACCTCAATGTCACAAAAGGAGAGGAGTGGGGGTGGAAATCTGCCCCACAATCTGTATACTTTATCCTACCTACAACTTTGGCCTGAAACTCTGAAAGTGACACTGAGTAGGATATAGGAGGAACAGAAATGAGGGGTCCTATCACAGGAGGCTACAAAGGAGAATTTTTTGAGTGTGTTGGTGGACCACCATTCTCCTAATTTTTTAAATGTTGAATTTTGTTTTGTTTTGATATTTTTTCACAATGACAGAGATAAACCTGGGTTAGTTATGGTACTAGTGTATCCTTAATAAAGTCTCTTTTCCCCACAGCACTACCCTAAACATAAATTGTACCCAAAACCAGAACTGCAATGAGACATTAGTACTATAGACCCATTCCTAGTTCCCCAGTCCATGGAATCACATGATGGGATCAGAATCTCAATTAAAAAAAATGTTTCTCCTCCTCACAGATGCAAAGGAAAGCTTGGAAATGTGAACCAAGGTCTGTTCTATACTACAGGGTTTGGTCAACATAAGCTGCCTTGTGTCCACCTAGCAGTGGAAGTGTCTTCACTTAAATTTGGCTCCCGCTCATGTAAGTGCCTTTCTATACTGATTTAATAACACCATCTCCATAAGCAGCATAGAGTCATGGTCAATGTAATTAGGTCAACACAGTGTCAGTATAGACCAGAGTCGGCAACCTTTGGCATGTGGCTCATCAGGGTAATCCGCTGGCAGGCCGCGAGACATTTTGTTTACATTGACCGTCCACAGGCATGGCCCCCCGCAGCTTCCAGTGACCGAGGTTCGCCATTCCTGGCCAATGGGAGCTGCGGGAAGTGGCACGGGCTTCAGGGACGTGCTGGCTGCCGCTTCCCGCAGCTCCCATTGGCTGGAACGGTGAACTGCGGCCACTGGGAGCTGCAGGGGGCCATGCCTGTGGACGGTCAATGTAAACAAAATGTCTCGTGGCCTGCCAGCGGATTACCCTGATGGGCCACATGCCAAAGGTTGCCAACCCCTGGTATAGACACTCCGTTGGGCTTTCAGGAGCCGTCACACAATGCTCCTCACTAACAATACAATCGATACAAGCACTCCTGGTGAGAATATGCACCACTGATACAAGGAGCCAAATGTGTACACAGAGAAGTAGTTTAATAACTCCGGTTGCTGTAGGCCAACTTAAGTTAGGTCAACATGATTTTGTAGCTTAAATATGGTCTAAGGGTAACCATTGTCTGGATGAGTCCTCAGACAGCATGAAACAACAGCTCCACGGGGTGTGAACTACCCCATTCATCTTTTCCTGAAACTCAGTGACCTACCAAGGAGGGATGGAAACATGATTAGGGAATGGCATTACGGTGGGGCCTTGGGGACCTCACCTAGGTTATCCCTGGGTCCCAGATTGCCTTAGTTTGGCCCTGTCCAAGACTATGACGGTAACAGTAAACTTTTGAAGAATGTGTGTTATTTGTGTCCCTTTAGCAATATCTATTTTATTGTTCATAATGCTGTGTTTTTGAAGAGGCATTATTATAATTCATGTGGTGATTTTTGCCTCACAGAAACAAAGCAAACTCGAATAGTACATTAATTGACATGACCGATACAAAAAATATCAGTGCTGTCAATATCACTCAGAGCATTTACAGCCATTTCAGCTTCTTTCATCTTGTTGTCTACCATTCATGTGAAATTCAATCGGATAATACACTATTACAAAGAAATCATGTCAAGCCATAATCCCCTATATTCAATATTGGCTCTGTAAATACAGAATGGACATGTATGGCAGATTAAGTCTTATGAATGTGCAGTTACACAGAAGTAAAGTGTCACCATGGCCTCTGGAGGTTGCCTATAACCCTGTGTCAGTATAAAACAAATATATATGATATAATACAAATGGTGGGGTGCTAAGGAGCAGGGGCAGCTCTATGTATTTTGCAGCCCCAAGCATGGCAGTCAGGCGGCTTTCGGTGGCGCGCCTGCGGGAGGTCCGCTGGTAATGCGGATTCGGCGTACCCGCCGCCGAATTGCCGCCGAAGCCGCGGGACCGGCGGACCTCCCGCAGGCATGCCGCTGAAGGCTGCCTGACTGCCGCCCTCACAGCGACTGGCAGGCCCCCCCCCAGGCACGCACTTGGTACACTGGTGCCTGGATCCACCCCTGCTAAGGAGGTAATGGCATAATAAGATGTATTAATATCCCGCAGCATCCTACTTTTTGGTGGATAATTAGATACGTGCATGGACAGATGTTATAACCAACCCATTTCCCTTTCACATTTTTCAGTGACTGTGGAAACAAAATTATCAAGTGTAGTCAAATTTTGAGAACCTTAAATCCCAAACTGAAATGGTTTTTGCTAAAGAAATTCTAGGAGGTGCCTGAACAAAACATTTTTAAAATGGGTTAGACACCCTGATTTGGTCAGATGTTATTGTGTCTGCAGTAGCAGACATTCAGTGCAAACCAAAATGAAACACTGCATAATGTTCTGTGCTAAGGAAATGGACAGTTAAGAATCAATCTCTATCTCACATTCCCAGCTCTGAACCTAAAAATGACAGCTATTATCCAGATTTACATTTTATCCCAGCTAGAATAAAGCCAATAAATCACTGGGCTTTTGGCTGCTCAGATAATTACAATGTTAGTAGCTGGCATAAGCTGCACTGGGGGAAAAGCTTGCAGAGGGTTAGAGCACAGTGTGGAAAGATTGACAGTGAAAAATGGGTTTGAATTCCATGTTAAGATGAGCACTTACAACATGCAAATGCTAAATGCTATAGCTAGTGCTGTTACAAACATAGCCCTTCTCATCAAATACTGGGAAAAGTAACTCTGTGTAGCAGAGAATCTCTGGAGAACTAATAGTGAAAGTGAACAATCACTAGCTTTGAAGTTTTGCTATGGAGTATTTTAACTAGGGCTGTCAAATGATTGAAAAAATGAACTGTGATTAATCAGAGATTTTTTTAAAAAATCGTGATTAATTGCAGTTTTAATCACACTGTTAAACAATACTAAGAAAACCATGTATTTAAATATTTTTGGATGTGTTCTATATTTTCAAATATGTTGATTTCAATTACTACACAGAATACAAAGTGGACAGTGCTCACTTTATATTATCATTTTTAATTACAAAAAAATAACAGAAATATTATTTTTCAAATAACCTCATACAAGTACTTCTGTGAAATCTCGTTATTGTTAAAGTGCATTGCAGGGTGGGAAATTACAGATAGAACCCCGTAAATGTAAATGTAAACAAACTTGTTTACTTGTTTGTCTTAGCGATTGGCTAAACAAAAAGTAGGACTGAATGGACTCGTAGGCTCTAAAGTTTTACATTGTTTTATTTTTGAGTGCAGTTATGTTACAAAATCGAATCTACATTTGTAAGTTGCACTTTCAGGATAAAGAGATTGCACTACAATACTTGTATGAGGTTAATTGAAAAATACTATTTCTTTTGTTTATCTTTATTACAGTGCAAATATTTCTACTCAAAATAATAATATGACGTGAGCACTGTACACTTTGTATTCTGTATTATAATTGAAATCAATATATTTGAAAATGTAGAAAAACATCCAAAATATTTATAATAAATTTAAATTGGTATTCTATAATAGGGTCCTATCAAATTCACAATCAATTTTGGTAAATTTCACAGTCATAGGATTTAAAAAATTGTAAATTTCATGATTTCAGATATTTAAATCTGAAATTTCACAGTGTTGTAACTATAGGAGTCCTGACCCAAAAGGGTTTGTGGGGGGGGTGGGGTCGCGGGGTTATTGTAGGGAGATCACAGTATTGCCAACCATATTTCTGCACTGCTGCTGCTAGTGACACTGACTTCATAGCTGGATGGCCAGAGAGTGGCAGCTGCTAGCCAGGAGCCCAGCTCCGAAGGCAGCGCCTCTGCCAGAAACAGCAGCACAGAATTAAAGATAGCATGGTATGGTATTGCCACTCTTACTTCTGTGCTGCTGCCTTCAGAGCTGGAACCTCGGCCAGCAGTCACCACCATAGGCGTCAAGTTTCTAATCTGCTGGGCGGTACTCCCCCCCGGATCCGCCCAGGCCCCGACCTCATTCCACCCCTTCCCCCAAGGCCCCACCCCACCCTGCTTCTTCCCACCCCACTCTGCCCTTGCCTCTTCCCCGCCTCTTCCCACCACACCTCTTCCCTACTCAGTCCTACCCCCCCTCCAAGCGAGCTGCGCCCTCGCTCCTCCCACCTCCCCCTCAGCGCCTCCTGACACCATGAAACATCTGATCTGTGGCAGGCAGTAGGCACTGGTATGGAGGAGGAGGCACTGATCGGTGGGGCCCGCTGGCAGGCAGAAGGCGCTGGGGGGAGGGGGAGGTTCTGTTAGGGGAGCTGCTGGTGGGTTCTCAACACTGACATTTTTTTTCCTGTGGGTGTTCCAGCCCCAAAGCACCCAAAGAGTCAGTTCCTATGGCTATCACTCTCTGCCCACCCAGCTATGAAAACAGAAGCTCAGAAGTAAGGGTGCCATGGTATGGCATTACCACCCTTATTTTTGTGCTGCTGCTGGTGGGGTGCTACCTTCAGAGCTGGGCGCTTGGTCAGCAGCTGCTGCTCTTCAGCCACCCAGCTCTGAAGGCAGTGCAGAAGTAAGGGTGGCAATACAGCAACCCCCCTACAATAATCTTGCAACACCCCACGAGCCCCTTTTGGGTCAAGACCCCCAGTTTGAGAAACGCTGGTCTTCCCCATATAATCTGTATAGTATATGGTAAAAGTACACAAAATACCAGATTTCATGGGGGAGACTAGATTTCATGGTCAGTGACGTGTTTTTCATGGCTGTGAATTTGGTAGGGGGCTAATTATTGTTTAGCAGTGTGGTTAAAACTGTGATTAATCACAATTAATTTTTTTTAATCAAGTCAGTTTGTTTTGAGTTATTCGCTTGAGTTAACTACCTAATTCTAACACATTCTTGTTTATCTTTTCCATGTAGTACAACGTGATCTCTATCTTCCTAACTTTTAATATTCTTTGGAAGTTTGCTCTTTTAAAGCTAGCATCACCTTGAATATTTGCTTAAATTTCATCTGTAAATACCTATTTGGTTATAGTACATAGATGGTCATAACTCAATGTGTTAGGATATCCAAAGATAATAGTGAATAGTAAGTAGAGCTGTATGGATTTGGTGAACGTTTCCTCATAAAGATGCAAGTAGAAGTGTTCGTCACTAAACTACAATTTATTTCATTTCAGGAGGCTTAAAATTATTCTTACTAAAATGTGAACTGAGTGCTCCCAAGTTCCTATGGTGCTTCATGGAAGTTGTGGTGGAAGAGGTGCCTCATGCCCCATATCTCCCATGATGCACTATAGTCTCTTTTCTGGTTGAACTGGCATAATGGGAGTCCCAATCATAAATGTTGAAATAAAACATTTAGATGTTTCCAAAATATTTTCTTTCAGAAATTTCTAATTCTGCAAAAGAACTCAATATGTCAGCATTCCTTCTTGATCCCAGACAAAAACAAATGTTGACATATTGGAATTTGCTGCTTTAATAGAACTGCCTAAAAAGGCATGTAAATAAAATTGGAAAATGTTGGATTTTCATTTGCTCATACTATCAACTTGAGGAAGTCATCATAAACATGGCTGTCAATTTATCTGCAATCACAACTGTCAGTTTGGGAGAAAGGAGAAAAACTGAAAGTCAAATTTTAAATTCAGTTTTCTGTATCATGTAATCATCATAATTTAATCTTGCACATGAGTCCCAACATTTCTCCAGTTGAATTCAATGGCCAAACTCTCATTTATTTGAATGGGAGCAGGATTAGACTGTAGATCACAAGAGCTTATTGTCTCAATAGGGAGTGTATATCAACCAAGTACAACCATTTATCCTCATACATAATTGATTTCACTACTACTGGAATGGGCCTTCCCCTTGCTTTTTGGAGTATTGTGTTTTGCTGCATTATAAAAAGCCACATCCTTCCCTTCTTGTGTAAAATTATGCAGGAATAGTCTTACTTGCAAAATTGCCTTTATTTCTCCCAGTTCCATCACATACTCCCACAGTCCATGCAGTATGGGACATCTCAGAAGTTCAACCAACAATTTTTCAGAAGGCAGAGATGGGTAAAGAACTCCATTGTAGATCCTATAGATCACAGCTAAAATGAGCTGGGCAAAATTTTTTGGTCAAACTTTTTTCTGGTGAAAAATTCTGGTTTATCCACACCGAAAATGTTTGGCAAATTCATATCAGTTTTGCCAAATTGTTCATATTGGGGAAAAATCAGAAATCTTTTGATATTTTGGAAAAAAAATCAATTTTCCATTTTAAATGACTTTTCATTTTGAAATTTCCTTTGCATTTATTTTTAAAAAATTAAAAACAAAAGTGCCTGAAGTAGAAATGAAAAGTTTTGTTCAACTCAAAATAAATGTATTTTCAACTTTTTGATTTGATGAATTTTTTTAAAAAAATCATTTGCAATTTGACACTAACTGATTTTTTCACGTTTGTTAATTGCCTGTGAACTGAAAAAAAATATTATTCACACAGCTCTACAGCTGTGTTGAGTATAACACACACATTCCCATACACTGCAACTACTGGCAAAGCAAATCAATGGAATTTCAATGAATACTTTTCTTCTGTATTCACCCAGCTGTACTCTTGGTACAGAATAATAATTTTTAAAGCATTTAATACACTCTGCAGTCTATAAAATTGACCATGAAGGGACCTCCAATTCCACAAACATGGCAATTTGCGCAGCTGTTCCCAAGTCATATCTTTTTCTATAGGCCCACAGTCCATATTTGATACCACAGGAGACCTGCTGTATACTTTGTATGGAGTGGTTATTTGATATCAGAGAAAAAATACTACATAGCATCATGTTCCCTCTGAGTAACCAGATACATTGTTTACTACTCCCCTTTTGGTCCACATAAAAGAAAGGAAGTAAATGGTCAATACAGAGTAACAGTGTTCCCTTTTATCATTTGCCTCCTATTCCCACTCACCAAAAACAATCTTTGTAACACTTTTCTTTGTTAATTGAGGCAACAACTGGCGAAGTGTTGTGACTGGCTGTGAATATGAAATATTTTAAACAGTTCAGTGAATGTCATCATGATCAGCAGTTTTCCTGTGAACATCTATATTTTTGCTCCTCTCTATTGCTTCTTAGATAAATATCTAACCATCGGCTTTCCGGGACATCGTGGAACAGGAGAAGGCAATAAGGTAGCAGGACTAATGTAGATTTCTTTTTCAGTGACTGGAAACATAGAAGTGTTGCAATCCTTGGGCTAGATTGTGTCATTTAGACACAACCCATAAAAGGACCCACACTGTGCACTACTCTGGAGGGAGCACTGGGCGATCCCAGGCATGCAACGTATGTGTGAGCACTACTACATCCCTTCCTAGGATGCAGGTTACTGCACCCCTGCAGTCAGCCAGCATCTTAGTGAGGTGCAGAGCCATGGCAGGGGTGTAGCAGGGGAGGAAGCCATGGCCTCACAACTTGCCCACCATCTCTGCCCCACTGTGGTATTATGATCTCCTGAGAAGTATGGAGGGAGCAGTTCTTGAGCCTTATGTGGCCATGTAATGTAGGAAGGGAGGAGAAGGTTCCATACACAACACACCTGCATAAAGGTCAGAGAAAATCTGGCCTAGTGCTGAGATGCTATACTAGAATTAGTCCGTAATCATTACAGTCATGGTTGACCTGTGAGATATTGAGGACTGACTGAGCTGCCTATATAGCAGCAAGATTACATGGATGATACAAATCCATCTATTTTAAAGTCACTGGCCCTCTTTGTTCCATTATGCATCTTTGGAATATATGAAAGCTCCTGATGGATAGCCTACTGGTAAATGAGACCAGACTAGGACCAGATGCTCTTTCAGCCCTACATCAAATATCTAAATATAGTTTCTTTCTGTTTGGATACTAAAAATGACTGTATGAAAAAAAAAAGTTTTGCTCCTTGCCTGGGACTATATGCACTGAATTTCTATACTAGTGATAAATGACCGAAACTCTACTAACCATGGAAAAATCTGAATAAAATGTAGCAAAGCAGTAATAAACTGAGTGAGATGATGCCACTAAGAAAACATGAAACTATGTCATTATGGAAATACATTCAAATTGTACGGTAATGAAACCGAGGAGATGAAGAACACTTGACTAAAATGTAAGGGCATACAGGCTGAAATGGAAACATGAATGAGAGGGATAAATTAGGTTGAAAGAGGAGAGGGGATGAATTGTAATGAAATGGGGAAAAGGTTAAAGCATTCAGATACCTTGGTGAAGGGCACTACATAAGAGCCTAGGTAAAAGGGATAGATAGCAATATTCAAGAAATGCTGCAAACACACGCATGAGTAACTTTACTTATACAGTATAAGTATAGTCCAATGGGACTACTCATGTGAGTAAAGTTACTAAAGGGATGGTAGGATTTGGCCATCATTAAGGGTTAAATTGTGCCACAGTAGTTCATGCTGAGCAACACCTTATTTCTTGATTAATTTTAGTGGGCCAATTCAAGGAGTAAGGATGGGGCAGAATTTGGCCCTGACTGGTTAACTGGTTAACTAAGTGCCTGATCGGACAAAGTGCTTGAGCACCTCCTGTTAAGAGCTGAACATCCTAAACACCCACTGATGGAGTTGCTCATCGCCTCACAGAATTGTAAACTCTTCCTGTGTCAGAAAGGCTGAGGGTATGTCTACACTATGAGAGTAGTTCGATTTTAGTTAAATCGAATATTTGAAATCGATATTAGAAAGTCGAACGTGTGTGTCCACACCAAGGACAGTAATTCGACTTTGTCAGTCCACACTACCAGGGAAAGCGTTGACATTGGAAGCAGTGCACTGTGGGCAGCTATCCCACAGTTCCCGCAGTCCCCGCTGCCCATTGGAATTCTGGGTCGATCCGCCAATGCCTTCTGGGTAAAAAAATGTGGCGAGGGTGCTTTTGGGTAACTGTCGTCATCCGTCAGTCACTACCGCCCTCCCTCCCTCCCTGAAAGCACCGGCGGGAAATCAGTTCGCGCACTTTTTGATCAGTGACAGCGCGGACACCACAGCACTGCGATCATGGATCCCGCTGCGACCATCGCTGCAGTTGTGGCCGTTCTCAACGCCTCGCAGCTTATCATACACCTTTCCCTGAGGCAGATGCAGAGAAATCAGGCGAGGAGGCTACGGCACCGCCGTGAGGGCCTGAAGTCGGAGAGTAGCACAGAGCTGTCAGAAACCACGAGCCCCAGCGCCCAGGACATCACGGTGGCAATGGGTCATGTGGATTTTGTTGAACGGCGATTCTGGGCCCGGGAAACAAGCACGGAGTGGTGGGACCGCATAGTGCTTCAGGTCTGGGATGAATCCCAGTGGCTGCGAAACTTTCGCATGCGGAAGGGGACTTTCCTGGAACTTTGTGAGTTGCTGTCCCCTGCCCTGAAGCGCAAGGACACCCGCATGCGAGCAGCCCTGACTGTCCAGAAGCGAGTGGCCATAGCCCTCTGGAAGCTTGCAACGCCGGACAGCTACCGGTCAGTCGCGAACCACTTTGGCGTGGGCAAATCTACCGTGGGGGTTGTTGTCCTGCAAGTAGCCAAGGCAATCGTGAAGGTACTGCTGTCAAAGGTAGTGACCCTGGGAAACGCGCAGGCCATCATAGATAGCTTCGCTGCGATGGGATTCCCAAACTGCGGTGGGGCTATAGATGGGACTCACATCCCTATCCTGGGACCGGGCCACCAGGCCAGCCAGTACATTAACAGAAAGGGCTACTTTTCAATGGTGCTGCAAGCACTGGTGGACCACAGGGGACGTTTTACCAACATCAACGTCGGATGGCCGGGCAAGGTTCATGACGCTCGCGTGTTCAGGAACTCTGGTCTGTTTAGACGGCTGCAGGAAGGTATTTACTTCCCGGACCACAAAATAACTCTTGGGGATGTGGAGATGCCTACAGTGATCCTCGGGGACCCAGCCTACCCGCTAATGCCCTGGCTCATGAAGCCCTATACTGGCGCCCTGGACACAGAAAAAGAACTCTTCAACTACCGTCTGAGCAAGTGCAGAATGGTGGTGGAGTGTGCTTTTGGCCGTCTCAAAGGGAGATGGAGAAGCTTACTGACTCGCTGTGATCTCAGCGAAACCAATATCCCCATCGTTATAGCAGTTTGCTGTGTGCTCCACAATCTCTGTGAGAGCAAGGGGGAGACCTTTATGGCGGGGTGGGAGGTTGAGGCAAGTAGCCTGGCTGCTGATTACGCCCAGCCAGACAGCCGGGCGATTAGAAGATCCCAGCGGGACGCCCTGTGCATCCGGGAGGCTTTGAAAGCTAGGTTCCTGAGTGAGCAGGGCAACCTGTGACTTTTCAGTTTGTGTACAGAAAAGCTGAACCTGCCCCCGTTTCTTTACCCAGTTCATTTTGACTATCCTCTCCACTTACATACCCCCTTCACCCCCTTCCCCTTCCCAAAAAATAAAATCAGTTCTATTTTGTTAATGAACACCGTTCTCTGTATTGCTGTTTTCGCGGGAATGTTTTAAACCGGGGACGCAGACTGTGGCGGGGGGCGGGTTTAGTGTTCTGATGCAAATGATGCTTCTAAACTCCCGGAATGACAGGCTCCGCACTGGTGCACTGGTTATTTCAATGGAGCCTGCCAGCACTCCTGGGGGGGACTGCGTGTATGTGTCGGCTATGTGACTTTCTGGCAGGGGGAGTAGGGGTACAGATCCCCTGCTGCGTGGATCTGTGAGCCAGGATAAGGACCGCTGCATAAGATCTGTAACTGCCCTCCCCGGCCACAAAGTCACAGAGCAACCCCCCCGCCCCCAGAACATGAAAACCACCTCCAAGACTGACCAGGGTAACCAGTGACCGCACTGTGTATGTGTCCTAATGCTGCACCTGACCCCGCCTCTGTACCCTGCTAAAGGTGACTGTCCTGTCCAATTACCAAGCCCCTTCCCCCCCTTCAGACAGACTCTCCTCCAAAAGAACAGGATGGAAACAGTAATGATCAGCAACAAATCTTTTATTATGAACCACACATTAAACGTGGGGGGTGAAACTTGCACGGGGGCTTGTGTGAGGTGGGTAGGAAAGGACTTTTCAAATTTTGGGGAATGAGAGCATTCTAGTGCTAGAGCAGTCTGCAGGGGTGGAGTGAAAGTTTTAACGGCCCTTGCCGCCCCTCCTTCTTTGGACTTTGGGTGAGGGGGGTGTGGGACTTGGTGGCGGGGGAGGGTGGTTAGAGAGAGACTGCAGCGGGGCTCTCTCCTCCTGCCTCCGGTCCTGCAGAACATCCACAAGGCGGCGGAGCGTGTCCGTTTGCTCCCTCATTAGTCCAAGCAGCGTTTGAGTCGCCTGCTGGTCCTCCTGTCGCCACCTCTCCTCCCGTTCCATGACTGCTCGGTGCATTACTGACAAGTTCTCCCTCCACTGTGTCTGCTGGGCTGCCTGGGCTCGGGAGCATCCCATTAGTTCAGCAAACATGTCTTCCCGTGTCCTCTTCTTCCTCCTCCTAATGTGCGCTAGCCTCTGGGCAGATGTGGCTGTGGGAATTGGAAAAAGGGAGTGAATTCCTGAGACAGATCAATGTATCTGTGAACAGAGAACATAGTCTTTCTCTGTGAACAAGACCATGCAGAGCACCTATCACACGCGCACTGAGGACAAGGTCGAATTTTCGGCCCTCGCCTACAGTGCCTGCGGTCTTGCTGTGGCGAGCTGAGGAGCGGGGCAGGACACCGGACTTTGTCTAGCTGGCAAACATGGTAAGCCGTAGACTTGTGGCTGCTTAAAACTTTAAGAGTGGCACTGGCCTCCTTTCACATAGAAAGCAATGCGAGTCTCTGCTGGCAGCAATCCTGCAAGCATGAACTCTGTCCCTGTCCCACCCCCTCGCGGCTGTAAACCGCGTGGCTGTAAACCGGCGGTTGCAGTTCTGTAAAGGAACGGGCAAGCAGTCCCAATACTAACTGTCCCCTACCTAATTCAAAGCAGGGCGTCATGCCAGACATCACCCTCCTGAGGGTCTCGGAGAGCCAGAAGGAGAAGATGCTTCGGGACAGCCTGCAGAAACCGGGGCCATTTGCTGCTATGCTCTGCAAGGCCATGATCCCCGAATACCTGCTGGCGTTGTGGCATGGAAACGTGTCATACCACGGGGGGCCTAATAAGCTCTCCCTGCCCAGGAACCTGATAGTTAGGCTGGAAAGACACCTGCAGGAGGCCTATGAGGAGTTCCCCCAGGAGGATTTCGCCTCTATCCCAGGACACATCGACCAGTTTTTGGGTTAGGTGCCCTTGGAGGGACAAAAGAGTGGAGCGTCTTGGGCAGTATAATCATGAAGCGGACATTGTGAATTTTTTTTAAAATAGTTCGGACTATATATTGAAGCGCCCAAAGACAGACTAATCATGATACCCTTTCTTCAGATTCCCGTTTTGTTGCACTTTACTCTTTACATGTTTTGAAGCACTTTACCCATTGTTAATATTTTAAATGTTCCTGTTCTGTTATAAATAAATGTTTACATGTTTGAAAGCACTTTAGCTATTGTTAATATTTAAAATATGCAAGTTCTGTTAAAAATAAATGTTTACATGTTTACAGCACTTACTGCTTGATCCTTCCCCTGATTCTGTGTCCGGGGTAAGGGATGGGGACGGTTGGTAGGGGATCTCTGTGAGGGTGATGAAGAGCTCCTGGCTGTCGGGGAAATCAGGGGTGCCAGCGCTGTCGACTGCATCGTCCTCCTCATCTCCTTCTTCATCTTCCCCGTCCGCTAACATGTCCGAAGAGGAACCGGCCGAGGACAATATCCCATCCTCAGAGTCCACGGTCACTGGTGGGGTAGTGGTGGCGGCCGCACCTAGGATGGAATGCAGTGCCTCGTAGAAACGGGATGTGTGGGGCTGGGATCCGGAGCGTCCGTTTGCCTCTTTGGTCTTCTGGTAGCCTTGTCTCAGCTCCTTGATTTTCACGCAGCACTGCGTTGCATCCCGGCTGTATCCTCTCTCTGCCATGGCTTTAGAGATCTTCTCGTAGATCTTTGCATTCCGTCTTTTGGAGCGCAGCTCGGCAAGCACGGACTCATCTCCCCACACAGCGATGAGATCCAAGGCTTCCCGATCAGTCCATGCTGGGGCCCTCTTTCTAGTCTGGGATTGCACGGCCATCTCTGCTGGAGAGCTCTGCATCGTTGCCACTGCTGCTGAGCTCGCCACGCAGGAAATGAGATTCAAACTGCCCAGACAGGAAAAGGAATTCAAATTTTCCTGGGGTGTGGCTGGTCAGAGCATCCGAGCTCGGACTGCTGTCCAGAGCGTCAACAGAGTTGTGCACTGTGGGATAGCTCCCGGAGCTATTAGCGTCGATTTCCATCCACACCTAGCCTAATTCGATATGGCCATTTCGAATTTAGCGCTACTCCTCTCGTTGGGGAGGATTACAGAAATCGATTTAAAGAGAGCTCTATGTCGAACTAAATAGCCTCGTGGTGTGGACGGGTGCAGGGTTAATTCGATTTAACGGTGCTAAATTCGACATAAACGCCTAGTGTAGACCAGGCCTGAGAAAGGTCAGTTTTGCAGAACTGGAAAGTGAAGAGCAACTCATTGATTTTAATTGGAAATCAAGTTATAACCATGCCAATCAATGGTGTTTTAACTAGGCTGAATCTCAAAAGGGAGAAGCAAAATGGACTGAATTTGAAAGGGAAAAAAGTAGGTCTTTGAAGAAGAAAAAAAGATGAGACAGGGATTACTGAAATGGATGGGTGCAAAACAAGTTTATTCTTAGGAGGAAGCCCAAAAGAAATACATATACAGAGAGGGATTTGTTTGCAAATCCCTACAAAACTGCAATTTTCCTTTTACTGGTTCTTTTTTCTGGAGTTTAAGATATGATGTAGTATAACAATAACATTTCATTTTATAGCTGAAGTAGGCATCCCATTTCACAGCATAGATAGGTAGGACACTGTGTGCCAATATTCAAAGGACTGGAATAAAACAAACAAACAAACAAACAAAAAACTACCTGGGAATATTTCCTTCACCATGGAACAAATGTGGAAATTGCAATGTTTAAACAGAAAGAAATATACTCTGTTTTTAATTGATGGACATATATGTAATTTAATAAGATATTTCCTTCCTGACAGCTATATTTTTAATTAGCCTACTTCTGCATGTAATAAAGTCATAATACTTTGTTTATATATTCAGTCTACTGCTATGGAAATTTTAGTCATA
The DNA here is from genome assembly GCF_002925995.2 of Terrapene triunguis. Lineage (NCBI taxonomy): Eukaryota > Metazoa > Chordata > Testudines > Emydidae > Terrapene > Terrapene triunguis. Next base: position 6,803,121 of record NW_020664374.1, on the reverse strand, counting down.
AATTCAATATATATTCATTACTGTCAATTTATACCAGGACAGATAGAAGCAAATTATTATTATTACTAATAATATTTATTAGTAGTAGTGGTAGTAGTAAAGTAGAACCAAAAGGCCCCAACTGAGATGGGGGCCCCATTGTACTAGATACTGAATGTACACACCGTACTTAGTGCTGTATGAGATTACACACACACACACTTACCAACATTGTTTAGGTTGCAAAGTCAAGCACTCAAAAGTTAGGAAATACCAGAATTAAGTTTGCCTGTGCAATCTTAATTCACCCCCTTGTATATATGCATTATGATACAGTCTTTAATTGCATGATCACATACTATTTTTCCCACAGAACCCCTACCTCATTCAGTGCACAGATAGATGGTACTCAATGAGCAGCTATTCAGTATTTTGTTTGCTCCTCGTATAATTGCCCTAAGCCTTACTTACTGCACACTGTTCAAACCCTCCTCTGAAGACAGAATTATCAATTTCTTCATGAGGTTTTCTAGGCTGCTCATCACTATAGTATTTGGGTGCATTACAAACATTATTTAATCTTCCCAACATCCCTGTGAGATAAGGCTGTGGTATTATCACCATTTTACTGACGGTAAACGGAGGCACTGAGATTAAATAAAATGTTTTCACTCATTTTGGGTGCGCAATTTGAGATGATTAGAGTCATTTTTCTGCATAATTAGCCTTGTATATCATTTTATATGTTCAAAACACAGTTCCCACTAACTTCAGGGTTCAAGTCAGGCACCCAGAAAATGAGGAAGACATATTTATTGACCATTTGTGAAATATTTGGTTTGTGTGACTTGTCCAGCATCATATAAGAACTCTGTGGCACAGCCAGGGATAAAATCCACTTTTCTAGTGTGGAAGCAGAGAAAGAACTGACAGGAAGAGGATGCAATGCATGACAGTTCGTTAGCAAGAGTCAGGCTAACTGTAACCCTAATAACACGAGATTTGTAGAAGCGAGGAATGTGTGAGGCGAGTGGGAAAGAACTGTGTGAGAAGTTGTTGCGACCTTGTGTAGATAATATGGAATGTAGACTAAGAGTCTACATTAGTGAGCAAAACAAGATATCAGAATGACCTATGTATAAACAAAATGCAGCTGTTGCTCATTATTGTCTGTAACAAAAGGTATAAATGCTTGCTGTAATTGTTTACCTGTTGAGAGACCTGTTTAGCTCTCTCCCTCTATGCAAAATACAGAAAAAAATAAAGTATCTGATTTGCTGTACCCAAACAAAAAGTGAGAACTCTGTTATTCTCCGACACTAGTAACTATCCACTGGAAATCTGACCCATCAGAGAGAGACCTACCAGTCCATTTATATTACAGCGATGCTGTTTGCAACACCATAGTTAAGATTGAGTTCCAATTTTCATTAACAGCATGGATTCAGCTTCTTTGTTTTGCTTTAAAAATAGAGTACATCTTCTCCAAATTTGCAACTTACTCTCTGAACAGACAATAAAATTCTGATAATTTACAAGTAACTGTTAATCACTTTATGAATTAAAATTAATTAAAAACTGGGTACTTTAAGAAATTTAACATCTGGGTCAATCTTTTCTTATGATCTTAATGTGAGAATAAAGCAGACATTTCAAACTATGCATACAATTAAAATTAATTGAAATCTTTCACATATGCCATATTTGAATAAATTAGTTTGTAATTAAACTAAGTTAGTAATGATTGTTAAATCTAATTGTTATAGTTATATAGTCTATAGTCAGGCTCAGGGTCAACAGATCAGATAACCCATAAGTGGGATCATTGTGACATCACAGGTAACTCAACCAATTACCTCTATTCCTCTACAACTAATTTGCCTGCAACACTTCTATTGGTTATAATGACTCAGTGGTATTAGGGAGATTGATCACATGGTTTAAGAGTTCTCATTGGTAGATTAACTGGCCCAAATGTCACTGCTCTTTAAAGGTTTCATTGGATATCAGTACTTTAAATGCTCCCCAGGGCCCTGCTGCCTAGAACCTGCCACTCATTGAAGCAGTACTGCTGGGGGAACTGAGGCAGCAGAACCAGGGGAGCTCCTGAAGCACAGAGAAACTGGGACATAGGGACTGGGCTCTCCCTGCTCTTCTCCTTTCACATAGCACCAGTCTCACTACTACAGCCCTGTCAACCAATGAGTTAATTGCAATTAAAGGGTCAGATTCACAAGTACACCATAATTGTCTTGCACTGCTCTCATGATGCAAAACAGTTGCAAACCCATTTAACTGGCTAGTGTGCTCAGTCTGCTTTGTAGTGCTTTGGGGTACCACTGAATCTACACTTAAAAGTTAAAATTTAAAACAATGATTTAATGTTGATGCTTCATATCAACAAATCATTAGAAATATGGCACAGTTGCATTCTCTTTGTTTGGTTTTTGTTTGGTTGGTTTATTGTTTGTGTCTTATATTTTTAATAATTTTAAAAACTAAGGAAATTCCCAGACACAAATTATGTTAAAATGGAATTAATTTGAGAGTACATTTCAGTAAATCTTGCAAAGATTTGGCCTCCCTTCAGTTGCGCATCTTATCCAAAAGTGGTGTTGCATGCTCTTTGGCTGTGTCATTAGGATGGACAAAAACACCCCAGCATACTGCACTCTCAAACTTTCCTTTGATGTAGAAAGGGGTGTGCACCTTGACCTTACCTGGTGTTGACTGTTGCACTGCCCGAGAAATTCATGGATTTTTAGGATTGAACCAAATCTGGGAACTTTGCTTCATGGTGCTTGGCGTGATGCCATCACCTGTGGTCTCTGGCTAACACAACAGTCCTTCATAAACTATGAGCATGTGTAAAAAGAATGTGGTATGGTATACTGTTTTCTTGAAAAATAGTATTACAAGGTAATAATCCAAAACTCAGTCAGAAATATACCGGTCACACCCATTGTCACTCACATACAGAGCTTCCATTACATCTTCTATCAGATGAAAAGATGTCTCATTTAAAAAAAAAGTGTTTTACAATCTATTTTGTTCATCAATCCACAAAATGGCCAAAAAGCCATCTCACAATCTACCATATATTCATTGATTTAAAGTGCCTATATATTGCAATTAAAACATTACTGTTTATTTCAGTCAAACACAGGGATGTTATGCATGATTCCCTCTTCAGCCTCAACAAATCACAATGCCACAAGGAAGTGCACTGAAATATATTTATCTGAATGTAAACTCAGCAGATTTCAGGCTCAAAAATACACACAAGTGTCTTAATTACACAGACTATTTTAATGAAACTTTAAGAGGGCAGTTTTAAGTCACATGAAAGAGAAAGATCAAAGCAATAGTAATACAATACTGCTACTGAAACTACTCCCCATTGTGCATGTACCATATTTGTTCAATAGAAGTGGACAAACCCTGAGACATATTTTTGATAGCCACAAAGTTCAACAAACTAAGGGTATGTCTTCACTGCACAATTAATCCAGATGATAAGCACACGGGTCAGCCTCGCCACCCTCGCTCACACCTCGGGGTGTGAGCATCCCCACAGCAAAGCCCTACCCATGTTACTGTGTCCTCATTGTTTCTGCCCTTGCCTGCGTGTGTGTAGGGCATATCCCATAGTTCTTTGTGCTAAGACACTTTCAGATTCTTGCTCAGATAATTGTGCCAATTGTGGGAGTGATTTTGACCGCATATGCTCTGCAAAGTGGGTGGCTTTCAGTCTGACAATGTGGAATCCATACTCTAACCTACACCACTGTAGTAAACTAGTGTGGGCTTAAAGTACTTCCAGGTTTTTCTGTGTGGATGGTAGGGGGACTCAGGCTAAAACCTGGGTAAGAGCTGAGGTTAACAGTGAAATGAAGACATACCTTATATCCCAACCCCAGATTCCTTTCTGTCTTGGGCAGGAACGTAGTGGTAAATTTGACTGATGGAATGGTGACACAAGCTGGGTAATATCTTTTATTAGACCAATTTCTGTTGGTGAAAGAGACACACCTCTGAGTTTACACAGGGCTCTTCTTCAGGCCTAGGAAATGTGCTCAGAGTGATGGAATGGTGTGATGTTTAAGTCATGACACAATGCTGGGAATCTACGTCTTCTGACCTTAAACTTGCAAACTTTAACTTTGGTTATTGTAACAGGCTTAAGGGTTTCAGGGCTCAAGCAAGCTGAGCCTGATTACTAAAAAGGCACACCTGGGTTGGATCAGAGGATTCCTTATAAAAATCAGCAAGAACATGCAGGGTACAGTTGACAGGAAAAAAAAGCCGGGGCTCCCAGACAGAAAGAGCTGAGATTGGTGGCTTCAGGTGGAGCAGCCTGGCCCAGAGGAAGAGCAATGTGTGTGGAAGAAGAACTAGGGATGAGTATGAACATCTGTGTTAAGGTTATGGACTTTATTTGGGGGACTCTCTAAGGATTGTTTGAATCATTTACTGTTATTAAACTGCTCCAGGAGGGTGTGTGGGGGGGTGGGTGTGGGGGGTGTTATCAGACACAAGAGAGACTGTGCAGTTCTTAAGGGGCCTCCAAGAGATATCTGTGGCTATAAGGGGTGCTCAGTAAGTGACCACCCCGCTACAGTGCTGCAGGCTAGAATGCAGTCATTTTAGGTAGAATAAGATGGGATTTCCCCAGAATGCTTCAAGCAGCCTTAAGACATAGGATACAATGACATACAACATCTGAAAGGGGCAATGCAAACAATAACTTTGACTCTTGTCTCTTATGCCGTCAAAATCTCAAGTTTAACATTTCTCTGTATTAAACCAAACAAACAGAAATCAATAAAAATAAATCCATATGCATTACAAAATGTTTTTTTCCCCATCTATGTATTTAGACGCAAACTTAGAAAGAAAACTACTGGTACAAGCATTTCAGAGCTATCATTTTCTCCTACTGGTACTGGCCCCTTTTTATATGAAGACAAATTCCTCACACCTTTCAACACTGTGCGTGTGCAAGCATCAGAAAAATCCCATTATTGCTACTTGTCAGGTTTCTCTATTATTCTCTTGGCAGCATGCTATGCATTAATTTCCTACTGCATCCAAATAAAGAAATTCAGACCGGTATATCTAGGACACATTTTTTCTCACATAGAATAATCAAGATAAAAAATCAGAGAATTGCAATCAATTATTTTAAGTACCAGTTTCCTTGAGTACTGTATGTTTTATCTGAAGAAATGCATCAAACTAAGATTTGCATTATTCTGCTTCTATTAGTGTATTTATAGCCTTTACAATCTGTTTGCCCATCTTTTTCAATACTGTATGTCCAGTGAAATTGTCGTTACAGTTTATAGGCTAAAATCCCGAGTGAAGAATTTGCAGTGAATCATTTGCCGGATTAATTTACTTCCTTTTCTGCTTGTGGAACATGCATAAGCAGTTTCTGTTAATTTTATTATCTGATTTCATTTGTTGTCTGATCCAAAACCCATTGAAGTTAATGGAAGTATTTCTACTGACTTTGATGGACTTTGGCTTTAGCCCTGGATGGATATCTCCTCTGGTTTTTTAATCTATAGAGACTGATCACACGTGTTCTAAATTCAAGCTCTATTGCTGTAGGCCTGCAAACAGTTATAGTCACGCTTAATTTCACTCCTGTGACGAGTCACATGTTAAACTTAATGCCGCTACTCGTAGGCGGGTGAATGTCTGCAGGCCCTAGTCTTGGAGTGTGGGCCTTACTGAACAGGGGTACACTCCAGCTTCATTATAATATTGAATATTCCCCCTTTGCTCTCTTACAATCCACTTGCCATCAGTAAAACCTTCTTCAATTACTCGTAATACATTGCAATGCATCATTAGATAAATGCCTTTTTAATAAAGAGAATCCAGGTGTACTGGTAAAATACGATGATTGAATACCTTTAATCTCTCAGCTTCATTAGGCAGTGACAGTCTGTCATGGTCTTTTCTTATTTATTCTGCTAGAGTTGCCAAGCCTTTCCTGTGGCTATTAATGATGACAGATCATTTATTACTTTATGAGAACACAAATACATTTCCATCTCTGTCTTATGCATTTTCCCAACCCCACAGATTGTCAATTTAGAAAGCTGCTTGCGCTCCAGAAAAAAAACCCCTCTTGCTTCAAGCTGAAACATGCTGTACAACTGCACCCTTAATTATGGATTAGTTTAGCATTCCATTGTCATATGTCAACAATGTTTCCTTTGGAAAATACAGTGTTTCTTATTCTGACTCCCTTTTTAAAACGAAAGTTTAATAGAGTTAAGTTGCCTCCTAGATAAGGATGAACTAAAGTTTCACCCTTTTGTTCAAAACAAGGCAAGGCATGTTTGACTTCTCTGCTGCAGTTCAAAATGTGAAGGTCAGAATAAATAAGTCTCACACAGAGGAAGATTATTGAAGGGCATATTATCTGTAGTGACGCATTCCTATTCAAAGCAAAGCAAACCTTCACCACAATGACCACAATGTTATTCATTAATCACTATGGATACGGTGTCAGTGGTGAATTTGACATGCTAAGAAGACAATTTCAGTTTGCAAGGAAATTATATATTTTCCCTTCAAAGAGAATAATCCTAGTTTATGATATAAGAAACACAAAACAATCTACTTTCCTTCACATCAGGGGAATTACTACTCTACAAACTCAAATTGTTGGTAAGGTACCCACCAATAATACTGATTGACTTGGAAGTGTTTTTTTCACTAGCAAATGAAATTGGCATTCTAGTTTTTAACGTTTAACAATAATGGATGCAAATAACTCGCCTATCATATTGAAATATCCTCGGAACAGTTCTGTATGGAGACTTTTGCTGAATCTAGAAGGTTCCTAAATGTAAATGACTTCTCATTATCTGAATGTCATGGATCAGAATAATTATTAATTCCTGTAAAAATGATGGTATGTTAAAGTAGCATTGTCAATTATGCATGAACAGGTACTAATCAAATGGATAGATACTCATGTAAAATTATACAACCATATGGACAACAAGTTATAGTGCAGCAACTTGCACCATACCTTGACTTTTATTTTTGCAGTAGCAACAACCCTTATTTCTACTGTGTTTAGGATTTAACTTTGGGGGTTCTGAATGATCTGTACTGCTCATCACAAGCCTAAATAATATAGTGATGGGCATATTAGAAATAAATAGAGCTAGAGATACAGTGATTTATATGGTATAGTCTTAAAATTTAAAAAGTGTCAAATTCTGGAAGGATGCATTTTGAATCAGAAAGTGCTACTGACCTCAACCTTAAAAACTTTTCATTTAATGTAAAAATATAAAATTGTTATATCATAAATACAAATAAGCTCTGCATGGTTACCAAAGGTTACATATGCCCTAAACCGATGTCTGACAGCTCTGCAATGCTAAGAAGCACATAGAATAATAGTAATGCCTAGCTCTTATGTACAGCTTTTCCTTAACAGATCTAAATGTGCTTTATAAAGGAGGTAAGGATCATTATCCCCATTTTACACCTGGGTAGTGGTGGTGGAAACGAGGCACAGAGAGTTGAAGCGACATGGCTGAGATCACCCAGCAGGCCAGCGACAGAGCCAGAAATAAAAACTAGGTTTCCTGAGTCACAGCCCAGTGCTCTGTCCACTGGGCAACACTACTTACCATCTCAGGGAAAATGTTTACGCCTTGCATTTTAGTTCCCTAGCAGGGGGCATCAAACTACCTCTTACAGGCTGTTCTGGATGCTTATGTCTAATAGGCTCAAACCTGCAAATGAATGTTCCAACTCCTGCCTCTGCAAGACACCTCTCACCCCAGGACCCTTACAGAGAACCCCTGCCTGAATATTCCCCAATGATCTCTTGGGGTCCCTGAGGTTTTAGTATTCCTGAGGCTTGGTTAGGGTGACCAGACATCCCATTTTTTTAAAGGGACAGTCCCGTATTTAAGCCCTTCTGCAGGTCTCCCGCCCCTATCAGTACTGGTGGATCCTGCTGCTGGCCGGATCCATGCTCGCCAGCCTGCTGCCCACCAACAGTGAGTGGGATGTCCAGTGGTCAACAATGGGGGTGGATGTGCAAGGCTGGTGGTGGGGCAAAAATGCAGCAAGCAGGGCCAGCTGTTCACCTTCCTGGTCCGTCAGCACAGCCCCGCTGCATGCCGGCTCTCGGCCAGCAGGGCCTCACCCCCCGCCATCCCATTTCCAGCTGGCACAAGCAGTGAGCTGCGGTGGTTGGTGACTGCGGGCAGGTGCCAGGTGGTGGCCGATTACATGTCACTTCTGCTGCCCACCCATTGGCCCTTTATGTGCTTCCCTCTCGCTGTGCTCAGTCTGCTCTGCCCCTTTACCACTCCCAGCCCCGCTGCTCCTCAATATCCCCCCCGGTGGGGTGCAGAGAACCAGCCCCTGGTCAGAGCACTGAGCTCACCAACAGCCTGGCCGGCAGACTCCTTCCTTCCCCCACTGCCTCTGTCTGGGCTGGTGCCCCGGGAAAACTCAAGACCCCACACAGCGCTGGCATGGGGAAGCCTCTCCGCCTCTCAGCTAAGCTCTGGAGTGGCAGATGGGGAGAGTGATTTCCAGCCTGTTCACACCTCAAACCTGCAGGCTCCACAGCATGCCCCTGGGTAGGGGCTTGTTTCCACCCTCTTCAATCCCCCCTCCCCGCCGCCCCGCAGCCCTGGGTCCTGCTCCGTCCCCTAGGCACCCTCTTCTGCTGAGCCACCTCTCTGGATGGGTTCGCTGAAGCCCCAGGAATCAGGTTCCCTGGGCCATGGTGCACAATGCATCCTTAGGGCTTAACCCCTTCCTGCTCGCGCTGTGGCCAGGGGACAGGAGGCAGCTGGGTTATGCTGGTGGCCAGCAGCAGCCTGGAGGTGTTAGCTGCCTTTTGACACTGTGAAGGCAGGAAGGGACAAGCTGTGTCCAGGCACAATGGAGCGGTGGGGGGAAGAGGGAAGAGATGAGCTCTGGAAAGACACAGGCCAGATCATCTTTACACACACACACACACACACACACACTGCAGCTGGAAGCAGCGCCCATCCCTTCCCTCCTGCAAGTGCTGAAAAGATGCTGCTGGCCACATTCTGGTGTGAACCTGGCAGAAATCTGGGGAGGGGAGGTATGTGACACTGCATACCCCCCACCCATGTGTTGCCTCAGGAAGATGCGGTGCCAGGTACTAGAAGAGGTAGGTCTGTCCCCAGACAGGTATGAAGGGCGGAGAACACCAGGGAAGGAGGGTTGGTTCGGTTGGTCCCCTTCCCTCACCCCTCCACCGTGTGAGAGAGGTGTATGAGAGTGTGTGTCACCCCACTCCGTATGTGCGCAGGAGTAGGGGTGTGTGTGTTACCTCTCCCCATGTGAACCCTAAAGCCTTAAAGTTAAGAAGGTTAATAAAAAGAATCCAACTATGCAGTACTTATTTTAAACAGGGTCTCAGTCAACTTGATGTTAATTTGAACGATGGTATGATTGATTGCCATTGAACTCGCTTGAATCTGAGTAATTTTACCAGGTGTCCCTGTCATAACTATAAAGAGAAGGGTAACAGCTCTCCTGTGTACCCTACTATAATCCCTCCTGGCCAGAGACACCAAAATCATTTTACCTGTAAAGGGTTAAGAAGCTCAGGTAACCTGGCTGACACCTGACCCAAAGGACCAATAAGGGGACAAGATACTTTCAAATCTTGGTGGGGGGAAGGCTTTTGTTTGTGCTCTTTGTTTTGGTGGGGGTTCGCTCTTGGGACTAAGAGGGACCAGACATCAATCCATGCTCTCCAAATCTTTCTGAACCAGTCTCTCATATTTCAAACTTGTAAGTAAACAGCCAGGCAAGGCGTGTTAGTGTTATCTTTGTTTTCTCACCTTGTAAATGTACCTTTTACTAGGGTGTTTACCTCTGTTTGCTGTAACTTTGAACCTAAGGCTAGAGGGGGGTCCTCTGGGCTCTTTAAGTTTGATTACCCTGTAAAGTTATTTTCCATCCTGATTTTACAGAGATGATTTTTACCTTTTTCTTTAATTAAAAGCCTTCTTTTTAAGAACCTGATTGATTTCCCCTGTTTTTTAGATCCAAGGGGGTTGGATCTTGATCCACCAGGAGTTGGTGGGAGAAAGGAGGGGGGATGGTTAATTTCTCCTTGTTTTAAGATCCAAGGGGTTTGGATCTGTATTCACCAGTGAATTGGTGAAGAGTCTCTCAAGGCTACCCAGGGAAGGGAATTAGCACATTGGGAGTGGTGGCAGCAGACCAGATCTAAGCTGGTAGTTAAGCTTAGAAGTTTTCATGCAGGCCCCCACATCTATACCCTAAAGTTCAGAGTGGGGAAGGAGCCTTGACAGTCCCATATTCAGCATAGGGAAATATGATCACCCTAAACTTGGTGGAAAATCAGCTGCAGAGGAAAGTGAACTTTTCACCGTCTCAAGCCCTGTGGGGGAGTTAGGCCGTGTCCTGCCTCTTCCCTCCCCCTTTCAAAGACCATTAGGACTCGAGATAGAGAGTGGTAACCCCCACCAAGGACAAAACATGGGAAGTGACTAGCTGGTGTACCCCTCCTCAAAGACTGAGGAAGTTTTGGGAGGGAAGCAATCACTGTTACTCCACTAAGAATGGCAAAAGTTATGCAGAGGGCCTCAGGACTCTTTGGGTGGGAGGCAGGCAAGTCACTACATAGTAAGGAAGGGGCTATTAAGTGGTGAATCAAATTTCTCTACTGTGGGAGAATGTCCTCTGAGTTATGAAAAATCTACAGAACCTCTAATCTAGGCTCCATTCCAATGTGTTCAAGGGTTTGTGGGAACATTTAACACAAGTGTACTTCACAGTAATTTCATTACACTCCCTTGCATATAAATGTAACCAGCACCATCCTCTGACAAGTTCCACACTGACCTAAAGGGAAAAGTCGTGATGTCCTGAGTATCAGCACTGTGTTTGGCACTGTATTTCATTATTAATTAATGAAGCTCAGCAGCATGCCTCTCTGTCAGCCTTGCCAAGCTAATTATGTGCTTTTACTGACAGCACCTGATGTAATCATAGCTCCCTGCATTGCTGAAAATAGCCACCATCTCACCATGCAGGAGACAATCGGGAACCTTAACAAACTCACTAATTGACATGTACACCGAGATTTAATTCCTGGACTGGTAAAGAAGAATTAATTAGAAATATTACAAATCAATGAAATCCATAACCACAATGTTTTTATGTTGGAAAGAACCAAATTTAGGAACAAAACTGTACATAACATAATTAAAATTTGACATCTTTGAACTTTATGTATCTTCCATTGAATTGCTAATGAAGATTATACATGTTATTCTCTTTGTTTATCTATGATGAGAACCTTGTAAGAAACAAAATAATGAACAGGAATCTTGATCACCATTCTTTTCAGCAAACAACATATCTTCTACAGTGTCTACATCTGTGCTAAATCATCTTTTGAGATATTCTCCCACATGAAAGTAAAAGATTTCACAAAACATGATCCTATGCAATTTCAGTAGTGAAGAACATTATTCCATTTTTCTGGAATACTCATCCATGTATGGCAGTCAATGTAATTTCAAGAAAATGAGGGAGGTTTTTTCAGTGTTAAGGCCGTTTTCTCTATAAATCAATCAATCAATCAATCGTGGATTTAACCTTTTTTTTTTTTTTGCATTAAATAAACAAGATCAGTTTCTACTGTGCAGAAACAACTGGAAGCTTGGAAACTGACCTATTTGCTTCTTGTCATATGGCAAACTTAACTAACATGGAAAGAATACATATGTATTAAAGCAAAAATTACATTCCATGCCTTACTACCAATAAAGACCTAGTGAAAAGGGCATTGATTGTTTTGCAAGGCTGCCTTTTCATTTATTGAGCTTTCACAACAGTATTTGATAAATTTGATTTGCAGCCATACTGCTCAACATTAGAGAATGCTTAGAAACCCAAGGCTCCTGAAGCAGCTGGGCAACATTTTCAACAGCAGCAGGGGAAAATATACATATATTAAAAAACAACAACAAAGAAGCATTCCTAAAAGAATAACTAACAAGAGAAGTAACTGATCCCTGACTTAAGATGCATGGTTACCTAATGATTTGCAAATATGAATGTTGTAGCCTCTCATTAGATTACAAAGCTCCATTTGTAGTATGATTTAGAATATAAAATGCTACTACTAAGATACATTTTCTTGCATGTTGACTTGACCCCAGCACACCCCTTTTTGGAATAACCATTCACTGACTCACCCATTCGTTGCACTGCACACTAACTTCAACATTCTTATTCTTGCCATCAAGGCCCGACATCACAACACCCCGCCTGTAATTCAGACTTGGTTTTTCACTCCATGTTCCCCACCTTCTCTGCTCCATCAGAGAAACTAGCCTCAATAACCCTTTCATCTTCTGCTTTCTCAAACATCTTTATCCCTTCCCCCTGCCCCCAATGCTGCCTTCAAGCTTTGAATATCCTCCTCAAAGCCATTCATCAGCTACTTCTCTGGTCTCTTAAATCTTTCCAAAAAACTCAATTCTACTGTATCATGTATGAGATTGTGAGGGGAAGAAAGGTATCAAAGCAAACAAACAACCATTGTTTATCAGAGCAATCAAGTTGTATCCAGGCTTTATTATAGAGACATTGATGTTACTCTCATCTTTCCTCACCATCCTTTTTTATTCTTTTTTACCCTAAACTTTTGTTAGGGCTGGTTGAAAATATTTCATCAAACCCTTTTTTTAATGGAAAAGTGGGGTTTTGATTAAACAAAAGTGTATATGGAAAGTGCTTTCCTCAAATTATTTTAGTATCTTACTGAAAAACCTAAAAACTGAAAATTTTTGCCTGTAAATTTTTTGTTAGTTTTGGCTGGAATTTTTGTTTTGTTTTGTTTTCAGCTGCCATTGGCTGGCAACTTTCAGATTTTTTTTCCCAATGACTAGTCAATATTTTCCACTGAAAAGGGCAGTGGAAAGATTCCAATAGACTTTAAAGGGAGTTGGTCTATTTCCCTATTTTACTTAACTCTGAATGTAAGGCAAAGCTATCCTTCTCTATGTGGCAAATATCACCAGACAATACAATGTTATACACAACTATACAAAACCTGTAGTCACCAAGGCAATGAAATGTGAGCTTCTGCATGAAAACATGCAAGTGAAATTTCAGGATAGTTCCATCTAGCAGGGAAATGAATATATGATGAGCATGCATAAAATGTTTAAATGCAAACTTGTCATAGGGAGAAAGGAGCATTTGCATGATCCACTGACTAGAACTTTCAGATTTTGAACAAAGGAGCTTAGTCAGATCTGGTCCCCATATATATGTCTCTGGCAGATTTAAGGGGGAAAGAGTTAGAAAGCAGATATATACAACCAACTTTTTAATCCTAATAAAATGGAGTTTACCAGTTGATATGAATTATGTTTGTCAGTACTCTGTCCTCATATTATCTTTCTCTTCATGGAGCTGCCCTCTCAGCCAACACTTCAGAACATGACAGAGGACCAAGACTTCCACTCCATTACAGAACATCCAGATGTGGTCACTGTGACTGACAATTTCCTGCACTATCCTGAATGAACTTTATTTAATTAAGTTAAACCTTATTGAATTAGTTTTAACACCTTTGGAGTTAATGTATTAAAATGCAGTTGTGTACATGTTTATGGTAGAATTGTATGTATTTCCATGGGAAGTATGTGTGTATAGTTTATTTTTTATATAAAGTAGGGCTGAAATTCTGTCAGAAAAATCAGTCATTCAGGATATGGACTGACCTCATCTGAATGTCCTAGCTAGGTGCATGTAATTAACATCTCAGAAACAATGTTCCTAATTTGTTTCATTAATTCTAACTGTGATAAAGAGCAGTGAGGCCTTTAAGTCTTGGCACTCTAATTTCAGGGACACTTTGGTCATTGATATAGAATTCCTGCTGCTGGAGATAGATAATATTCTCCAGAGAAAACAGTCAGTCTCCCTTAATTGAAATTACCTTCTAGAAGAAAAGTGCCATAGATTAGGTTGGAGGAGGGCTAAGCTCTGCACTGAACATTAGTACATCTGACATTCACTTTTTGCAAAAGAGTTATATTGCTCTCCTATAATGCCAATAAGCAAGGAACATGTTTCCACTGAAATATTGTTTCATATTTAAATTACAAGTGCACCCACTGTCCCAATTAGTGTCATTGTGCATTGGTGGAAGTAGGCAGCAAGAAATGGAGGAGAGGGCACACTTTCCTTGAACCTGATTTAATGCAATATCCAGTAGAGCATTTGTTGCCACAAAGACAATCAGCTCCCTCCTCTCACTCCCCACAGAATGTGCCCCCTTCCCAGTTCAGACTTTCAAATTAGGAGGAAGGATAAAGAGTAAGAGAGATCAATAGCAGCAACTGCAATTGATGAGGTTTTAAATCCAAAATCTCTTTGGCGGGTCTGGGTTTTCCTTCTGGAGACAGAGAGGGGAAAAATGATTCTGTTCAGTTTAGAACTAGGAAGTTAGGGCCCAATCCTGCAAGATACTAAAATGCAGAACATCCTAATCTCACAGAAACAGATGCAATGTCAGGCAACACAACACCTGCCAAAAGGAACAAGACACATTGACATTTTCTTGTCACTTTGGACCCAACTATGCATTCTTCCTTCCCTTCAAACTCTAGGTGTTTTTTTTTCAAGTCTACGGTTAGGCTTTATCTACACTAGCACTTTTGTCGGCAAATTTTTTGTTAGTCAAGGGTGTGAAAAAACGCCTCCCTGACCAACATAAGTTTCACCGACAAAAGCACCGGTGTGCGTAGCGCTGTCGGCGGGAGACGCTCTCCCATTGACATAGCTACTGACGTTCGTTGGGCATGGTTTAATTATCCGGCATAGAATGGTTCTACAGTACAGCTGTGCTGCTGTAAGGTCCGTAGAATAGACATAGCCCGAGACAGGTGCTTGGATCACTTTCCCTTGTCTGAATTGGCTTTTCTGCATGTAGGGCTTTCAATTATAGACAAAAGTTGTTTTTACATTTTCTTTGTCAGGCTTCACAGGACTGCTCTACTTTTAAAATTAGGTCAGCATAGCTATGGTGCGTGGGGGTGTGAAAAATACACATCTCTGGACACTGTAGCTATGCCGACTTAACCCTTGGTGCAGATGCAGCTAGATCTACCCTACTGCCAGGGAGAAAAATCTCTTTGTCGCTGTAGACTGTACCTGAGCTACAGGGTTACGCCAGCAGAGCTACGGTGCTATAGTCACTGTAGTGTAGGCATGGCCACAGTGCCATGAATTCAGTCACTAAAAGATTCACTTCGTATGGGCTAAATTGTAATCCAGAAAAGTTGCATGTTCTCACTGGATCTTAGATATACCTAAAAAAGAAGACACAATGTTTCAAATAATGTTCTAGCCTAGTGTGCCAGTGTGTCCATTGGTTAGATTGCTTTTCTGAACTCTGGCCCCTTGGAATCCACATTCTGTGCTTATACAAATGTTAGGGTTTTTGTTCAGAAAATCCAGGGGTGCTTTGTGATTCTTTAGTAGACAACATTTTCTCTCTTCTCTTGTTTCTGTCACTCATTCTGCTTTCTTCCCATTTCCTCTTTTGCCTCTGACCACCTTATTCTCAACAGGAATGTCAAATGCTATTAATCATAAAGTCCCATTGAAATTACAAAACCTACTATACCGGAGGCACACAATTTAGAGCAGTAATTGTTCCAACATAGTTAAAGCATGGTCTGATTCTCTGTGCTGTGTTTAAATGAATGATACCCAGGCAACATTCAATACAGTTTTTACTGTTTGAGGCATTTCTATTACATAATTGGTCTCAATCTAGCCACATATTTTAGGCCTCTGAAAAAAGCATTCATCACCCATCTGAGTCAGACATGATGCTACCTGCAGTAAAGAAGAAAGCAAAGCATTCACAGAATACAGAACTTCCTTCTCCTCCAATGAGGAGACACTGAGTCACCAAAACCCCTTCATTGTGGAGTTGCATTGCAGTGTAAAAGGTGCATTGCAACTAATTTAAATTAATTAATGGAGATATCCTATCTCCTAGAATGGTCATCAAGTCCAGCCCACTGCCTTCACTAGCAGGACCAAGTACTGATTTTGCCCCAGATCCCCAAGTGGCCTTCTTAAGGATTGAATTTATAACCTGAGGTTTAGCAGACCAATGCTCAAACCACTGAGCTATCCCTCCCCCTCAAGCTGGGAAGTGTAGAGCAGGGGTTCTCAAACTGGAGGTCGGCACCCCTCAAGGGATCGCAAGGTTCTTACATGGGGGGTCGTGAGCTACCAGCCTCCACCCCAAACCCTGCTTCTCCTCCAGCATTTATAATAGTGTTAAATATATTAAAAAGTGTTTTTAATTTATAAGGGGGGGTCACACTCAAAGGCTTGCTATGTGAAAGGGGTCACCAGTCCAAAAGTTTGAGAACCGCTGGTGTAGAACTTATAGCTTTAGACCAATGATAAATTAATTGAGGAGATACTCCAGCCCATTCATGAACAAGGAGGACTCAGCCTCAGTTAGCTTCTGGATAATTCCAACAATGGTTAGATGGCATTAAACCTCTTCTTAAAAGCTAACCAAAAACTTGATCTCTGCTCAAAAACACTTTTCTTATTAATTATGTCTTTGCCACTTCTGCAATAAATTTATATGTGACAAAAACCATAACAGAGTGAATTAAGGATGATTCTGAATTCCCCCACTTTTTAAAAGCTTAACTTTATCTGCACCATTTGTAAATACCACTTTATTGATTTTGCATAATCATCTCCTAATGATGGATGCCCTCTCATGAAATTAGTGACAGAATTAAGCCCTAGTATGCTGTATTGTGAAAATATGAAAGAAATTCTTTCCAAGCTGAAATAAGAATCAAGACAAATATTACAGTGGTAGGATTTTTAACAAGTATGACTGCATTTCCTTGGAATATTTCTTCCTTGTGACTACAGCATTTTGTGCCTTGTGAGAGCTCCACTTGACTTACTTAGAAGTTATAAAGCTGCTGTCCAGCTGAGAACACACACTGAGTAGTTTAATGAGGATGCAACTCAGGAAGAGCACTAGGAAATTTCAATGGTGTTCTAAAGATACAATATTTTACTTTAGACAATCAGTATTTAGAGCATAATAAACACTTCAAATGTCCAAATGCAAGTCCTACTACTCGCAAATGGAAGAACTGTTTGATACTTTGTTTTTATAAATGAAACCTCAGACAGGACCAACTCTAAAGTGAAATGTGGAGGGGCATAAGAGCTTGAATTCATGTCATCTCTCTACCCCACACCATGCTTCTGCCTGACAGTATAACTCTCAGACTATTCCCAACCCACCCCAACTTCATTTTCCATCTGGATGGGAAAAAGCTTTTGACACAGAAACACTTACTTAAGAAGGTGAGCAGAACTGTATTGCAATGTACAGGGAGATTTTAGCAAACTAGTAAAGTGCCTGAAACCACTATTGCTTATTGCTAAAAGCAGACATGTCAGCAGGCCATAAATTGGCCATGCAGCAGCCTCAGCATAACCAAGGGAGGAGGGGAGGGGTTTTGGGTGCCACAGAAAGGGCAGCCTGATCCCACATCCTTCCTGATAAGAATTGTGTTGAAATTGCTGATACATTCATTTTAGAAGAACAGGAAGCTTGTCTATGTACCCTCAGGAATGTGTCTGTCAGGGCCTCAAGGGTCTGGATTAACTGGGTTAACCTGGGTTAATTGATGACCAGAAGAAAACCTCTTGCTTGACATTTCAAACTGCTTGCTTAACATGTTTTCTTTAAGTGATATGTCATTGTATTACTAATGTATAAATTAGGGGGGAAAGCTTGAGTTAGTTGGACTCTTCGGAGGGTTTCTCCAGTGACTCTCCCTCTGGACGCATCTTGTGGTCCCCGGCGGCAGACGGAAGATTTGGCCACCGGAAGGCTGCCGCTGTGCCACTCGAGAACCACACTCAGCTTTGGGAATTATTGAGGGCTGCAGGTGTTTTATTAAACTGTTGCGGAAGTGTGCAAGTGCTTAAGACTAAGTAAAGTTTAGCTTTAAGTGAAAGCACTCTTGTGTTGCCCTGTTTGTGCCAGCCATCTATTGGACGGACGGCCGTGTCTCCCCTGATTTATTTCCCAACACCACCTTGCACAGAGTAAAAGTTACCAAGAGCTTTGGGTTGAAAGAACCCTGGGTTACAGCGAGTAAGACTGAAACAGCTACTTACAGTAACTGCTAGTGCTTCCTAAATACCTTCATCGGGGTGCTCCTTTCTGTACAGAGTAATTTCAAATCTTGATTTGTCCCCAGTCCCCTTTGGATTTCTCTTATTGTCAGTTTACCCAATAAAGTGGAAAAAATCTCTGATCATTCTGAAGGGCTCAGTCATCTTCCCATTAACCTCTATATGTCAATCACTATCTTCTTCTTCCCTGGTTGTGCCTTTTCCTGCCCCCACTCACACTCAGGCTGCCCAAAGTGGTGCTGCTGATTTGCCATATGGGAGCCACAATGAACAACTCCCTCTGTGGTCCAGTTTGAAAGTAGCACGCCTGTTTTAAGTTTCCTTTTGAACAAAATGTTCCTTTACCATTGTTTTAAGCATGCTGCTCAGATAGGAATACCATAAAACTCTCTTCCTTTCCGCAGGCATGGAAATCGGAAGGTTTGCAGCAACAGAAACTTTCACCCATGATGGCGATTGGAGCGGGACTGAGATAGTTTTGAGAAAGGAGGAGGCAGTTGGTGCCTCTTTCTCCACAACAACAATTACCTAGTGGTCAGAAGGAAATACTTCAGGGAAGGAAAGCTCTCTCTTCCCTCTTGTAAATTTTATTTTATTTTTTGCAAAAAGAAAAAAATCCAGAAAGATCTCACTTCTTTCCCATTCCAGCTCTCCTTGGCATGGGGCAGAGTAAACTAGTGGCAGCTCACTTCTCTCTTCTCTACCCCCTGCCCAGGAAAGGTGGAGGAACTCAGTCATAGGGCAGACCTAGGCCAACAGTCAAATAGAAAAAGGAGAGACCTGAAGCACTCCACTATCCACAGATTCCAAGAACAATACATGAGCACATTAGCCAGAGGTTTCTACTGAAGTGATCAGCAGTTAAATAGTTAATATTAACTTCCAGATTGTCCTCACTATGAATGGGACATTTCACACCTTGCTTTGGAACTTTTGTTTCAGATACCTTTTGTTTCAGGATACCTGCAGACTCAGGAATACAACACTCCGTTAGTTCTCATTTGTACAGTCTTCTTTGAAACCAGGAGGGCTAGAGAATGTTACTTGAACTAAAGGATTGAACTGAGCAGAAGCTAATGGAGGGTAAACATTTGGAAAGGTTTTAAACCCCGTAAGCCTCAGTGCAGGGCCTCTCCTGAACACAAATACTGGTTTTATTTTCTTTAACCTGTGATGTCAAACCCAGCTCTACAAAAAACATGATAAACAGTGATTTGCAGCATTGTTGTAGCTGTGGTGGTCCCAAGATATTAGAGAGACAAGTTGGGTGAGGTAATACCTTGTCTGTATGATAGACAATGTAAATTAGAAACTGAATATTGTTTAACAATATGAAACGCACATGTCATGAACCATAGAACCTTCCAAACAAATGACTCTGGCAAGAAATATCCTTACAGTCCTTGAACAGTTTTAACAGGTGAGAATTTAATTTGTTTTTTTCTTGGCTGTCTTAATGATGTGAGATACATAAAATCTGTTATTGACTTTTACTGGATAACAAAAGGCTCCCATTTTCTGGCCTGTCCTTCGACACCTGAATCAGAGCTCAAACATACAAGTATATGCCCATAAATATTTAATTACTCCTGGCAAAAAAGAAATGTCAATTTTCAATTAAAATACTTACAGCTAATAAAAGATATCATGGTATGGAGAGAGATTACAACCAGGCGCAAGACATCAAAAGATACACAAGTAGTCTTATGCTTCACAAACTAAACTCAGAGCATTGTAGATTTTAAACAAAAGTCATGTTCAGTTTATTCCCATTTCCATCCTTTTGCTGAATTCAGTGCCCATGTTGCATAGATTGACTGGACTTCCAGAGTGACATTATATAAATCCAATTGGTCCTATTTCTCTTCTGTAAGCACTTCCATTGGGATGCATGGATTGATCCTTTGTGCCACAGTTGGAAAGATGGATGAAGCAGGGGATGTTTTCTGATTAGAGCCACATGCACGATCATATCTGCTTATTAGCAGCAAGACTTTACCCCAGATTCCTCCCACCAATCTAATAGTTCTCACTACCATGGTGATAAGCACAGTATACACATTTAGAGAAATAAAATAGATTAGGTGGATTAGAGAGTCAGATTTCCTTGGGGTCAGTTCAATGTTTATTTTCATATCCTCTTCTCTCTGGTGCTAATAAAAATTATCACATTTCCAGAAAGGAGGAGAAGGGCTTCTTCTGCAGCATTAGTTTAGTGTAGAATGTCCACAAGAGTGAGTGCATGATGTTATTTAATAAAGCTGTGCAAAATATTGAATCTTGGACTCATGTGAATTGAGCACTAAACCCATCACAAACAGCATGGGTTTGAGATAATTGCATTTGTGGGGAGAAGCAGCTGCTTTGTGAAGCTGGTAAAATATTGTGAAGAGGGGGAGGGTTAAGGGGTTGGGGGTTGGGATAGGTTGAGCTTTTGCCCCAAAGTCAGCCTTCCTCCTCTTTGCTC
Source organism: Terrapene triunguis (assembly GCF_002925995.2). Taxonomy (NCBI): domain Eukaryota; kingdom Metazoa; phylum Chordata; order Testudines; family Emydidae; genus Terrapene; species Terrapene triunguis. Next base: position 6,782,384 of record NW_020664374.1, on the reverse strand, counting down.
CCAATAGCTGCCTTTATCCTCCAAAACGTTCTTCCAATGCCCCTGAGTTCTTTCACTCACCCAGCTGCCATGGAGGCAGCAGTGTTCCCCCTCCCACCCTTATACACCTCTATATATTTAGGCTTGGAAGGATTCAGTGTTTTTTTTTTTATTCATTTCATTTTTTGGTAAATGTCTGTAAACATCAATTTCAGCACATGCACCAATGAAAAAATATGTCCATATATAATAATCTAAATTTACAGATAGTCAAAGTAAGAAACATCCTGATTGAGTACTTATTAGTTTGATATAAGGATATTTACTTTGTATATTTCGCTATGTGATGTTATTAATTTCTGAATTAATGGTTATAAAGCTTTAACTTTCATCATCTACTGTCATTAAATAATTGTCTGATTCCCCATCCCATTGTCTGATTCTAGCATTACTTACGACAACTGGGACAATTTAAATTGATAAAAATAAAAATAAAATGCTTAAAATAGACATAGATATAATCTGTCAAAATGGTATATACAAACTCTGCTAAGCCTATATATATATATATATCCATGCAAGAAATCTATATTTAAAAAAGTGATTTAGGATTCAAACCCAGGCACACAAATATTAGGGAATGACAGAGTTAAGGTTGCCTATTTATTAATTCATGGTCTCATATTTTTTTCTACAGTATTCCTGCCTCAGTTGGTTGATATTGCTTTATATTCTCATCATTCAGTGTGTTGCCCTATACCTTAATTACTGTATACCATATACCATCTTAACTCTGCATAAGTAAAGGGGATTGCAATCCCACTTTTTATACAGTGTCACCAGTTGACTAGTGAGGACCATTGACAACCCAGGAATAAACCAAATTACATGGATGTTATTAAGCAAGAGTACTTAAATATATATTCTGTCTCCCATTTTTTGCTTCTTTTTCTGACATTCTCACTTAACATGTGAATTTGAGTCAATCTTTTGAATGCATGATGTTTGGTATATTCTAAACTAAATGTGATCCATCCCTAATTTTATCAAGGATTTTCATGTTATGATCCTATAAGGTCAGAATGAATCCACTGAACTCACCTGGGCTCAATCAATGTATCATATACACAGTCTAAAGGACACTTGTTGGACTTTGGTTCCTTAAAAATGAAAGTGAAAGCCTAAAAATGCATTTAAAATAATATCAATCGTATTTTAATGCACCAAAGCCAGGAAATTCAGAAGGAAAATTTCCTATTCATCTTTACTCATTCTGTTATACAGTTCACGGTTTGTGGATTTTTATGTTTCATATATGCTACATTACCAAGGCAGAAGAGAGAAAATAAAGGAGAGAACTGGCCATCTCCACACCACATTGAGACAGTATGGGTTTTCTATCTGTCCCTTAGATCCATAAGTATGAAGGCCCAAGTTGTAAAGGGGCCCTGGACTGAGCCTTTGCACTTGCTAAAACTTGGACTTTGGAGGTACATGCACAAAAGCTTGGGCATATATATTTGCACCAACATATGTAGAAGCAGAGTTGTTGTTTTTTAAAATGTTGGTACCAAAAGTCACCAGATGCACTCAAAAAAATAAAAGTTAAAAAGAAACAACAAACAGAGTTAAATTTACCTCTGAATTGTGATTGATCTGTTCAGGATAATAACTGATAATAGGCTCTTGCATCCCCACACTGGACCCAATTAAATGCCTGGTATGTGAGAGAGGGTAGCAGATATCACCCCTCCCCAGGATTACATTTACACAGTATGCACTCGGAGGCACCGCATCTTCAGCGCCACCCCACCCACTGCCTATAGCTGAGCTTCAGGTTGCACACAGTTTTAGAGAGGTAAGGCGCCCCTAGAACACTGGCACCCCTAGGTACATGCCCACTGTGTCTAACTGGAAATCCAGCCCTGCTCCTCCCCCATTGTTAAGTTAAAAAAGTTGCAGCCTGACACATAAGTCCATCCCTGTGCCTGTCTTTCACCTGTGTGTCCTGATCAGTACTTGAGGGTAAAGCTGCTGTCTATAAAAGTATAATATAAATAGGTTATGTTTGAAGGAATTCTTTTACTCTCTCAGTGTCACTTTCGGCAGTAGTAAACATTACTGACCATGTATATCTTCATTTAAAGTGGGGGAAAAAAAGACCATGGAAACAGAAGCACTGTATATTTGACTATGGTGTCTATTTTAGAGCACACAATTCATCACAAAAAAGCTGCAAAGGAATTTAACAAAACATAAACCAGTGCTGCAGTTCAAAGCAGGAAAATTTAACATATAACTGCAGCAATTTCTTCACCAATTAGAGGCCGGCACAATCTCTGTTCATTAAAAAATGAAACGTGTAGCTGTTCAATGGTAGTTTAATTAAGTGTTTGAGGGTTTATGCCTAAAAGGAAAAAAAAGTAATATCTCTGCAACAGTGGCTCACTAAATAGCCCTGAAGGGCTACTATGAGCAGTGGTGTCTACCAAAGATGTAAACACGAGAATCAATCAGCAAAATCATCCTTGCAGAGGTGTTTGAGGGGAGTTAATATTCAAGGAATTTCTGTTCATGAGTTTGCAGTGTCCTTATGGCTATGAACAGAGGATTCAGTCCAGTCTCTTCTGAAACATATTGTCCATGTACTTCTCATTTTTGTAATAATCCAACGAAGTGGAATGCTAAGAGACACTAAAACAATGTAAGAATGCAGCTTTCATCCCTGGACAGCTATTGGTTCTGCATAACTGTTCTATTACAGTCAGAATCAATTATAGCCCCCAAATAATACTATTTTATTGATTTGTATTCCAGTGGCACCCAAGATCCCCAGTCATGGATCTTTGCCTTATTGGGCTAGGCACTGTACAAACACAGAACAAAGAAAGTATAAGATCTTTGAGGCAGGAACAATCTGCTACACTTTTAAGGGGGGGAAGTCTGTTATGTATCAGGAATAACAATGCTATACTCACTCCCATCCATCAATAAATTCAGCTTTGTTTTTTTGCAAGTACTTGTGTGCAGTGCATGCAAGTGTGAGCACAAGCAATGTTGGGCACAAATAACATGACACGTGAGAAATAATCTTCTATATTGAGCCGAATCATTGGTTTAGGGACGAGCCAAGCAAGTAACCCCACAATGTCCTAGTACATCACATCATCCGAACATAGTAGAGATGCTGAGGCAGTATCTTCCTGGTAGGCCTGGGCCTTGCCATTAGCTGAGCAAGCTAGAACTGCTGAGCCAGTAACATCAGAGTCTTTAGATTTGCAATCAGCCTATCAAGCCAGAAATGATGAACAAGTAACTAAGACCTGTGCCTTGAAGTTTACATCAGCTAGCAAGTTAGAATTTCTGGGCCTCAGACAGGTCTAGCCCTTGTTAACATCACTGGAAGCCCCGCAACTTATTGAGAAGCTTTGCTCTTCTTTCTCCCAGACTCATTTTCATTTCTACTAAATGTTAGAGCGCTCTGAATGGTGGGTAGAAAAACAAAGATGACGAAGCCAGTTCTCCCACACCTCCCTCATCCCCATCCCCCACCATGCCCAAAAAGAGCTCACTTGCTGCCTTTGGGGTTTCATCTCTAACATTAAAATGTTACCTCTGTGAGACAGAGACTTTTTTTTTCTTTTTCTTTTTTTTAATTCTACTGTAAGACATCTAGCCTAATGTGGGGCTCCTTCCATTAAATATTCATAATACTTTGCATCTGATTGTCACCTATTATATGTTCCACAGTGGTAGCAAGAAGGGCATGCCTTCACACTTAGAACTGACTCGTTCCAGCTCCTGTTAGGCTGAGGCTAGGATGCAGAGGTATAAAAGAAAGTCAACTGTATGTTACTGATGTCAAAATTACTGTAAACAGCAGGAAGAAAGCACCACAATCATAAAGGTTCAAAAAGCAGAGACTATTAAAATATAAATTAATTAGAAGTCAAAAAAAGCAAGAGAACTTGGAAGGCTCATGCCTTTCCTTAAGGGTATGTCTTCACTGCAGAGTTACCCAGGCAATCTGCGCCAAGGTCTGAGCACCCAGAGTAGCCTAGCTTGGGTGTGAGCAGCTATGTTGCAAAGCCCTACCCGAGTTACTGAGTCCTTGCTCGTATGTCACTAGGACTTCTGTGGGCTTCTTTGCACTGCAGTATGCTGAGCTGCTTTATGATCCTTTTCCAGTGAATTATGGAAGAACTTGCCTGTCCTGCTGGGCGCACGAGGGGAATTCTGGGAAGACACTGAACTTGAGTGATTTAGCCTGCATCCTTACTGCAAAGTGGGGAGGTTACTACCCTGAATGAAAGCAGAACCTGGACTTTAGCCTGTAGTTCCAGCCAGACCAGCCAGCATAGTTATAAAACCCTAAAGTCAGGTGAGATGGTTTAGTATGTGGACAGGAAGGTAGAAAGCACCACTAAACTTGGGTGAGATGGTTGTATGTGTGGACAGGAAGGAAGTTGGGGGGGCCCAAATAAGAGCCTGGGTTAATTAATTCTGAAGCAAAGTCTTATCCTCAGAGACAATACATTATCAGGAGGTAGGAATGTTTACCCACATGGAGATATGAGAGAGCATAGCTATTTTACTATCTGCAGGTGGTGGGGAAATAGTAACCCTGTAAATGATTGATACTACACAGTGCACTTAGTCTTTCATATTGCAGAAGAGACTTAGACAACTAATACATTGCAGAAGTAAAAATCTTATGTCCCATGCTACAAAGAGGCTATTGCCTACATGCTTGGTAGGTATTGTAAGACACTCAAAAGCTACCATTCATCTAATGCTTTCTGGTGTATGAACTCAGATTCACCCTGTGAGGTCTTTTTTACAAGCAATTTTAGATAAGTCTTATTATATACCAGTGTAATTAAATTTACCCTAAATCAGGGCTCTAATGCAGGGGAATGGGAAAGAAAAAAACCATCTGTCATATTACCACAAACCTATAAAGTACATTCTTGGCAGGTTGATCATTCAGGACAATTTTCTGTCAAAGATTTGTAAATCATTAGCCAATTTGGCTGCTCAGTTATTAAGTTCAATGAATCTGTAATGGTTTGAGTACACCTGTCAGCAAAGTTTGCTCGGAGTGGCTTTTGGTCTTTAAAGGAATTTTTTTAGCCAATATTTTTACCAGCTGACCTTTCATTTTACTGCCTGTAAGGTTTTATTTGGCTGTTCTTTTTGTTATTTGCCTGATTTTTAACTACATAATTATAATGGCATAAAAGGAGGATTTTGATGTACATAAACCTGGATTCTGATGCATTTAATCACCTTGGCCAGATTCTGGTCTCACTACCAGCATAACTTCAGTTACAGATTGCGAGTGGCAGTTACTCACACAAGGGTTCCTTTGACGTCAGTGGGACATGGAACTACTTGTGTGAATAAGTGCTCACCGCTATGAGTAAGAGGATGACAATTTGACCCATACTCAGAATGTAGTCTCACTGAAATCAGTGGGGACTATTCAAGGAGTATAATACTATTCAGTGGGCCTGATCTCCTGAAAGTGTAAATTTACATAGTTCCATTATCTTCAATGGAGCTATGCCAGTTTACACTATCTGAGGATTTAGCCCAGTGAATATAAAGGTGGCAGAAGGGTTTATCTGACCTTTTAACACTTTAACTTTCCTCACAAATCTTGCTTGGTTCCTGTGCCAGTCCCCAGATTGGAAAAAGTGTACAGTATATGCTTTAAATTGTCTTTCATGTCTACAGAGAATGAAAGGATCGGGCTATTCAAATGGGGCTGGCTACAAGGGGTTATGCCATACATCCATTCTCACATCTGCCTGTAGAACAGCAGCAATAAGGAGCTGATAAAAATTAGGAGCACAATCATTTTCTCCTAGTAGGAGGACTGCCATGCAGTAGATACAAAGAGTTTCACAGTTGAAGGAGTTAAATCATGCAGACACGTGTTTGCAGAGAGAGTGCTGATTGATTTAATTGGGTTTGGGTTTTTTGCTTTTGTTTGCTTGTTGATGATCTTCTGAGGTGGGTGTGTTCTTGAAGACTTATGACTCCTCTGACCTAAAGGGGACTTTCTGCCCTGCAAAGTGAAGTCCATTGACAAACAGTGAGTGATATAATGTAACAAAGATTCTACTATCCTGTGGGACAGGTGGTATTTTAAGAGTCTAAGTTATCAGTTGCTATGTGCACGCATGCACACACACACACACACACACACACACACACACACACACACACACACAGCAGGATGCACTTAGCAGGTACACTAATGATGAGAAGAGAAATTTTAGACAAAAGCACTAGGACCCTTCTCCTATGAAAAGTGCCTAGAGATCTTCAGTGTCCACATAGAGCAAGACTTCCATTTTAAGACTTCATCTGAAAAGCCCCCCCGCCCCCAGCAAATAGTACTCAATGCCTCTTTCTCAGAATGATAGCCTGAGACAACCCTGCTGAAATTCAAATGTGGAGTGTCAAGACACCTGATATTTAGACTTACTTAGACAGTCCCCCAAATAAATAACTGTGTTAAGAAAATGGCAACATTTTCTGAATTTGACCAAAAGAAACAGGCTCTCTTTTTGCAATTATTTGCTATAAGGGCTGGAATTTTAAAAGCTATGATAAAATGATAGAAAAGACATAAAATTCCATAAACCTGGCTGGCAGTTTTGCTCTTGGTAAATATCCAATCAGCTTTCCTGGAGCTCACAGCTATTTCAGAGTAGTGCTGGTGTCAGAAACCTGAGAACAAGCCACTTTTCTTTTACCTGTAAACGACTTCTGACCCACTCATCAAAAATGTTTGCATTTAATTGACAAGTAAAAATACAGGAAATAATTAATCAGGAAGCAACCATATTGTCAGTCTGGCAACGAAAATCAGGACAGGAGGTGAGGAAGTGCAGGCAGACCTAGGGAGTACCAGGGCAGTTTGTAGACCATGTTTAAAGGTGATCTAACCTCTCTGCTATGTGTTTTCTCTGAAGAAAAGTAAGCATTATATAGATGCATATATTACACTCAAACTACAGGACTTACCATACAAGTCTCTCTCTGTTCCTTGGACCTCTGGATATGTCAGAGGAGCAGGTAAGGGTGTGTCTGGGATAGCAAAGTCCAGTTGGTCCTCAACAGAACACTATCCTCTCCTCTCACACCATCACATGGCCTCCGCTGGCGTGCTCTCACCACCCATATCGAACAGAGTGCCCTCAGCACCACCTCCAGAAATGGTCCCTGGAGTAAAGAGTTGCCCATTGGAGCCAGGAGAAAAGCAGGCCTTTACAACACTAGGAATCCTATGCAGTCAGCAGCATAGACAGCTTGCAGTCAGCGCACCTGTGCTAAATGTAGGGGGGGGAAATTGCCTATGGGATAGGTGGGGAAAAGGAGAAACTTCTACCCTCCCCCTCTTTCTCCTCCTCACTGTGTTTGTCCCTGCCCTACTACACATTTCTTCATCTTTCTGTCTCTCCAGTTCTCCCTTTCCCTTACTGCCTGAAAATAAGGTGTGAGTAGGGGTATAGAGGGGAATTTACCTCAGTTACAATATTATTAGGGTTCTTTGAATTGTTTGCTGTGTGTGTCCATATATTTAATAGAGTCACCAAGATATGAAGCTAAGAAAACTTTACAACGGTGCAACATTAGTTTTGCAAAGTTAATCCTCCCTCCCATCCTTCCTTCCACCCCTTGGCTCCCACATCCCAAATACAGTAATTGTTTTTTTGTTTTTTGTTTTGCTTTCACTTTGTTAGGTGTTAGAGTGTTATCTCTTCAAAGCAGTGATAGAGTTTCTCTTTATAATGTGCCTGTGAAGCACCAAGTACACTTTTGAGTACTGTATATAAATCATATCTTCCTGTCCTGCTATAAACAGATGAAGCTGCATTTCCAGGTGCTATTAGCAATAAAATGGCATCCTCCAGGCATTCCACAGCTGCCTAGTTCATTGCAGCAGAGAGTCTGAAAGAGTTTGAGATTTTACAGTAGTGCTTTGAATATCTTGTTTAACTCACAGGCTCTGATTACGTACATTTTCCTTTAGCCCTTTAAAACACCAATTAAAATCACTGCCCCTTTCCTTTAAATTTAGCATGAGTTCTGGTTGAATGCAGCCCTGAAGGGCCAAAATCCATGTTCTGTGTATGTAAAAACCTGATACAGGCTATGTCAGCAGTTTTTTACAGGCCCAAAGTCCAGAGTTTGGTCAAGAGGCTGAGAGGCATAGCAAACAGTGAACAATATTAGCTAAGAGAAGCAGAACAAACAAGAGACAACCTTGCTTTTTACTAAGATAAGCATGGTCAGCAAAATGCCAGATGGGGGGCAGTAATTGGCACTCTTATCTGAAGCTGCAAACAGACCAAAGGATTGAAAGGGGCCCTGTGTCCAGGTCTATGTCCACTGCTCTGCAAGAGGAGACAGCCATGCTCTTCCCAAATACCAACCTTGAGTTCATGGAAGAGGTTCAAGCATGTCAGAATGAGATATGACATCCTCCCTCCCAGATACCAGTGTCTCCCTTTAGAAGCACAATGAGCAACTGAAAAACAATTTCTATTGCCATGTACTTTTCAATGTCTTTTTGCTTTAACCCCCAGGAATGTAACTGTTGGACAATCAGAAGGGCTACCTCATTCCGATGGACCCCAAATCAGAATTCAACATATATATTTTATACTAATACACTTTATACAATTGTTTAAAGGAAAACACCTGTGTACTAACAATATGTCATATGTTAACCTGAAACCGTGGGCGGAGACATTATGTAATCTTTATACTGTTGGCTACTGTGCTTATCTTGTCTTGCTGCTAGACCTGTCCAAGGGCTCAGGACCTCCTACCCCATCACTTCCCTCTGCCCATGAAAAATCCATATAATCCATTGTAATCAATTGTTTGGCAGTGTCTCTGAGCCTAATAAGCAAAGGGACACTCTGTCAGCGCTGTGCGTAATAAACCCATGTGCTTGATTCTACCCGGTGTCCATTTTGTTCCTTCAAGCCCAAAATTTTGAAGGAAAGCAAAGTTATATTATACAAAACAGACTCTATGCCAGAGGTTCTCAAACTGGGGATCAGGACCCCTCAGGGGGTCACGAGGTCATTACATGGGGGGTTGCGAGCTGTCAACCTCCACCCCAAGCCCCACTTGCCTCTAGCATTTATAATGGTGTTAAAGATATTAAAAAGGGGGGTTAATTTATTGGGGGGGGTCACACTTATACACTTGTGATGTGAAAGGAGTCGCCAGTAAAAAAGTTTGAGACCCACTGCTCTATGCAAACCTAAGCAAGATAACAAAGGCTGCTAGAATGTTATTAAAACTCACATCATGGACAAACACCACAGCTATGATATTGAGTTAAAAGCTTTCATGTTAAAGTTTCATTTTTTAATTTCTTAGCTGAGATCGGATTGATTTCCTACTGTAAATTGCTTTGCTGGAGCAAAAATGAACAGCTTTTCAGTCAAACAAGCTTACGTTCCTACCTGAAGATTTGCTTTCAAAGGGGTTTTATTACTATTATTATGATTTTGCTTTTGCTTTAGAACTGAAATGTCTATTCAGCGTACAGTGGATTTAAATTATGCAGTGCTATGAAAATGTGAAAATAAATGCATTGTAAACAATCATTTAGTTTTGATGTGTTTTGCCACTATTTGAGAGTTTATATATATATGTCAGATAACATGTTTGGGAGCAGCATCCTGATAATAGACCTTTCGATGGTCTTCTGATTACATTTTGGTTTGAACATGTTTATGGAAATCTAATACTAATGAGTATTGACAAATTACCAGAAAAGTATTCAGCATTATTGGAACATCCCTGCATAAAATCGTCATCAGCTCAGGAATTTATCTGATCTAAGTATCTAAGGCTAGGTCTACACTATTCGCCTGAATCGGCGGGTCGAAATCGACCTCTCGGGGATCGATTTATCGCGTCCAGTCAGGACGCGACAATCGATCCCCGAATCGATGCTCTTACTCCACCAGCGAAGGTGGGAGTAAGAGCCGTCGACGGGAAGCTGCGGAGGTCGATTTTGCCGCCGTCCTCACAGTGGGGTAAGTCGGCTGCGATACGTCGAATTCAGCTACGCTATTCGCGTAGCTGAATTTGCGTATCTTAAATCGACCCCCCCTGTAGTGAAGACATAGCCTAAGTAGGGCCCCACTTTTGCAACTGCACTGGCAGAGAGCCCTGTAGAAGTCAATGGTGTTCCAGCGTAGGAAAGGATACAATTAAGGTTGTTGTCTTTTACTCATTACACAATGAAAAGAATGTGAAGACTCCTGATGGGTACAGCTACATCCCCAGATAACTGTATTTCTCACTATATTACAAACATGCCCAAGTCTTTGTGTGTGTGTGTTTGTATTGCTGCTCTGACTGGTTTCTGGCAGCTTCTAAAACATAGAACATGGTGAGCACCACTGTAGGTCTCACAACTTTCTAAAGGGATACTATCCTATTCCTATGCACTACAAAGGCAGATAAACATTTTAAAACTATTTAACTCACCAGTTTGGAGCTACTGGTTACAGGATATTTTGTTCCCCAAAAAATGTCATATTTTGATTGTTTTGTTTCAAATCTTTTTTTTTCTTTTCCTTTGTGGGATTCTGTTGTTTTTAAAGCATCATAAAACCCCTTTACATGAGGTAGGTAAGAGAATCCCTTAAAAGGGTTCACTTCAATCCCCACTGAAATGAAATACAACAGTTGATTTCACAAGGTGTAGCAAGGCTGTGTATCAAGGGATTCCAAATGGACTTTTTGGTGTTGACTTTAGTGGGTACAGAATTGGGAGAGAGTTTAGGAGAGGAAGTGGAGAAGCATACTGTCTGCAGCTAAAACTACGGGTGGGATTGGTTAAGAGAGAATGCTCTTAGTTTAACTAAAATTTAGACAGGATATCCAGATTATTAGCACTCTTACAAATGTGCCATGGGATGTTTAGTAACTAGGAGAAGTAATTCATTCTTATATCTTTTCCCCAAGTTTTCCACCTACTGTGCCCTTAGCAAGATTATTGGGTACAAAGATTAGAACTCGTAATTGGTACCTTTCTCTTTGTTACTATTGCTGGTCTACCAGTGCAATTCTAATTCCCCAGGCAGGACAGCCAGAAAGGGACAAACTGTGATGTAGTAATAGTGCTTGATCCCTGCCCTGATCTGAAGCCCACAGAAGTCAATGGAAAGATTAGGAGTACTTGTGGCACCTTAGAGACTAACAAATTTATTAGAGCATAAGCTTTCATGGGCTACAACCCACTTCTTCGGATGCATATAGAGTGAATGGAAAGATTCACATTGATGTCAGCAGGCTTTGGATAAGTCCTTAAAAGAATAAAGTGCTCCCTAAAAAGAAGTAGTATACTCCCACAAGTAAGATTGAGTCCTGATTTAGTAGCAATAGGGATGACTGGTTCTGAACCCCCTTCAGCACAGCTTGGGAAAAGTTCAATTCCAGCTGCAAGCCACATAGCTCAAGCTTTATAAAGATCCAGAACATTAGTAAGTAAATTCATTTATTTATGTTTGACTATTGGTGACACCATAACGGAATTTTCAGAAGACTTCATGATCCACCGCTAACTTTGAGAATTCAGCAGCTGACCTTCCAGTGATCTGCCACACTCCATACATCCATCTCTTTGCAAGTTCTCTGCTACTATGATGACCCTCCATCATTCCCTCGATAATAGTTTTTTCAAGGTTATGTCTATCTGTAGGCCCAATGTGAGTGTACTACATAACTTTGTGTCTGTTGATTTCCAACATCAGGATTTGCTTCTCTCCACTAATATTTCTAACATAGACATTCATCTTTTTTTCTCCATCCAGGAGATATGAAAGGGTCTTCACCAGAAACACTTTTCAAAACCTTCAGTTTTCACTTTGTCAGCAGCATTATGTTCCCACAATTCACATTCATAAATCACAATGGAAAATATTAGGCTTTTCATCAGAAGCACTTTTGTACGTTTTGAGATGCCACGTTTTTTCCACGGTATCTTAAGGGAAGCCATGGCTGTGTGAGCAATCCCTAATTTTCTACCAATTTCTTTGGAACAGCATCTTGGCTGGATATATATGATCCCACTTTATTCTCTTTGGGACAGAACTGGAATTACTGAATTTGTACACTCCCTAAAACTTTAGGGAAGGGGAAAGTTTTGCTTGGGTAAATCTCTTGTTTTTACCATCAAAATCTGATTATCCTTTTTTGGATGAACCTAATTATGAATGCTGTTTGCATATTTGTGTAAGGTTTTTCTGGTGCCATTTGGTTGTTCTAACTTGCACTTGTATACTCAATTCAGGGAAGGCATACTAGTTCAAAAGCAGATTGCTATTGCCCTGTGGAACCTGGCTACTCCAGACAACTACTATAGATCCATTGCAAACCAGTTTGTGGTAGGAAAGTTCAGTGTAGTGGTCATGGTTGTGCAGGTTTTTGAGGCAATTGACTCTGTGATTTACCCATGCATGGTTAGCATGAGAAAGGTTCCAGAAATAATATCTGGTTTTCAGGGGCTGGGGTTTCCAAACTGTGCAGAGACCATTGATGTCATGAATACCCCAATACTTTGTTTAACACAAGGGGTAACTGAGTATGTTAAGCAAAATACTCGCTATTCAATTGTTCTGCAAGGCTTAGTGGACCACAGAGGAAGATTCCAGAATACAAATAGAGGAAAGACTGGAAAGGTTCATGACACCAGGATGCTGAGAAGATCAGGATTTTGCTTGAAAGGGGAAGAAGGGATAATATTCTCCAGAAATGATAATATGGTGAAACTGTGTCAACTGTTAATTTGGGGGACCCCACATATGCCTCCTGCTTTGGCTTATGAAACCTTACCCCAACATCAATGGCCCTGGGAAAAGGGAATTCACTTTCAAGCTAAGTAGGTTCAGAATGGTCCAGGAGTGCATGTTTGGCAGGTTGAAAGCTTGTTGGCACTGCCTGGATTGCAGTGGGGCAAACCTAATTCATATTACCATTGCCTGCTGTGCACTGCACAACATTTGTGAGGGAAAATGAGAGTATTTCCATCCCAAATGGGCTCAGGACACATCTGGTTAGCAAACTCTTTACAGGTAGCTGGATCCCAGACACATGCGTACTGACCCTGGGTCCCAGCAGGCAAGGGAAATTACGGATGCCATGTGTGCACACATACTGGTACAGCAGGTAGGCAGAGGATATCTGATGGACACATTCACATTCTTTCTGTGCATACATTTTAACAGTACATGAAGGACATACCTACATGCATTTGGGGCTACATAACTTTGTACAGGCTTTGTTCCCATTTGATTGGCTGCCACTGAAGTTTCTTATCCATTCCTGAGTGTCACATTGTATATCTTAAAGCCAGTTATTACAGGGCAGTCACATTGCGTTAACAGCTTGGGGTTGTCAAGGGAGGTGGCTATGCTGTTATGCACTCATTGTTCAGTATGTTTGTCCTTCTCACTACTAATACCTGAATGCAAGCCAATTAATCAATACTGATTCATTTTTTAAAAACTATTGGGGTGGATATGATGATGACAACAGTTTTAGGAACTGTTATGGATGATTTTTTAAAAATATTTTGAATCTCCTTGAACCCCTTTACAACAATATGGGAGCCTCACTTCACATAATGGTTTCTGATTTAACTTTGAATGAGTTAAGGAGCCCTTTGCACTACTTTTATGAGATACTGGGGAGGGAGGGATAGTTCAGTGGTTTGAGCATTGGCTTGCTAAACACAGGATTGTGAGTTCAATCCTTGAGGGGGCCTTTTAGGGATCTGGGGCAAAAAAATTAGTCCTGCTAGTGAAGGCATCGGACTGGACTTGATGATCTTTCAAGGTCCCTTCCAGTTATATGAGATAGATATATCTCCATATATTATTAAAGTACTTAATTGAATAATATAATTCACTACTGAATGGAACCCCTAATTTCAGACTTTCGAGAACTGTTTAAGGTGTGTGTGTGTGTAGGGCCGGTTCCAGGCACCAGCTTGTCAAGCAGGTGCTTGGGGCGGCCACTCTGGAGAGGGGCGGCATGTCCAGCTATTCAGCGGCAATTCGGCCGACGGTCCCTCACTCCGGCTCCGAGTGAAGGACCTTCAGCCGAATTGTCCCCGCAGATCGCGATCGCAGCTTTTTTTTTTTTTTGGCTGCTTGGGGAGGCCAAAACCCTGGAGCCAGCCCTGTGTGTGTGTGTGTGTGTGTCTGTCTGTTTTGGAGACAAATACTGTCATTAGTGTGCCTGCATAGCTTTTCAGTGCCTGACACAATTCACACTTCTTTTGAAATCCCTAATACTTAGACATTTCCTAATGTGTTTATGAGGGCTTGCTGGGGGAGGAGGGGGGGGGGGAGAGGAAATGCAGTCATTTTGTTAACATAATGACTTAAAATTGTCAACAGTTCCATGTTCAATTCACAGCTCTTAGAGAACACTAATCACTGGAGTTCTTGAAAGTGCTTAAAGTTCCTTAAGTTCTTTGGGGATGGTTGTGGTACAGGGTATTGGTAGACACTGTGTGATTGCCAGTATTATTATTAATTACTATTATTTTGATTTTCAAATTTCAACACCTTCAATAAAGGCATTAAGAAACAAACTGAGTCACCCATAACAGCCTATATGTAAGAATCATAGAATCATGGGAATGTATAACTGGAAGGAACCTTGATAAGTCATCTAGCCCAGTCCCCTGCTCTCAAGACAGGCATAAGTATTATCTAGACCATCTCTGATGCTGTTTGTCTAATTTGTTCTTAAAAACCTCCAGTGACAGAGATGCTACAACCTCCCTTGGTAATTTGTTCTAGTGCTTAATTAATCTCACAATTAGGAAATCTTTTCTAATGTCTAACCTGAATCTCCCTGGCTGCATTTTAAGCTCATTACTTCTTGTCCTGTCCTCATCGGTTAAGGAGACCAATTTAGCCTCTTTATAACAACCTTGTATGTACTTGAATATTGTTACCATGTCCTCCCCTAGTCTTCTCTTTACCAGACTAAACAAACCAATTTGGTTCATTCTTTCATCCTAGGTCATGTTTTCTAAACTTTTGATTATTTTTGTTGGTCTCCTCTAGACTTTCTCCAGTTTTTCCACATCTTTCTCAAGTGTGGTGCCCAGAACTCAGCATAGCACTCCAGCTGAGGCCTTATCAATGCTGAAAAGAGTGGAAGAAGTACATTGTGTGTCTTGCTTACTACACTCCTGCTAATGCATCCCAGAAAGATGTTCACTTTTTTTTGTGACAGTTACCTTGTTGATTCATATTTAGTTTGTGATCCACTATAATCCAGAACCTTTTCTGCAGGATTTCTTCCTAGGCATTATTTCCCACTTTGTATTTGTGCAATTGATTTTTCCTTCCTAAGAGCAGTACTTTGCAGTACTTTATTGAATTTCATCCTATTTATTTCAGAACATTTCTTTAGTTTGTCAAGATCATTTTGAATTCTAATACTATCCTCCAAAGTACTTGCAACCCCTCCGAGCTTGGTATTGTCCGTAAACTTTATAAGGTGCCATTATCCAAATCGTTTATGAAGATATATGTCACCAATTTCTTAATAGAACTAGATCCAGGACAGATTCCTGTGAGACCCCGCTAGATATGTCCTTTCAGCTTGTTAGTGAACCATCTGAGTATGCTTTTCCAACCAGTTGTGCACCCACCTTATAGACTATATTTCTCTAGTTTGTTCATCTACTTCATTGAAAGTTAGTAGCATTATTACAGTATAGAAAACAATATGGTCCACTTTCCCCATCCCTCCCATGTATCCCTAGGACTTCAGATATTTGTGAACTTTGAGGGAGGCTTAAACATTTACTTTTACATTTTTAAAATTTACTTTCTAGACAAATGTTACAAGAACAATTAAGGCAACCTAAGAAAACAATAAACTGCTAAACAATTTCAAAAGTGATAATGTGTTTTGAGGAAATAGTATTTAAATAGAATATTTTTTTTTTAATTAAGTGATTGAAACTAAGAAATTTGCCCACAGTTTAATGTTTTTGAATCCATCTCTGTCCCCTCATTATCAGAAAAGGTGAACGATGGGGAAGATGGCTCTTTGTGAAATATGGTGACATCTCCTGTGAGGGGTTTCAGGGGCTGGTATGTGCTGGTGTTCCAATACTCCTGCAGGCCCAGCTTTGTTCTCCTGGTTGGTCAGTGGGGTACCTGGAAGAGGATCTCCAGTCTTAACAGCATCTTTTGTGTCAGGTAGAGGAGGAGAAAGAGGCAGCTGATGGGTGGTTCTGGGGCCCTGGCAGCAGGCTAACACTGCACTCTGTCACCCACCATATTAGCCTTCCCATAAGGGAATGTTCACATTCCCTATACCAGGATGCCATTGCCAAGAACTGGCCGAGAAGTCTCTCCTACTGAAGAGTCCACTCCACCCTTGCCCTGAGGAAATCAAATTGTTCCTGATTCTTCTGGTCAATCCCTGTAAATAGGTTTGGCAGAATTTGTTTAGTTTATATATATATATATATATATAATTTTGACAGATATTTGTTTATTTTTAAGCATTTTAAACATTTTCACAAATTGTGGAAAATCAAGAGGTGTCAGATAAGAACTGATGAGCATAAAGGTTGAGATTCAAAGTTAAAGCTTTATTGTCATTAAAACACAAATTGTCAACATCACTTGTCAAAATACACAAAATAAATATCCTTAAATCAAACTAATTATTTCTCAAGCACCATTTTTCTTACTTGGCCTCTCTGTAAATTTCTATTGTTATCAATGGAAAGGTTTTTGGTTGGTTTATGTGTGTAGGGTGAAACCAATATTTTCCATTTATGATGAAAATCTAATCTATTCCAGCAAACCTATAAGCAGGTCCTTCAATTCAAAGAGAAGGAGAGCATTATATTTTGTACTTTACTGGTTCAGAACAATGTCCATCAAGCCAGGTGTCTCATATCTCCAACAGTGGCATGTACCAGAGTTTCAGGCACAGTGTACAGAACAGGACAATTTTGGAGAGATACATGTCTTCTCCCTCCCAGCTTCTGGCAACCAGAGGTTTAGGGTTTCCCTGAGCATGGGGTTACATCCCTAAACATCTTGGCTAGTAGCCATTAATGGTCCTATCCTCCACAAACTTATTAGTTCTCTTTTGAACCCAGTTAAACTTTTGGCCTTCACAACATCCCATGGCAAAGAGTTCCACAGGCTACTTTTGTATTGTATTAAAAAGTATTTCCTTTTGTTTGTATTAAGCCTGTTGTTTATTAATTGCATTGGGTGATCCCCCCCCCCTTTTTTTTTATTGTGGGAAAAGATAAATAACTCTTCTCTATTACCTTTTTCCTGCCATTCATGATTTTATAGACCTGTATCCCATCCCCTTTAATCAACTCTTTTGCTAAATTGAACAGCCCTAATCTTTTAATCTCTCATCATATGGAAACTGTTCCATACCCTGAAGTATATTTGTTGCCTTTCTCTGAAACTTTTTGGGTTCCACTCTATCCTTTTTGAGATGGGGCAACCAGAACTGGACACAGCATTCAATGTGTGGGCACACCATGAACTTATATAGTAGCATCATGATATTTTCTCTCTTTCCTAATAGTACCAATTCAGCCCCTTGGGAGACCCCCATTGTTTACCTTTCTCTCCATTATGAAAACTGACCATTTATTCCTACCTTTTGTTTTCTGTCTTTTAACCAGTTATTGATCCAAGAATGGACTTTCCCTCTTACCCCATAACTATTTAATTTCCTTAAGAGCCTTTTGTGAGGGACCCTGTCAAAGTCCAGATACACTATATCAGCTGGATCACCCTTATCAACTTGTTTGTTCACACCCTCAAAGAATTTTAGTAGATTGGTGAGGCATGACTTCTCTTTACATAAGCCGTGTTTGACTCTTCCCCCAACAAATTGTGTTCTATGTGTCTGACAATTCTGTTTTTTACTATAGTTTCAGTCAATTTGCCTGGTACTGATGTTAGGATTACCAGCCTGTCATTGCTAGGATTACCCTTTTAGAAATTGATGTTACATTAGCTACCTTTCAGTTGTCTGGTACAGAGCCTTATTTCAATGATAGGTTACACTCTACAGATAGTAGTTCTGCAATTTTCATATCTGAGTTCTTTCATAACTCCTGGGTGAATACCAGCTGCTGCTGGTGGTTTACTACTGATTAATTTATTAATTGGTTCTGAAAACTCTTCTATTGACACATCAGAGTGGGACAGTAATTCAGATTCGTTGCCCCAAAATTAAAGCTCTGATGTGGGTATCTCGCCCAAATCCTCTGCCATGAAGACTGTTGCAAAGAATTCATTTAGAATCTCTGCAACGGCTTTGTCTTCCTTGAGTGCTCCTTTAGCCCTTTGTCATCTAGAGGCCCAACCGTCTGTTTGGCAGTCTTCCTGCTTTTGATGCACTTAAAAGTATTCTTAGTGTTTGATTTTTGCATATTTAGCAATCTGCTTCTCAAATTGTTTCTTGGCCTGTTTCCCCTATACTTTTACCCTTACCCTGCCAGAGTTTGTGCTCCTTCCTATTATCCTCACTAGGTTGTGACTTCCAAATTTCAAAGGATGCCTCTGCTTCTACTGGCCTCCATTACTCTGCTGTTTAGCCATGATGGCATTCTTTTGGTCATCTTATTGTCTTTTCTGATTTGGAGTATGCATTTAGTCTGAGCCTCTATTATAGTGTTTTTAAATAATCCCCATGCCCTTTGCATATATTTAGCTCTTGTGACAATCCCTTTGAAGTTTCCATCTAACAAGAGTCCCCATTTTGGTATAGTTTCAATTTTTAAAGTTAAATTGAAACTAAGTTTTAAATTTTAATAGTTAAATTTAAAAAAAATTAAAGTTAAATTGAACATTTCTAGACATCATACAAGACTGCTTCTTAGAGCAGCTAGTCCAGGGACAAGGCAAGAGGTAATTCTTGATTTAGTCTTAAGTGGAGCACAAAATCTGGTCCAAGAGGTGAATATAGGTGAACTGATTGGTAATAGTGACAATAATGGGGGTGGAAGACTATCGAAGCTGTTACATTCCCCTAACCCCCATCCACACTACACACTGGCATGGATATGGGGATGTGCTACAACTAATAAGTGTACTTATTGACACCCCTCAGACATGTTAACTTGCTCACATTCTACTCTCCTTGAGATGTGTGCTTCATGGGCTTAAGTATAAACAATAGGGGGTTTATGACACAAACATGTGCCTGGACACATGTAAAAGCACTAATGTAGATGTAGTCTTAGTTCATAGCAAGGTGGGGTGTAAATTTACTTTGTGGTAGCCTGCCATGCATCAAGCCTCCCAGCTTGGCTTGACAGACTTAGGGTTTCAGGGTTCACACTAGCACTCTAAAAATAGCTTGGGAGACAGTAGTTTGAGGTCACAGCTCAGGGTCTGAAGCGCCCCATTCCCTACACTTCAGAGCCCAAACTGCAACATCTACAGGGCTATTTTGACACCGAAGTGTAAGCCCTGTGAGCCCAATTCTGTAGACCTGGGCTGGGAGGTGAGCTGTGTAGACAGACCCTAAGCAGCAGGCTAGTGCAAAGTAGATTTTCACTCCAGCTTGCTGTGCACTAAATGTTCATGTAGCCAAACCCTTGGTTTACTTATTGTAGTAAAACACATGTGTGTGTGTGTATCTCATTTCTTTAAAACTGTGGTCCCCAAACAGTGATCTGTGGAGAACTTACTGATGATCTCCAGGGATCTTTACATTTTCTTTACACTCAGATGCTTCTACAGATATCAAGGCTCTTTTTTTGCAAAGCCTAACAAATTCTACTAAGGGCTGCTTCTTCAGAGGAGGAGAGAAAACAGAAGCTGCTGCAGGGACTAGAGCTGCCAGTCCCCAGTGGGAGAGGAACATCCAGGGGAAATGGTAAAAAAACAGCCACTGCTAGATAGCATGTCCAGGGTAAAATGGAGCCAAGTACCAGGAGAGCCAGGGGTGAGAGAGAGAGACAGAAGAGATAGGAGGAGGAACTGAAATGAAGAGCTACAGGAAGCCGTGTGAAGAACTTTCTTCACAAATGGCCAGACACTTACAGAAGTAAAAACAGCTAAAAAAGTCATAATTATTTTCCTAGTAGTACCTCTCAATGTAACAATTCTGGGGTCTGGTCCACACTAACCCCCCACTTCGAAATAAGATACGTTAATAACGTAGCTGATGTCGAAGTAGCTAAGTTCGAACTTACCGCGGGTCCAGACGCGGCAGGCAGGCTCCCCCGTCGACTCCGCGTACTCCTCTCGCGGAGCAGGAGTACCGGCGTTGACGGCGAGCACTTCCGGGATCGATCCAGGATCGATTTATCGCGTCTAGAGAAGACGCGATAAATCGATGCCAGAAGATCGATTGCTTACTGCCAGACCCGGAAGTAAGTATAGACTTACAAGATTAGGCTAGATAAGTTTATGGAGGGAATGGTTTGATGGGATAACGTGATTTTAATCAATTAGGCAATAACAGCCATCGCTGGTAAAATGAGGGTCTGGCTAGAGAATCTTGCCTGTATGCTCAGGGTTCTGCTGATCGCCATATTTGGGGTCGGGAAGGAATTTTCCTCCAAGGTAGATTGGCAGTGGCCCTGGAGGTTTTTCGCCTTCCTCCGCAGCATAGGGCAGGGGTCGCAAGCTGGAAGATTCTCTGCAACTTGAAGTCTTTAGATCACGATCTGGAGACTTCAACAGCAGAGTTAAGGGAAAGTGGGGGGGTCAGCTTTTGTGGCCTGCATCATGCGGGAGGTCAGACTAGATGACCATATTGGTCCCTTCTGACCTTAAAGTCTATGAGTCTATGAGTCTATGAGTACGTACTCTGGTAGCTGCAACAAGGATGTTTTGCAACTGCAAATATGAGGAGAGGTGGTTCACAAGATAATCTCCCCATCAAATGGAGAGATGGGAACCATTATGGAAAGTTTTGGATTTGAAAATTATTATTTGAAATAGAAAAGGACAATATCTGGAACTATTCCCACTAACCTTATTGAGCTTGAGATGGATAAAACCTGAACAAACCCCTGACAAGCTAAAAACAAAACAAACAACTGAACATTAATCAAAACTACTCCCTTTTTACCTCTCTCCAACTGAGAAAGAGATAAACCAAAACTGAACCTTCTGTAATGCCTAATCTCTGATAAAATGTTTTCTATTAATGTTCTTTTCTCTAATGATATATCCTTTAATTTTGAAATCAGCAGCTATACTATTCCGGATCAAAGCAGAGTTTTAAAAGCATGTCAAATAATGTGGTGATGGGAGCAAATGGGACAAAAGTGAGACCTCCAAACTTGTCATTTAGGATCTGGTTAAGGCCAGAGGTTCACACTGATTTAAATAGGATTTAGATCACATCCTTGTTGCTTAAATCATATTCAAACTCTTTTCATCTAATGTAGGTAAAAATCTGCTTCATTAATCCACTGCACTACCTACTTCCACAATGATTTTTTAAAAAAATAATAATAACGGTAACTATTTATAAAAGCAACAGAGTAATTTCAAGAAACAAGTATTTACATGTTATGGAAATTTTGACTATTAACATAAAAGACTGTTGCTTTTCAATATTTACAGTATAATTGGGAATTTTGCTCAAATGTGAGCAATCTCTAGCTTAGCACCTACTATACATTCTTCTTTTCACTTCTGGCTGCCTGATGATGGAGCTTCATGAATTGGATACTCAAGTCTTATCAAAGTAATTGGCTACAAAACTGACTGATCAAATACAGCAATGTTGCTTAATTAAATTCAGTGAAGTACCATGAATTCACATTCAGAATTAGACTTCTGTTATTATGGTGTTCCATTTTTCATTGATTTTTAAGACACTTACAGGGAACTAGTGCTGTTAGTTGAGCTCTTCTGGGTGCATCTTAGTATCAAATAAGAAATTTCTATTTACAATCAAGTAGTTTTTAGTCAAGTGGTAATAAGAGGATTTAAACAAAATGGGTGCAAGGTGGCCCTTGAATATAATTTTATGCTAATATAATATATATGTGAATTCTACAGTGAAAGAAGATTAATTTTCTGCTTGGTATTATGGATTACCTCCTGCAAACTATAGATTACAAGCTCCTTGAAAATAGTTTTAACAATTTGACTTGAGACAGCACACAGAGACCACTCATACAATGTCTACACATTTCTGTGTTATATGAGCCACTCATGTTCAGGGCCGGCTCCAGCATTTCTGCTGCCCCAAGCAAAAAAAAAAAAAAAAAAAAAAAAGCCGCGATCGGCGGCGGCAGTTCAGCAGCAGGTCCTTCGCTCCTAGAGGGAGTGAGGGACCTGCCGCCCCCGAATTGCCACACGTGCCACCCCTCTCCCTTGGCCGCCCCAAGCACCTGCTTGTTAAGCTGGTGCCTGGAGCCGGCCCTGCTCATGTTTTCTGTGTGTGTCATTTGGAGCATTGCTATGTAAAGAAAGGGTTCAATTGACTCTGGCAATGCAGGGCAGGTTGTGGAGCCCTGCTGGGAGATAAATAATAACAACATCACAAAATGTATTTATTTGTTTATTTATTTATTATTCTGTTTTAACTACCTTGCAACTCAATTACCTTGGTGGGGTCAAGTGGGTTGTTGTTACTGTATATTGCTTCGTTTTGCAATTAGAACTGAGTGGAGAAGCTTTGATGGAACCACGTTCCATTGGAATATGTAATTCAATCCAAAGTGATTCCCCTCCCCCCCAGCTTTGCAATATTTGGCCAGCAAAGTGATTATTCACACAGCTCTGCTGAGGAAACCTCTATTACTGACTTGTGACATTCTTGCTAGCATTTGTAAACCGCAGTGACCTCATCCTATCGCCCTCCACCTCCCCCATGATTACATAGAAGCTACCTGAACTGGGGCTCCAGGTGCAGGAGTGGAGTGCTGGAACATCACACCTGATACTTCTCCCTCCCTTGCTGAGCAAGTGGGAAGGGACCAGGAGCCATGGCTTGATGGATGCAGGCAGGGGAGTATATACTGCACCCTACACTGTAAGCAGTGTGGGGCGGGACTGTCTTTTACTCTCTGTTTGCAGTGTACTTAGCACAGTGGGCCCCTGCCTTCAGCTGAGGCCTCTAGCAACTACTTTGATAATAATAAATAATAAATACATGAAGGGCTCCTGTCATAACTATAAAGGGAAGGGTAACAGCTCTCTGTGTACAGAGGCTCCAAATCCTTTTACCTGTAAAGGGTTAAGAAGCTCGGGTAACCTGGCTGACATCTGACCCCAAGGACCAATAAGGGGACAAGATACTTTCAAATCTTGGGGGGGGGAAGGCTTTTGTGTGTGTCCTTTGTTTAAGGGGTTGTTCGCTCTTGGGACTGAGAGGGACCAGACATCAATCCAGGTTCTCCCCATCTTTCTAAACAAGTCTCTCCTATTTCAAACTTGTAAGTAAAAAGACAGGCAAGGCGTCTTAGATTTACTTTGTTTTCTCAACTTGTAAATGTACCTTTTACTAGAGTGTTTATCTTTGTTTTGCTGTACTTTGAACCTAAGACAGAGGGGGGTCCTCTGAGCTCTTTAAGTTTGATTACCCTGTAAAGTATTTTCCATACTGATTTTACAGAGATGATTTTTACCTTTTTCTTTAATTAAAAGCCTTCTTTTTTAAGAACCAGATTGATTTCTCCTTGTGTTAAGATCCAAGGGGGTTTGGATCTGTATTCACCAGGAGTTGGTGGGAGGAAGGAGGGGGGACGGTTAATTTCTCCTTGTTTTAAGATCCAAGGGGGTTTGGATCTGTGTTCACCAGGGAATTGGTGAAAGGGTTCTCAAGGCTTCCCAGGGAGGGGATTCTTGAGATGGTGGCAGCGGGACCAAAGCTGAGCTGGTAGTTAAGCTTAGAGGTTTTCATGCAGGCCCCTACATTTGTACCCTAAAGTTCAAAGTGGGGATACAGCCTTGACAGCTCCTCAGAGTGGAAGAGGGGAGATCGGAAGGTAATGTTCTTGAGATCCCTGAGAGGCAGTGTCATCTTGGTGTTCCTTCGGGGTAGGCACCTTTATGCACTGCCCCACAGGCATGGCTGTGCCTAAAGACACAACCTAGCCCCATTTCATTTTGCTGAACTCCTTCTGTTGCAATGACACATCCCCTTGACTTCCATTTAGAAAGCTGGGCCTATATGACTGTGATTCAGGAATCCACATTCTCTGTGAAAATGACAGATATGCATAGGTTGCAATGAGGGATATGCGATAGCAGTTGAAAAATGGAACATCAATAAGAAAATGATGATGCTGTGAGTTTCCATTTGTCTTCTCTGAAAAGCTGTCTCGGTCAAGCTCTACATTCTCCACAATTCAACATGTCCATCTTTTTCGGATGCATCTCATAGGACAGCAGCTGTCAAGGGCCTGAGAAGCGTCTTCTGAACTTTATTAAACTAAACAGCTTTATCGGGTGGTATATTATGAAGATGGCAAAGGAGATGCCGAGCAAAATATTGATTTGAAAAAGAAGCACCAAAAAAAATTACATTCTTTAACTTCAAAGCTCTATCAAGTAGGAAAGTCTTGGCATTAATTCAAAGTACCAGAGGAAAAAGTTCTTGGCCCTTTACAAGACAAGCACTAGCATATTTCATTGCACCTAAAATTCAACCAGTGTTCCAGTGGCAGCACTTTTGCATACAAGACTGTTTAAAAATTATTCTCAACTACACTAATATTGTAATGAATTGGGGGGTTCAATTTTATTTTAATTGCATAGTTCATTCCGAGAACTGAAAGAGTGAGGGTTAGAGACTACCCGCGCTCCTTAACTCTCATAATCATGGGTGGATTTGTGTATAGAATGCTTAGATGGGAATGTTATGTTCAGGTGGGACACCTCATTTTGCCAAACCACTGGGGGCTGGCCTAATTTAGTGAACTGACAAGATCTGCCATGAGCCATCTGGTTGCTATTTTTAGAGGTCCTATAGTAGAACACAGTTTTAAAAAATTTCTATGGGTTAGTCAGGACCTTCCAATTGATCTCTTTAGATATTCTTTATCTGGAATACAATTCAGCAGGTCTTCATGAGCAGAAAAGTCATACAACACTGGAAGACAAGGAATAAACCTCCTTCTGTTGGTGTCCAACTCCTTTCTAGATCTACCCATTCCACAAGCTCTGCGAAGATATGCATCAAAGCCAGACTCTGGTGCTTTATTTAACAGCAAATCCTAAATTGGCTGTGATACTTGTTAGTGATTTCATTAATCACAAATACAATCCCTAAAGCCCGCTTCCTGGTAAACTGGTAAACTGAGGAGAACTCTGTCAGTATGGATATCTCATCTGGTCATACACATCTGGATATATAGTCAAACAAATAGAACTATGTGACATACCAGGATCAGAGATCTTGACAGAGTGTCTGAACTGGGTCTCCTGAAAACTAACAAGGACTGTATGAGAAAAATCATAATAGCTGAATGATCTGGTTAGATCCTATGGCAAAAGAAGCAGAATCCCCTTTTGTTACAGTTTGTGGGATCCTGCAAACCTGTCACATCTAATACAATCAGAGCCAGGGAGGTGCAGGTATAGACATGAAAAAATGTGGAGCTCATTCTTTCAGAAGGACATCAGCTTCTGCAGTGATAATCAAATTATATGACTTGACTATACATAGTTATCCCTGGAGCATATTGATCTAGATCTCCCTCTCCTCTCCCCGGCTCTGGTAAGCAGTAACCCCTGGCCCCGTGATCTGCTTTCATTCAGCTAATGGGGTCAGATCTCCTTCTTGTTTCAGTTTACTTTAAGCCCTACACTGGACGTTGCTTAAATGGCATAATTTGGCCCTTGGTACAGAAGGTTGTTATTTCAAGACAAAGATGCACGTATACATGCATACACCAACTTTGGTAAATATGTGTTCTAGTAAAAGCTCATCTGAAGCTATTGGACAATATTTCAAACAAATTTCCAGTGGACTTTATTTTTAATAGCAGTTAGGGTTTACCAAAAAGTCAGTATCTACTGTGACGGGGCAAGGCCAGATGGCTATAGGAAAGTAGTGAGAAACAGGTATGTTAGCCCCAGGATAAACAAATCCCTGTTACCATGGTAAGCAAATGGTAGTTGCTCCAGGTTAATCAAGACACCTGGGGCCAATTAAGATTCTTCTAAAAAGCAGTGGAAACAGATAGGTTGATTGGGACACCTGAAGCCAAACAAGCGCTGGCTCGAACTAGTTAAAAGCCTCCCAGTTAGTCAGTTAGTGGTGCGTGTCAGGAGCTGTAGGAGGAAGCCATGCTGCTGTAGAAACTGGGCAGGACAAACCCTGTCAGGCACAAGAAAGGAGGCCCTGAGGTAAGGGTGAACTAGATGTTGAGGAGGGGTCTGTGTGGAAGTGGCCCACGGAATTGTACTCGTCCTCTTTCAAAAAGTCAGCTACCAATAGCTGCTACTATTAGGGTCCCTGGGCTGGAGCACAGAGTAGAGAGTGAGCCTGGGCTCCTCCCTCCTCTCCCCCCACTTTCCCCGATTAATCACAGAGACTGTGAGACAACAGAGACTGTGTGAGGGAGGGTTGCTTCTTCCCACCTCCCTTGATGGCTTATGATGAAAATGTCCCAGTAGGCTGTGACCCTTGCCTCTACAGAGAGAGGAGGGCTAGGTGGAGGGTCACAGTGAGCCTCTGAGGCTAGCAAAATCTGCCTGGAAGTGCGGGACCCACTGAGACAAGGTCAGAGCTTTGTCACACTACAATTGCAGCAAAGGTTATGAAAATAATCTGTAAAATGCTTGGGGAGATTAAAACACCATGTGAAGAAAAACACCTTTGTTTCAGTTGTCTTGTTCCTTTCAGAAATTGTTATTAATGTTCATGATATTTATGTGTTGACACTTGCACACATGGTGGTGTAATGAGTTTAATAAGACTGCTGAGCTGCACACTTTTTTATTATTACCCACAGCTATAGTTCCTTATCTTTTTTAAGGATCAAAAATCTTATTTTAATCTTATTTGATGCCACTTGCACTGTGGAAACTGGAGTTAGGGTACTATAATTCTCTGTTGAAAATGGCAGAGTACTGATAACATCAGGCCTGTGGAATCTCATGAAATATTAAGAGTCCCAAGGTCTCTATCATCCCAGCTTCTGATGCGACAGATGCATTGTGAAAATAATGGCAACTGGAATAGCAAAACCAAACAATCTCAAAAGGCAGCCATCTGTCATCTGCCAATTTATACATTGTAACAACAAAAATTACCCTTCTGCAGTCAGAGAAGGAAAAGGGAAACATTTATTCATATGTATGCATGTATATAGGGAGACAGATATGTAATTTTAAAGCAGACCATACTATCACACTGATGTAATAGGAAAATATTAAATCATCCTGCCTGAAAATTCCCAATTGGAGTTACTCTCGTCACATCTCAAAGTCTTACTGCAGTCCAAATGCATCTAAGCAGGTTAGGCACCTAACACCAATTGATTTCAATGGGAGTTAGGTGCCCAACCTGCTAATACACTTTTGAAAATCTCCCTAGGCAGCTATCTGCAGTATGAGGTGCCTAAATACCTTTGAAAATCTGTCCCTACATGTTTTTCTGGATTGGAGTGCAGGGGGTCAGCACCATAGAGGATCAAGCCCATTCTGGCCATCACATGTTGCATATTAAGAACATCAGTGAAATAGTTGACAATGTTGACAATTAAATGTCCATAAATAGATTTGTTTGCAGTGTTGTAGCCACGGCGGTCCTAGGATATTAGAGAAAGACAAGGTATGTGAGGTAATATCCTTTTTTGCACCAACTTTCTGTTGGTGGAAGAGACAAACTTCCGAGCTACACAGAGTTTTCTTCAGGTCTAGAAAAAGTAATCAGTGTGTCACAACTAAATACAAAGTGGACAGATTGTTAAGCATAAAGGGTTAATACATGTGTCAGAAGACCAATTAAATTTAAGTGGACAATTAATAACTGTGCAATTATAGGACAAAGGAGAGTTAGTAGGTGACAAATTGTTGTACAGAGCCATATAACTGTCCCTGTTGGCCCATGATGTTTGGTGTCTAGCAGAGCTATGAATTTAAGTTCCCAAGCACATCTTTGGAAGGCACTGTGCAGGTTTCCTTTGAGGAGGAGGACTGAGAGACCTGATATGGAGTGATCACTTTGTGAAAGTGTTCACCAACGGGGATATTGTGTTTTTGTCTTTTATCATTTTTGTGTGTGAGTTCATTCAAGGGGGTTGTGGTGGGGCGGCTGCCCCATGCCCGGAGAGCGTGGGCTGCGGCAGGCCCAGGTGCCTGCACATCCCGGCAGCCAATAAGAGAAGGGCTTGTTGCGAGCCAATCAGAGGCCAGATTGGGGACAGCCAATCAGGGCCAAGCTCAGCCATATAAAGGACTGCTCAGGGAGAGAGCAGACAGTCTGTCCCAGGCCTTCAGAGGGGAAGGTCTGTCTCCAGAGCTGGCAGGCCAGCACCACGGACAGCGCAGCGCAGCGCAGTGCAGGCCAGCCTTGGAGAGCGGGAGAAGGTCCTACTCCGTAGCGTGCCAGGTGGCAGGCCTTGAAGGAAAGGGCCTAGCAGGAAGAAGGGCCGTTGGGGAAGCGGTCCAGAGGAACAGACAGAGGAGGAAGGAGAAGTAGGACAGCGAGGCTGTCGCTAGAGGGCCTCTGGACCGGGACTCAGAGTAGTGGGTGGGCCTGGGTCCCCCCTCCCCACCTTTGTTCCCCTTGGCAGTACACCCAGCCATAGGCCACAGGGAGTGGCCAGCCGAAACTACACCAGATCCTGGACTGTAGGGATCAGACTTAGAGGTGTAGGACTGAGGGTCACCCAGCCCTGGAAGGGGGTGTGAATGGACAAAGGGACACTGTCGGAGGACAGTGTTCCAGAAGAGGACACTGTGCGTTGGGAGCAACGCGGGTCCACACGCCAACCAAAGGCGAGATGACAGACGGGACGCCACCAGAAAGGGGCGCTCTACTGGATCGAACCAATTCCCCGAGACGACCAGTAGGAGGCGCTGTGGTGGTAAGTCCCTAGCTTGTCACAGGGGTAGAGATTGTCTGGTTTCACTCAAAGTTGTTGGGGCATTTGATGCACTGGATGAGGTACACCACATATTGTGATAGGCATATGTAAGACCAATAGATCTTGAA
The DNA here is from genome assembly GCF_002925995.2 of Terrapene triunguis. NCBI lineage: Eukaryota > Metazoa > Chordata > Testudines > Emydidae > Terrapene > Terrapene triunguis. The sequence continues at coordinate 6,753,197 of NW_020664374.1, read as the reverse complement.
AAGTGTGTTATGGGAGGTATTGTAGCAGTGGAGATATGTCTGCAGGTTTTTTTATCTATTGTTGTGGCAGGATATGGTGCTGCTTTGGTTTGGTGGGTCCTGGTCTGTGGAAAGGTTGCTTCTGACAATGAGCTTGACAAGGTTGGATTGTTTGAAAGCCAAAAAAAAAAAAGGTTTAGGAAAGATTTATTTCAGAATGTGGTCACCATTAAGTATGGGTTGTTAACTGCTTCATACCCCAAATCGGTTCCAGTGTGGGGTGGTAGGTAACAATTATGGGTATGTGGTCAATGTTTTGTTTGTTCACACACACACACACACACACACACACACCCTTATTGAAGAAGTTTCTCTTGGGTTATTTGTGTGGCTCATTCCATGATACTATCTACTTCTCTGGTGGCGTGTCCTTGTTTGGTGAAGGCAGTTTTAAGTGTGTTAAGGTGTATATCCTGGATTTTCACTTCTGTGCATATTCTTAATGTGTCTGTGAATTTCTTCATATCCAACATAGCTTTTTGCTGAACCAGCTTTTTGCTGATCTGCCATTGAAAATTCCTGGTGTCTGGCCCCAAGTGCAAAGAGTAACCCTTAAGATTGCCAATTTGTTTGGATGTATTCCTGGAGATTTCATCACTTGACATAATCTTTAATTAAAGATTAATCTTTAATTCCTGGACACTCCCGGGCAATCCTGGAGGGGTTGGCAACCCTAGACCCTATTGTTGTTTTGAGTTTACACTTATATTGTTTATATCTTACTGCTATTTTTGGATAATATTATGGAATCTAATAATATTTTTGGAGGCACCAACTGTTACTTTTTTTTTCTACAATAAATTATGTTGATAGTGCTGGAAACAACAGTAGTCCATTTTTAAGGTTCAGGGAATTCCCCCTACGCACTTGTTTTAAAAGCTAACAGGGAATTCAAAGCCATCTTAAACTGGAATTAAAGCTAACACTATAACCAAAGTCACAAAACAGTCTTATTGATTTGATGGAGAAAACAATGGTAGGTAATAAAAGTATACAACAATTTGTGTCTGCTGTTAATGGTCCACTTAACGAAGCCAAACTGAAAATAACATTTATGACAGAAATATTAGTCCCACTGACAAGCCCCAGCAGTGTGCCAGCCTATGACTTTGGATTTAAAATTTCTAAAAGAAAGCATGGTATCAGTGAAATCAGTGCATAATACCTTATTGCAAGAGGCAAATGTGCCTGCATAAATAAGACATTATGCTAATTCAAATGCTATAAGTTTCATTTATCCTCAGTAGTCACGCTCAGATAACTTTAGAAATGCTCTGATTTTTAAAAAAAATAATCTTTCAAAAATAGTTTTACAAAATAACCATGATGTCTTACCGCTGCCATTAGGACTCCTTCTGGCACATGCTATTTATATTACTTGATGACACCAACTTTGGAGCCTAAAAATATACTGTCTGCTTTTGCAAAAATCTACCTGATATCAGCAACTGGGAGCAACTGCTATTTTTACCATGAGTAACCTGCTTTCAGGGCACGCAACTGACCTGCTACATGGCACGGCTCTGCTTTTGCAAAATCTTCAGCGATCAGCTTCTGTCTTTAATGCTGTATTTTCATTTGATTCCTTTATGTCAGAACAGGGATATGTTCAGCTGGGCTAACAGATGCCAGGTCCTTGTGCATTGTTCTTGAACTTGTGCCAAAGAAGAATCAAAGTGAAATATGCACAGGCACACTCAATCCTCTGGGGAAGCCATGCTCAGTACCTGATATGTGAGGTAGTTATTTTAAAAGTTTCAGTGTATTGGATTTCAACAAGGGGTCTTATTCTAGAAAGAAGGTACACTCCAATGTCACTGAAATAATATTAATGTTCATGTAGTTTAACTTGACCCATGTCAATAATGTGGATTATTTTTCCAGTTTCTGAGAAGACTCAAAAGGCCTGTGATGGGTGTCTCAGTGGTTATCAAAATGAAATGCTTGTGGTCAACATGCCATACTTGTGAACATGTCTTATTTTACCTCCATCCTTTAAAAGTGTTTTCCTACCCTTTCAATCCGGATACTTTGGGTCCAATCCTTCTCCCACTGATCCATCTAGTACTATAATGTGTCTTTTTAAGTGGATCAACATCAAAGATGTTGGGGGATGCAGAGAGTTTTTACACTATCATTCTCTCATCACAAGAAATTCAGTGGAAGTATCTGCAATTTACATATCTGTTTGCATAACAAAAGAACCAGTTTTTCTGTTCCACATGTTTGTCCATACATGGTTAGTTGGAGAACATCCCTCCTCTTGCTGGTTTCTAGAATGGAATCTTCTCACTCTCCTACATTATTTCATGGATGGAAGGTGGCACTCTCTGCTCCCATATATTGCATCAGATTGCTGTCAAATTCTTTAAAAGCTAAAACCTACTATCCTGTGAAAATGTGGTTTCTGTGGGTTCTACAATATTGGTTTAATAAATAGCAGTTAGTCAAAAAAAATAGGGGGAAAATGAAAAAATTTAAAATGTCAAAATCCTGATCATTCGACAGGTTTTGGAAAGGGATTATTTTTTTTTTTTTTGAAAAATAGCATAACATTTTGAATCAAAAAATGTTCACCTTAGACAATTTTCACTTTTGATTTTCCTTTTTTCATTTCTTCTCTCTTCTCTCCCTTTCTCCTCCATTTTACCAATGAAAATGGAGAGCAGGAGATAAAAAAGGAGTAGACAACAAAGGGGAAAAAAAGGTAAATGTAAGTCACCTCCCACAAAATATCACAAACAAACAAGCAAAACCAGAAGAATCCCACAAATTAGATTGACCATTCTAATAAATAGAAATTTAGAAAGTAAGAACAAATGCCCTACAGGTTTTACCCAGGTGTAACCAGTTCTAATTCCTTTCATACTCTTTGTCTTCTAATAAGCTCTGTACAGCGTTTATGCACATTCTCCATCACCTCCACCCTGACATAAAATAACTTTTCCAAATGACTGTGTGCAATCTTGCAGCAACACTTCAGTGGATTACAAAGAGATACTAGAGCTAACCTTATTAGAGGACTGTAACAGGGCACACTCACCTCTTGAAAACCACTTGAAGTGTTTTTTTTACCCACAAAAGTTTATGCCCAAATAAATCTGTTAGTCTTTAAGGTGCCACTGGACTCCTCTTTGTTTTTGTTGATAAAGAGTAACACGGCTACCCCCGGATACTTGTCACCTCTTGAGTACCTCCTGCTGCTGTGCCAGGTACTGCAGGCTTTTTCCTGCCCCAGGCAATCCCGGTAGGTTGTCAGTCTCACCAGGCAGGTCTTCATTGGCTCAGCCTTCTGGACAAATCAGTCAAAAAGAATGAACCCCTTCCAGATGAGCAAAGAGTTCAACAAACTGTTGGCCCTTACCAGGGTCTTCAGCTCCATCTCTTGGCCTTTTAAATCTCACCTATCCAGGGCCGGATCTAGGTTTTTTGCCGCCCCAAGCAAAAAAAATTTGCCCCTCACCCCAGCCCTGGCCTCCCCCCGCACCTCCCTGCTGCCCCAGCGCTGGGCTCTCCCCCCCACCCCACCCACACTCCCTGCTGCCCCAGCCCTGGGCTTCCCCCCACCAGTGCTGACTCCGCCCGCTCCCCCCTCGCCTCCAGCCAGTCTGGCACTGGCAGGGTCGGGGTAAGCAGCGGGGCTCCAGGGCCGCGCCTCAGCTCAGGGTTCCTCCAGCCAGGGCTCCCGCCTCCAGGACTGACTGGGACCCGGGAGGGCAGAGCTGGGGGACCGCCCAGCTGAGGAGTCGGGGCAGGGCAGCCCCAGAGGGAGCGGAGCCCCGGACAGCAGGACGCAGGTCCCGCATAGCAGCGCCCCAGGCACCGGTCCCCACTACGGCCCCGCGGCTGCTGCTGCTCCTGGCCGCCCTGCCGCAGTCCCTGGGTGGCTCTGGCTGCTTCGCCCAACCCCGGCTGCAGCGCTGGGGGGCGGCCGCCCTCTGGCACCCGCAGGCAGCTCCATGCGCCCTGCGGGGTGGCCTCCAGCCCGAGTGTTCCGCGCTCAGAGTCCACCCGGCCATAAGGTGCGGGCGCTGCTCCCCGACGCGAACCACAGCAGCCCCAGGGTGCCCCCCAGGCAGGACGCGCTGTTGCTGCCAGGGCTGGCTCTAGGTTTTTGCCGCCTCAAGCGCAAAAAAAAAAAAAAAAGGCTGGCTGGAATGCCGCCCCTGAAAATGTGCCGCCCCTGAAAATGTGCCGCCCCAAGCACGTGCTTGGTTTGATGGTCCCTGGAGCTGGCTCTGCACCTATCACTTAGACTTCTGAAAGAGCCTTGTCCCTTTCTCGGGGCTGAGGCTACTTTGCCAGTGAGGGAACACGGGCACATCCACTTCTCTGGATCCCAACCCAGGGACGCTATAAACACCAGCCATACACTGTTTCCTTTGATTGGTTGCTGCTGTTTTCCAAGGGCCTCTTCCCACCTAGACCCTTTCCTTTCACCTGTCACCTTAGGGTTAGAGTTCTCAGGTCAAGTAAATACAGCCTGTCAAGCTTCTTTGGCCACAGCAGAGTCCCTTTCTCATCCCTCTGGTCCCAGCTAGGAACTGACCTGCTAAGGCCCTGCAGATCCTTTTATCTGAGTCTTCTGGGCTCTGATTGGTCGCTTTCAGGCAGCTTTCCTAGGCAGGAAAGGCCCACTTTCACTGCTATTTTCCTGGGGCAGGAATTTTTAGGACCGCAAGGCCTCCAGCAGGGGCAATGAAGGACCAGGCACACCCCATCTCAAGGATATTAGAATGTTATTCTTCCTGAGTAGGAACTGGATATTTAAGAGCAACAGATTTATTTTACTCTGTTCAGTCCATGGGAAATATGATTATACAAAACTAGGATGTCCTATATCAGATCACTGATCCATTGACATCAGCACTTTGCCTCTGTAAGTTAGGGTCTGCTATTGCTTTCTTTAGAGGAAGGCAAAATGGTCAGGCAAAAAACCACAATGCATAATCATTTCAATTGTTCATTATTGAACTGGAGGGAAGGTTATTTTCCTACCCCCTCAGAAAAAAAAAATCAACATAAACCTTGAAGCATGAGAGTTAATCATCTCTATTATTTTATTCTGCACAGCAACAAATGTTGTTAGTGGACATGAAACTGGCAAGAAAATGAGGAATGGGTAAAACAAGCGCCTGATCCTGAAAGTCTTCATTTCCTATTGATTTCAGTGAAATGTGAAGATAATTTTCCCCTCCAAGACAGGGACAACTCTTCATATTATTAATCAAAAACCATTACAAAACAAGACAAAACAATGAATTTACTCATGAACTATACCATTTTAACCTGGCTCTGTTCAGTTGAACATAAGGACAGTGTACTACTCATCTTTGAGGGACGTAGAGAATAAATGTTAGAAAAGAAAAATATCTATTGGATCATCTCATCCATTCCCCTGCTAATGCAAGTTTGTTCCCTGCTGTGTATATTCTAATACTTTGTCCATCATAGTTTTGAATATTTCAAGCAATGGGGTTTCACCACTTCTTTTAGGAACCTAGTCAACAGCTTCTTAGATCCCAACTTTAGTAAATATGACTGAACAACGACCCATGAGACAGAGGTATAATCTTTTTGTAACTACAACCATTGTCATATGATAGGGGACCAGAAAGTAAATATTAGTAGCTTATCTGTTCTCCTTTGTCTCATGCCTTTATTACAACTGAATCTTTGGCTAAAATGGAGTAATTCCTGAGTCTGGAAAGGAACCTTTTAGAGACCTAGAGGAGGAGCCTGTAGTGCTTCTGAATTTTCCTGGTATTGCAGAAAAATGTGATGGAGTGAAATCCTTTACACTGCTACATGTGGCATTTTGCTTGCTTGCTTGGATTAGTGAGTTGGTTTGGTTTCGCTTTATGTTTTATTTTTGGTAAAACTTTTCATTCCAGAAAGAGAAACAAACCTCACCCACAGTTATAGCTGGGTGAAATGTTTTGAGTTTTTGAAATTTCAATGAAATATTTTCACCAAAAAATTGCCACCATTTTTTGACCCACTCTTCTCACTATTTCCTTGAACTTGGGGCCTGAGCCAAAGCCCACTGAAATGAAAGTCAACTTTGATGGGCTGTATGTTAGGGTCTTGGTGTTCAGCCTCAGTCAGGAGTAGGCCCTTAAACGCAGCATGAACAAAGTGATCCATTGTCATGAACACACACATCCAAGGAAAAAGACAAAAGAAAGGAACTGAAAATATCAGTGAAAAACAGCAACAACAAGCAAAATAAAATGCTTCTCAGCTGTTGGAAAATGTTAGATGGTAGGTGTAAATAATGTACATACGTGAGGGGTTAAGTACAGTCTAACCAGATAATAGTCTTTTCTTTCCTCTGGGAAAAGCTCTCATGCTCTGGTGTAAGATTTTTCTCAGTGCCACTTTGCTGAACATACAGCATACATCCATGGGTAAAATGAAGGGGTTAAAATACCTTGTCATCTGAGGATCATGTGTGTGCTTTTCCAATCATGATTGCTGAGGACTTTTAAGAAAAATGTACTTGCAAATCATATTAACTATGTTGTAACTCGGGGCATGCTAAATCTGCAAGGGGAAAATTGCAGAGACATCTCTATCCATTTTCTGCAGATAAACATGTTCTACCATTTGTAAAAGTTATTCATTTTTAATGCAAGGTGACAAATTGCATATTAATGGCATCAGCATGTTAGATTAGAAACCAATAAATAGTGTTGTTTTGCTTGAGATGGTTTTACTGGGATGGTTTGCTATTTTACTGGGAAGGAGGCTAGTAAAGTGCAATGGATCCTCCAAGTCTAAACCATACCAAACAACACCTTATATAGAAGTAACCTTGGTATTTACAGAAACACTTTGGGAGATCTTTCATGATTTACTGCATAATCTTTATTTGAGCACAATAAAGGATACATTTTTGAAGGGCTGAGACAGTAGCCTAAGAATGAATGTTGGTGAAAAATGAGTGGACACATTCAGGTAGGTAATAGAGGTACAAGTAATCAGATTTTGGAAACAAAAATCCAGGTGTGAATTCACCCCAAAATAGAGATCCCTCTTGTCAGTCATTGTTTCTGTTTATTTCATGGTAGCTGGCTATACATCTTGTTGTGAGTATAAACCCTTTGTTTCACCTCTATGATGACTCAGTTTCTGTTTGTTAGCTCTTTATTGGTACATATAACCCCTTATGAGAAACTTTCATAAAACTTACATGTAACTCCCCATCCAAAATTTTCATAAAAACATGTCCGCCAGAATAAATGGAAAAGCAAAAAGAGATCAGTGGTGTGACTGGCTGATTAAAAGTACAAATGAAATATTGTTATACTTCATTCACACATACTTGTAATATCTATGAATTAATGAACAGGTTAATAAATCAGGCTCATTCTAGCACCCTTGCTCAGTTTGAGTACTAGAGATGCTAATAAGATCTCTTGTTGGTCATTCCCACAAACTTCTTCATGTTGATCTTATTTCATCTATTCCCCAGTGTTTTTAAGGGCTCAATCCTCATCTGTGCTGAGCAGGCAGAGAGGCTAAGGTTGCTGTAAGCCACCTAGCTGCCTCTCCTTGAGTCAATCGGGCCACCAAAACAAGTTAGAGCACCCACAGTGCTACTCCTACTTACATCAGCTAGAACAATAGTCTGGGGACCATTCCACCAACCAGGAATCAGGGGACCACATGAAGCTGCAAACCCAGAAACATCCTCCATGCATGACAATGGCACTATTATTCTGTAGGCGTGGGATAGAAGGGCAAGGAGGAGATGTTGGAAAGTGGCCTTTGTCTGTTTCATATCAGCTATGCCCAGGGCTGGCTCCAGCTTTTTTGCCACCCCAAGCAGTGGAAAAAAAAAAGAGAAAAAAGAAAAACCTGATTGCGCTGCCACTGAAGAGGAAGAGAGGGAGTGAAGAACCCGCCAATGAATTGCCACCACAGACCGGGATGTGCCACCCCAATAACTGACGCCCCTTTCTATTGGCCGCTCCAGGCACCTGCTTCCTTCGTTGGTGCCTGGAGCCGGCCCTGGCTATGCCTTAAGATCACTTTCCAGTACTCTGGTCCTGCTCTGGTACTTTAGAATTCAGCTGCTCTTGAATTTGTACCAGGCCAGCAGCAGTTTCTCTCTCTTGTCCCACTCACAATGATATGATTTTCTCCGTACCCAGTGGCTCCAGTAAAGGTGATCAGTGTCAGCATTTTACAACATCAGTTTTAATCTCTTTCCCCATGACAATATGTAGACTGCATCTTTGAATGTTTGTTGCAGACTTTGCAATTTCCATTCAGAGAGTGTCTCATGCTTTTCATCACTCAAAACTATTATGAAGGGCTTGTCTCCATATAGATGTTTTGGTGTTGCCAGACTCATTGGTCCATAGGCTATAGGAAAAAAGGTCACAATAGATTGGATTCTGAACTGTCATTAGTGCCTTACTGTCTGGATAACAACCTTCATCAAGCAGCAAAATGCCAGCTCTGAGTGGCAATGTTTTTGAATGTAGATGAGTCCTAACCAATGGAAAGTTGTATTTAAAAATATTTTTAAAAATCTAGAGGTCATCATGGCATCTTGTTGCTTTGTCTATAGCAGGCAAGTTACTTGATGGCAAGCTTTTTGGGGCAGGGATCATCTGTTTGCTCTGTGTGTATGTACTGCTGGCACAATGGGGTCCTGGCCTATGACTAGAGCTCCTAGGCCAGGGATGGCCAACCTGTGGCTCCGGAGCCACATGCGGCTCTTCAGAAGTTTAATATCCGCCTCCTTGTATAGGCACTGACTCCAGGGCTGGAGCTACAGGCGCCAACTTTCCAATGTGCTGGGGGATGCTCACTGCTCAACCCCTGGCTCTGCCACAGGCCCTGCCCCCATTCCACCCCTTCCCGCCCCCTCCCCTGAACCTGCCATGCCCTCGCTCTTCCCCTTCCCCTTCCGCTTCCCCTCCCCCCCAGAGCCACCAGCATGCCACGAAACAGCTGATCGGCGAGGAGTGGGGAGGGAGGGGAAGGTGCTGTTCTGACCGGCTGCCGGTGGGCGGGAGGCGCTGGGAGTGGAGGGTGGGGGAGCTGGTGCGGGTCTGCTGACGTATTACTGTAGCTCTTTGGCAATGTACATTGGTAAATTCTGGCTCCTTCTCAGGCTCAGGTTGGCCATGCCTGTCCTAGGCACTACTGCAATACAAACAATAAATAATAATACTCATAATTAGAGGGGCTCAAAATGTGTTGACTGAAACATTTCCCCACCAAATAAAAATAAGGTTTTCCAAACTATTTTTTTCAATAAAAAACTGTTTTCTGCATTTTTTCCGAAGTTTTCACTGACCTGAGCCCTAAAATAAAGTATACAAATTTGTATACTGAAACCGGTCTTAGTAGCCCACTTCCTTTTCGTCATAGCACTCACACAGAGAAAACCTTCAGTTTGGAATTAAAGTAGTCCTGTTCAGTCCTAATTAAGTGGTAATTGCACTCTGCAATGCACTAGGAAATCAAAGGGACTATTGTCATGCTGACAGCAACGTGAGAGATTAAAATTGTTATTGGTCTGAAGCTGGCAGCTTAATTTAAACAGTTAATAATGTTCTTTATCTGTCTATTTTTAGGTTCTTATATGGCTCCCATTACTTTAGTATCTGAGTGCCTCAAATCACTAATGCATTTATCCTCATAACACTCCTTTAACAGACTCATGTGTAAACTGTTGATTTGTCAGACAAATCCTTCGGGAATGATGGTTGTGCTGTCTTTATTTGGTGGCCTAACACAGAGTACAAGAAACAGAGTTAGTTTGGGTTATATCAGCTCAAATTATATGGCTGAAATGAAAGCCATTCTCATTGCACTGCAAGAAATAAACAGAGCAGAAACAGAGGTGGATGTTTCAGAGTGGTAGTCTGTATCAGCAAAAACAATGAGGTGGATGTTGTGATATTTGTTGACTCGCAGGGAGTGATCCTCAGTTCCTTTAGGAGAAACTAGCATACTAGAATGAGTTTAATTCATAAGGAGGCATAGAGGATCAGAGAGCAAGGCAATTAATTAACTTGTTGCTGGATTCCATCACACATTGATATATACAGGAGAGAGGTAGTTGATGATTTGGCCAAAGCTGAAAGATCGGAAACTCAAGTAGGAATGACAATGGTCAAGGATATTGATGCCCTATCAAGGAAAATATTAGCTGAAGTAAATGGTTGAAAGATAAAAGATCCTCCAATCAATATCAAAGCATCTTGGAAAATAACATCCACTAGCATGGGACTGCGGACAGGGCACACTGCAGGAATGAAAATCAATAGAGATCGGACCAAGAGGATTTAAAACCTTCCTGCACTTTTGAATGTAACATAGTAAGAAAAAATGATGCTCTTTGGATTTGAAATCTTGGCTCAAGCTCTTGGAAAGGACCATTTAAGAGTCATCAAATTCATTCTCAAACTCTATGACCTAGTATGATTATTGTGGGACAAGACAACAACAACATCCCTTTAAAAATGAAGGGGTATTATTATCCCCATTTTGCAGATGTATGTAACATGAAGTTTTGCCAAAGCCAGACCGTTTCACTGAAATGTATCAATTTCAATGCATTTTTTGTAGGAAGGTTTCTGAGGCCCAGGATGGACTTTCATCACCGAGAGGCAGGGGAGTGAAAACCACCTTTTTAATCCAAAAATGGAGGCTTCAACATAAATCTGTTCTGTGGACCATTTGAAAAGGGGGTTATTTTTTGTTCCAATGTGGAATGGAAACAAATTTCTAAACCTCAAAGTTGTCACAAGACTGAATTGTCATCCTCTACCCAGCTCTAATCATAATGCATAAGCACAAGGACACTGAATTAAGGTGCACAGGAAATCTTAATTAGGCATTTCCTAACTTTTGAGTGTTACATATTGTAACCTTAATAATGTTCTTTTAATGTAGATTTGTGTGTGTGCAATATCCAAGATTAAAACAAACAAACTAAAAATACAGAAATTCCATTGTGTGGCTTCATATTGACACCCACATGCGTGATCAGCAGGGTTGGTACCTTTTGAGCCACTGCACAGATCTCTGCCACTTGAGCTTATGGAGTAACCAATAGTAGTAGTAGGTTGTCATCCTCTATGTCAGTTTTCTCAAACTGGGGTGGCTGCTTGTGTAGGGAAAGCCCCTGGTGCGCTGGGCCGGTTTGTTTACCTGCCCCGTCCGCAGATCTGGCCGATCGCAGCTCCCACTGGCCGTGGTTCGTCACTCCAGGCCAATGGGAGCTGCTGGAAGCGGCGGCCAGTAAGTCCCTCGGCCCGCGCCGCTTCCAGAAGCTCCCATTGGCCTGAAGCAGTGAATCATGGCCTCTGGGAGCCACAATTGGATGGACCTGCGGACGGGGCAGGTAAACAAACCGGCCTGGCCTGCCAGGGGCTTTCCCTACACAAGCGGCCACCACAGTTTGAGAAACACTGCTCTATGTTGACCAGCACTTTAGGGGAATGAGACACTTTGTCAGTGGATTTCACAGATAATTGTTGACAGTAGAGTAAAGGTGAGATTCAGCACTTGTCTACACAAATAATTATTTTGTGGGAAGCTAGGGTTTGAATCTACCCCACACTAGCCTGCTATGGAGAAACTGTCCATGTCAATGCTGCTGACGTGCATGAACAGTTCCTTAGTGCGCGTTAATCTAGTCCTCTTGGAAACAGGACTAAATCAAAGTGCATTAATGAACTGTTCATCTCTGATCCCCTCTGCATTCAAGTGAGGCAGCTCCCTCCTCCATCCTGACTAGGCCCAGCAGCAGGGTCACTGAAAGCAAAGGGGAGACAGTTTCCTTGATAACAAGTCCAGGTGCCCAGACCTGTACCTGGCAAGGCCTGCATCAGCCCAGAGTTGCAATTGCAAGGAAAGTCTTCTCAGCCACAGGCTACAACATGCTCAGTGTGGACAGAATCTTTGGGGAATTTAGCGGCTAATATCTAAGAAGTCTCTACTGAGCATGAGCAAATTGCAATTATTGACAGGTTTATAACATGGCCATATTGGGGTGGATTTTCATATGGATGGCAAAAGGCAATGAATTAGAGTTCATAAGTAGAGTTGAATGAAGATTTCAGTGAAAAATCCAAATTTGACAACACCAAAATGTTTTGCAAATGCTTGTTTTTGCCAAATTTTTTTAGTTAAGTAAAAAAAACAACAACCAAAATTCTGAAAAATCAAAACATTTTGTTTCAATACTTTCTAAATGAACATTTATTTAGTTATTTATTTATTGTTCAAAATGACTTTTTGTTTCAGAATTTCATTGACTTTTATTTAGAAGTCAATTAAACCTTTTAAAAATGGTCAAAATAATAATGATAATAAAGTTTTGTCTAGACGTAATATTTTGTTTGACACAAAATTATTTGTGGGTTGTCCTGAAACCATTTTTTTAACCTTTCAGAATTGCTAGAGAACTGAAAAAGCCATTATTCTCACAGCTCTATTTATAAGCAATATTATCAATAATTCTCTGGGTTTTTTTCAAAAGAAAGACAGTTATGTTTATTATATAAAATTAATCTGATTTGTTTGAAATCAATGGCAGAAAAACTTTTCAAATGTAGTAACAAAGGCAAAAGACAACTGGGCCCAAAAATGAATGTTACTGTGTCTTCCCACTGCTTCTTTCTCTTCTTCCGCTATGCACACTTCAATATGGTAATGGAAAAGTACAGGTTTAGCTGTACCAAAATTAGCTTCACTTAAGGAGAGGGGCTAGAGAGGTTTACGCTCTACAATATTAGCAATTTTCCATCATGTCACATCACTATCATGTCACATTACCATTTGTAATGGTAATAGAAGACAAAAGCCTCATCCTATTAGTGACTTTCAGATCATATTAATGAATGCCAGTTAATTCAACATGCTGCAAGACTAATAAAACATGATGGGAAGTTGCTGTTGTGGTAAGACTTTCATATCATATTAGTCCAAGAATGGCAGTACTACATGTTCTGTTCACAATCAACACTGCCAGTGGGTATTAGACACTATTGCACATTTCTATTAGAGCAAAGAGAATCTCAAAAAAAAAAAATGGCTGGCAAGCAAGCATTCCCTTTTGCTATCATGTTCTCAATACTCACGAGTGTAAAAAACCTGGTGTTACTTCCAAGTACTAATCTCAACATTTTAATCATATAAAACAATGTTGTTCCTTTGAGAACTCTCTTCACCAGTTAAGAAAATCTCAGCCCTTATTCTAATTAGCTCATTTATTTAGAGTTTCTGTATTAATAGCAGGTATAAAAAAAGACTTCTGCTCCCAGGTGACTCATGGGCACCTGTGAAAGGAACAGCATTGATAGGGTGGAACTATCTTTTTGAGAATTCTCAGCTTTCAATTCTAAATCCGTGTGTTTTCATAACACCTATAAATGGATATCCCCAAGGTTCTCCATAGTTTTACTCTAGGATATAAATTATTTTGCCTTTGTAGGTTCCCATTCATTATTATTTATACCTGTTTCCTGAGATCTTGTACATATGCATTTGGGTGCCTGGTGCACCTACCACTGAACACAATGAATCCTCTCCCATTGATTTCATTGAGAGTTGGACAGGGTTATTAATGCATAGCCCTACTGGAATTGATGTGAGGTCCTACCGTAACTGGAATACTGTTTCCAGACCTGATGTCCACAATTCAAGAAGGATGTTGATAAATTGGAGAGGGTTCAGAGAAGACCCACGAGAATGATTAAAGGATTGGAAAACATGCTCAAAAAGCTGAATCTGTTTAACAAAGAGAAAGTTAGGTGGTGACTTGATTACCATTTAAGTACCTACATGGGGAACAGAAATTTGACAATAGAAGGCTCTCCAGGCTAGCATACAATGGTATAACACAATTCAATGTCTGGAAGTTGAAGGTAAAAAAATCAGACTAAAAATAAGGTGCGAATTTTTACAGTGAGAGTAGTTATTAATTGGACCAATTTACCAAGCATTGTGGTGGATTCTCTGCCACAGGAAATTTTTAAATCCAGATTGGATGTTTTTCTAAAAGATGTGCTCTAGTTCAAATAGGAATTAATTCAAAGAAGTCCTATGACCTGTGTGATACAGGAGGTCAGACTAGATGGTCGCAATGGTCCATTCTGGTTTTACCATCTGTAAATCTGTGTGTTTATAATTTTCTGCCTGCTGACAAGAGGGGGAAAAATAACTTCAGCTGAATATATTTGAGGAACAGCATGATTTAAAAAAAATACATTACAAATACTTTCCCCCCCTCCATTATTAATGCAGCTGTACATCTCTCCCGTCTCAGGCAGTTGCTTGCGACTTTAGATGGCTGCCTTCTTAATGTTAAGAAATGTTGGCTAATTCTCTAAGGTTCAATGCTAATAAAACTGAGCAATTGGTTGTTTCATTTCTTGCCATGATTTCTGCCCATGTGATAACGCTATGAAGTTTATTGTTATAGTCATATAATCATGGACTGATTCTTGATACTTAGTTTTCCTTTTAGGCTGCCAATGAGAAGCTGCCATTGTATTTTCTTTGGAACCGTGCATATCTTTCACAGATGCTATTGCTGCAGGATACTCCAACCATGAAACATTCTTTTACCTCCCTGATGGATTTTTTTGCAATTCTTTATTTGGTGATTTTGTATGTTCTTCCTCAAACATTTGCTGCTTACTGGGATGTGCATCAGTAAATGGACATCCTACCACATTACTCCTCTGGTGAACTGAAGATGCTGAATTGGAGTTCAATAAAATTGTTGATTGACTTTGGACTTCTTCTGCTTGTACCTTTTTTTCTTCCTTCCATTCACATATCCATTGTAAGAAGAAGAAAAAAACAAACAAAACAAAGATTTTTCTCACAAGTCACCTGCCCCTTCCTTCACAATAATCCCTATGGATTTGTTTCATGTCATTCCAAAGGGCGAATGACAAGATACACATTAAAAATCATTTCCAACAGTCTTTACAAACAGCTTCTTGTAGCTCTAAATTGTATCAATATTTTGTTTGTTGCAGTTAATAAGATGGGGATGGATATTTTATAGTTAAATGAGACATTTTACTAATAATGTTCATGAAGACCTTCATAATAGCACCCAAATATAAGCAGATCCTGGTTCATGGTTGCAAATAGTGAATTATTTAAGAATAAAGAGTAAGATGCGCTATCAAATCCATATGCCAATGACATTAACATAAATCTTACTTGAAACAATATTCATAGCCATTTAGAGAATTGCATCAGCCATTCGCAGTGTTGTGTGGATGTCTATTTCCCATCACCTGCCACCGAAAAAGAGCTGGAAACTGTGAGGCTACTTTAATGCTTTGTTTAATAGATACTTTCTGACTTCCATAATATGATTCTTACAGTATTGGAAGCAGAGGTGAGGGAGGAATAATTGTTACTAAGAGGAAAATATCTGAAATTGTGCTGAAAACTAGAGGGATTTGCACTAAAATATTGAAATCACGGGCAGTGCTGCCTCTGGAAGGGGCAGTGCAAGAAACAGTGCTACTAACAGGAATATCAGCTTAAGGGAAGCACTACTACTCCAAATGATAGTACATTATTCAGTGGGCTAATTACGTTTGGCCACTGTTGTGATACCTCAGACTGTAAGCTCTTTGGGGGCAGAGACCAAGCCTTTATTTGTGTTGTACAGTGTCTAGCACAATCTGGAAGTAGGCCAATTTACCAAATGCTTGACCTCCTCTGGCAAGAAACATAAATCTTTTACTCCCCTTCACCTGCTAGTAGTAAGCATTATTAATGCCGTGGCTCAAAAAGAATCTATCTTGATTCCAAGAATATTTCAGATAAATTAGAAGCAGTTTCTGAATAGACTGTCCATCAGTCCCTGCAGCAATGCTATTAAAAAGCCATTCTGATATATGACTGTATCAATAAATGTAAATATAAAGGGAAATATATGATCATTCATAGGCTTTTGGGTAAGTCTAGAAAGGTCTTAGAGCCCTTTTAACCTGCAAATGTGATTAGCAAGACACTGGAGTGTGAAAACTGTGAGCTAGCAGATAGCATGCTACAAAGACTCTTCAAATTGTATTAGGGTAATTTTGCACATCACTATGTCTCACTAATGAAATGTGCCACATGTTGAAACAGGACAGGGTTTCTTTCAGCACTTTAGCCTTGCAACGGGCATGGCCTGTCAGGTCATTTGAGTCATAGTGGGGTCGAAATAGACTGACATCTTAAAGGAATAAAAAAATTATTAGCAAATGACACGTCAAGAGATAAAGATGTCTGCAGTTCAGAGGAAGTTTTGGGGATCTGAGGGCTGGATTCTTATTTCAGTTATCTTGTTTAACATGAGTGTAACTCCATCAACTGCCATGACTTCCTCCTGGTGTAAGAGTAAGGGGAATCAGGCTCCTTGAGTTGATTTCCTGAATGAACAGTTTCCAGATAAAAATGCAAGAAAGGCTGTTATTTGATTTGTTTTTTTTTTTTCCTTTTGGTTTTAAAGAGGCTGGTAGTTACTGCTGAAGGATTCTCGCCAATTTAAACCTGGCAGGCAAGAGAAATGCACCTATAGACTTTAACAATTGGAAGAAATAAATGGTACTCCAGCAGCATCTTTTGTTAATGCAGAAAACATCTGACATATGCAGTAGAGAGTAAGGATGCACAGCAAAGCCACATAAGACACTGGTTGTGTTATTCTTAATTTAATTGTCTCAATATTCCTTTGCCTTTTTAGTAGTTCAGTAATAGATGTTGATGTTTGCCACTCTGAAGATCAGCAAATACTGCATATTCTTATGCACCCTGATAATAGGACTGTTGGTATGCAAGCACTCATGTTTAGTAAACACTCAGAAGGCAGGATGGCTAGAAAAAAAGGCACTCTATACATAGGAGTTGTATTATCTGCATGATCACTCAGATCTGGCAGAGCCTGCTTCGGCTTCTGGGGACAGGCAGGACTGCAGTAAAGAAGGCATCAGCACTATAATATAGTGCCTAGGGCCCCAGCTCCCAAAGCCACATTATGATGATGTCAAAATCTCAGCTTTCATTGGGAGTAATTAAAAAAAAGTTTCTAGCCCTCGAGGTTGCATAGAAAAGCTTGAGGATATGACCTGAGCATAACCAATTGCAATGAGGTTTGCATGTGACAGCTTCCCCCAAAGGGAGGAAAAGCACACTCTATAGTCAAAGAGAAAACTATCTGGCCTCACACCCACCAAACGATGGGGCCTGTACCCTGCTGATGCTCTGGTGGTGCCATTCTGCCATGGCTGTGCCTCTACAGGTGCCAATCAGGGAAGAGAGTGGACACTACCTCTAGCCCACCCTTTGATGGAGTAATAGTTCCGAGCGTGTGCCTTAGGCTCAAGATTCAACCTGGGGTTGTTCAAATTCTTAACACATTCATCAGCATTTCCTTTTCGTACTAACATGGCATCATTCCATTAGCATAACCATTCCCATATGTAGATCACATCATTTCACTGTCCTAGCCAATCTCAGACTGGTTATTTGGTATTTATCACTGCACGGAATGAGCATTGTGCAGAAGGAATCATCACTGTAAATGGGAAAGAAATTGAGGAGGTCGACAAATATATTTACCTGGGTCAGCAGCTGAGCAGAGACAACTCATTCGAAGGGGAATGCAGTAGGAGTAGAAAGTTGGGGTGGGCAAGTTTCAACAAAATAAAGACATCTCTAATGGATGATGAACTGCCCATGAAGAAAAGGAAAGAACTGTTTAGCTCCACTGTTCTGCCAGCAATGATATACGGAGCAGAAAGCTGGTCAATGACGAAAGTGAAGGAAGAAAAAATTGCTGTCACCCAGAGAGCAATGGAAAGGCGAATGTGCAAGATATCCCTCTGTGATCACATACCGAATGAGGAGATCAGAAGGCGTACAGAGGTGACCGATGTAGTGCAGGCGATGTACGACGCAAAGCGAAGATGGGTGGGTCATGTAGTTCACAGGCAAGACAATAAGTGGACAACCCACATCAGTAACTGGATCCCCAGAGACCACAAGCGACCGCTGGGCAGACCGAAAATGCGCTGGGATGATCCCATGACAAAATTCTCTGTCCAGAAATGGAAAAAAACGTGCTCGCAGCAAAATAGAATGGTGTGGCATCGACTTGCATTCATGGAGAGAGAGACGAGGACAAACCGGACAAAGGTGAGAGGTGATCATTGCACATGTTTTTATTTAGGGCTATTTGGGGAGTGGGTCTCTTGCTCCTAGTCGGTTTCTAAAAAAAGCATGCTTAATTCATACAAAAGCTCAATAGCTTTGGTATGAAGCAGTTTTCTTGAAGTAACCTCAAAATTACAGTATTTGGAATGAGCAAAACAGGTGCTGAGTATGTGATTTAAAAAAATAGTGCCTAGATTTATATTGTGAATTGTTTCAGTAAATATGAAGGGCAGAACTAGCCAAAGAAGAGTGTGAGAAAATAAGACATTTAAAACCTGTTTCAGTTTCTACAGATCAACTATGCCGCAAATTGATATTTGATACAAATCATTTGTAATTGTGATTTGGCAGTCAATATTGTTAAAGCAGGCCTCTCTCACTGAACATTACTTAATGGCTTCAGTGCATATGTTGCAACATCATCTAAGTGGTAAGAACTCTGCAACCTCAATAGGTCTTGGACAAGAAAGAGGAATGATTGCTTTTTGGATAAAAACTGGACTATGGGGCAGAAGATCTGTGTGCAGCTTTTGCCTCCACCACATAATTCTTCTGTGGCATTTTGCAAATAATCTTAACCTTTCTGTGCCTCTGTTCCCCATGTGTAAAGTGGGGGAAATAATGCCTCAGTATGGTTCTTATCACCATAGAAGTACCTAGATAGATAGATAGATGAATGGATGGATAGATTAGACAGAATTACCCACAAAGCACACAGGGCCAAATTTTCTGTTGGTGTAGCTTCATTGACTCACAAAATGCACATTCCCATGCATTTTAATGCAGTATTGATAAAGGATTGTGAGGTAAAATTGAGGAGATTTTGGGAAAGCAATATCACACAGCCTAATTTATCAATTATTTATTGCAATGGAATATATTTGACAACAAGGCTAGGATGGTATTGGATTAATACAAGGAGCAGGTGAATCCCACACACTGAATTATTTTCCATCATGCATTTTATTGGAATTCATATCAAAGCCATCACAGTGGTAATCCATAACACACCATGTACTGTGGGTGCTACCCATGCCACCGAGGCTGTGTTGATAGCTTGCGACATGATCCTTCAGTGTTCACTCACTCTGCTAGTGTGAAAATGAGAATTGTGGGGTGAATCCTAATAGGTTCTGTCAGGCCTCTCAGGACGAGTGTTTGTCCAAATGTAGTGGCTTCTCATTTATCCTGGCTATCACCACCTATTCATCTCCCTCTGCTCTCTGAAGGTGAAATCCTTGATTGTCCTTCATCAGAGCTGACAGCAACACCAAAGCTTTCTCTGCGGTAGGACAAAACTCTCCTTTCTAAAATATTAAGAGATTGCCTCCTTGGAAATAAAAACAAACTAAAACAAACCTTGCATATTTTACTGACTCGTTGTCTAGTGCCATCAGCTAACACACAGTATTTCTGAAGATAAGGAATTTATAATTTTTATTGTTAGTATCTGTTAGTAAGAATTAACACTTTTAGTCTTTTCTTTCTGTGTATTAAATTCATTTATATATAGCTATTCTTTAGAATTTTTAGTATATCAATAAAGAGCATATTGAATTCTAAGGCCCAGACCACGGGTCCTTAACAGATAAGCTACCTTGCATCGTCCTAACTCTGTAGTGTAGACCAGACCTGAATTTTTAGGTGTGAGTTTTCAATCCCTTCCTCCCAAGTACTTCCTAGGAATTCCACTTCACAAGTATTGTTCCAAAAGATCATTGTGTCTTCTACATTGTTCAACATAGTTTTTTTTAATCTCACAATGCTTCCCAGAGATTGCAGTAATCCTGTCTTTCTCCTAAAGAAGTTCCATACAATACCACAATAATATATAAATATTTACATTTTTAAAACAATGAACTCCTAAACTACTTAAACTTAATTCAGTAAGGTTTAATTTAATCCAATAAAATTTGTCCATGACATTGCAGGAAATTATCAGAACTATCACAATCGCTCATCAAGTTTTTATTTTGCTCTCATAAGCAGTATGGCACTCAATTGTTACTCATGGCCACTAAGCATGTACCCATGTGATTACTCCCACTGAATATTTGTGTAATTAAATATTCAGTGATGTGAGTAAAATTACACAATTGGGCCTCAAAATTCTTATAGTGATGCCAGTCACTTATGATTGGGACATCTGTTTTGTGCTTCTACTTCCTTTGTGCCTCTCTGGTGATGCAAAAGAGCTGAAAACCCAATTTTATTATCTGGTTAAAGTAGTTTCACAGCTGTTTTTCCTCATCAAGGATGTACATACCCACAGCTGATTGGAAAATGGGATTTATTTCTAAGGAAAAAATTGACGAAAAGAACAAGAAAAATTGTTTTGATTGAAAATTTTCCACAGAAAATTTCAACTTTTCATCAAAACCTAAAAATTTAATGTTCCGATCAGGAAAATCTAAATGAAATATTTTGTTTGTTTGTGTTGACCCAAACTAAAATATTTTGGATGTCAAACTAATTGAAACCAGAGTTGGGAAGAGGATAGAAATTCTATTTCATGTATGATTTCAATATTTAAAATTTTGGTATTGTTTCAATTTGGAATGGAACTTCAAAATTCTCAGCAAAAGAACAAATGGATTGAAAAATTTCATTTCAACAGAATTGAAATGATTGCAAAATATGTAATATAAATATGTAACATAACTACAATATATAATATAATACAAAATAATGCAATATGAATATGATATATAATATAATACAAACATATGTAATAAAACCAAAAAAAGGAAACAATAAGTTGTTTCAAAATGAAAAAAAAAACAGACAATTTCATTCTAAAAATATCAAAACACAATGGGATGAGACAGGAAGTTTCAACATCAGAACATGTCCCACCACCATTTTTTCTCCAAAATGAAATTTCAACTAAATGGACATGATTTTGCAAAGTCTTTAGACTTTGATAGGGCTACATTTTCGAGTTGAAAATGGTTCCGTCCAAGTTTTCCCGACCAACTCTAATTTAAATGTTTCATTTTGGCTCAATTGGACATTAATCTGTGTCCTGAGCTGTCACAATGGCTCCTGGATGTTAGAGTTCTGGCACCTCAAGCCTCTGTTCTCCTGTATCATCCAGACTCTCTGGACAGACTATTGTTGTGTTGCATTACAGGAGTCAGATCGTGTGACAATTTGGGGAATCTGTGTTAACAGTTTATGAATTCTTGTTGATATTGGGGACACTTTACATCTATCTGTATCAGACTACAGACTCCATTTGGATTTGGGGTACTTTACCTTCCCTGTTGTCCAGTTACCTCCATGTTGGACTGGAATTACAAAGGTTGGTAACAGGTGTAACAACAGAGGATCATTGACTTAAGTTCTATCCTATTGAATGGAATTGCTCTAAACAATAGGCTGGCTTCTGTCCAGGAGAACTAGGAGAGTTTGTCTAGCAACACAATTACCTGGTAAGGATTTGGGATGACCCGAAGAGGTTGATCCCAGAGTCACCTGACCATGGGACTGAAAGGTTGTAAAAGGATTCATGGGAAATCCCCCCCACACACACCTGATGGGAAGAAAGATTGAAATCTGGGTCTCTTACCTTTCAGGTGCATGTTCTAACCACTGGGCTATGAAATTCTCAGTGGGGTAGGGAGTTCTCCCTGTGCCTCCTGTTGAAGATGTTCCACTTTGGATAAATACTTAAATATTCACTGATCCAAAGAGAGAATGTGAGAGAAAACAAATCTAAAGCCTAGTGGTTAGTGCACTCACTTGGCAGGTGGAAAAGCAAGGTCCAGTACCCCTACTTCAAGGTCCTGTTTTGCAGTATATAAGTCCCTTTATGGATCCGGGTCTCACTATCTGGCAATTGTAACTGGCATCCAGGTTCAATATTCCTTTTCTTAATTTTATCTCATGACTTTTAGTTACACCTGAATGTACTACCCTAACCAATTTTTCTCCCTCTTTGGTGTCAGACTATTATCGTTTCACTCCTGGGTCCTCACTTAGTTAGAATTACTCCTGCACAGGTTTCTCTCCCAGTAAATAGATATGTTTTGGATTATTTTTCCACAAATGGATTCATTTGTACTTTTCCAAATTGAATCTCATTTTTTTTTAATTTTCTCTTCTCTCTCTAGGGTCCTTTTCTTATTCCCCACTGATGTTTGCAACTCCTTCTCAATTTAGTCTCAGTTGCATATTTTATTAATATCTTGGCTTCTTTTTCTTCCACATCTTTGATGAAGATATTAAAGAAAAATCAGTCTTAATTCCAGTCCCTGCAGTACACTTCTATGTATCCCCTAACTCAAAAGATTAGTATTTGACATTTCTTTTTGTTTATAGCCTGATAGCAAGGTTCAGTCTGTTACAGCATTCCTGTCTGAGCCAATTTGAAATAACTTTTCTCTTAAGCTTTTGTGATACCCAGTTTTAAATGCTTTACTAAAATTAACATATAGTACATCTATTGCATTCCATTCATCCACTCATTTTGTAATTCTAGCCACAAAAAACGATCAGGTTAGTCTGGCAGGTTTTATTGTTTATATGCCCATTCTGACTGTTATTCATGGCTCTACTACCATCTAGGTTCTTTGGGCCAGATTGTGCAGCCTTTATTCACGTTGGTGAGCACCTATTCAAAGAGTAGTCCTACTGATTTCAAGTGGACTCCCTTAAGCAATTTCTTGACCCAAGACCCCAACACAGGTCTAACAACAAAAAAGACTATGGAGGCAGAGGGGGATGCTATGTGTCACCCCTCTCCTGCCCCTGTTTCATCCATCACTTCCACCAGCCTGCCTAGCCCCTGCATCTTCTCTTACATGGATCTTTGGTCTGTAGAGCACCCTTGTCTGAGTCTGGAGCTCACAATGCTGCACAGATGTCTGATTCCCTTTCCATGCAGATCTAGAAAAGGAGATGTGGTTGATCCAGGCCCTTATTTTTGTGGTGCCTAGCCAATTCATTCTGCAGTTTAAGCCTGCCAATAAAAATACAACATGTTTGCATGCTCATGATGAATGGGGAGGTCACCATCTGTCAGAACAAAGAAAACCTCTTTTATAATTTTATTGACTTTTATGGAGACAAGAAATGTAAGCAGCTTGTTTTGTTTTCTAAGTGATCTGACATTCATCAGTTACCAGTGACTTTATCTTATTTTTTTTACCTGCATGTCCCAGCAACCATGTTTCATGGTTTAACCGTCAGGATAAGGGAGTCTAATTTTCAGGAAAGAAAACTACTGTATTGCACTACGGTGTATCAGCATCCCAGAAAGACTGGCCCTAAAACAAATAGACTAACAAACAAAGAACCCCTCCATCCCTCCTAATCTGCAGAAATAGGCCTCCTTTTTTCTGCACTCT
Organism: Terrapene triunguis; assembly: GCF_002925995.2. Classification (NCBI taxonomy): domain Eukaryota; kingdom Metazoa; phylum Chordata; order Testudines; family Emydidae; genus Terrapene; species Terrapene triunguis. Next base: position 6,729,606 of record NW_020664374.1, on the reverse strand, counting down.
AGTGCCAAGATTCCTCTCCTTGCAACCTGGAGAGTGGCTGTTTTATTGGACTATGAGAAAGAAGTGGAACTGAAAAATACTGGATACCAGCAGCGACACTCGTTTTTTTTTTCTTAGCATGGCAAAGTGTTTTGCTAGATAGAAATCTTTTCAGTTCCTGGAGTGAGGCTTATGGTAAAAAACACGGAGAATGCTGGGAATATTTCCAAAAAAGTCAATAAATCCCTGTAGTGAGTGATTCAATGCCTCTAACAACTGTTCTGAGGATGCTGTTTGAGGTACTGACTTAACCCTTAATTTTAAGTAAGAACATTTAATTTGCAATTTTTAGGGAGTCTATGTTTACTGAAGGTAGAAGATGAAAGGTAGACAGTTAATGGGTGAGATACCCCATAGATGTGTTGTGTACAATTTCCTTTCATTGTTCTTGCATCATATGTGTTGAGAACCTCCACTACTACTTTGCTATGAATGTGTGTAATGGGGACAGCTAGTGGGAGTGTCTTTGTTTAATATAGCATGGAAAAGAATAAAGCCAATATTTTTCAAAACTGGGTGCCGCCAAAGATTAGTCTATTAAATACATATTTAAGCACCTAAGACTCATTTTAACTGTGTAAATATATATGCAGGACCAAATGTAGGCACCCAGCTATGAAATGTTTGACCCAAACTAAAAATGTCACATGACTTGCACTTATCCATTGCATGAATCACAATGAGATGATACAGCACTGACCAGTACACCAGTTTAAATATAACTATAACCAGGCCAAAAGAGCTTACATTAACTAGTGAACATAAGAATGTAAGAACATAAGAACGGCCATACTGGGTCAGACAAAGCTCCATCTAGCCCCGTATTCTGTCTTCTGACAGTGGCCAATGCCAGGTACCCCAGAGGGAATGAAAAAGAACAGGTAATCATCACGTTTTCCTTTCCCTGTCCCTCATCCCCAGCTTCTGGCAAATAGAGGCTAGGGACACCATCCCTGCCCATCCTGGCTAATAGCCATTGATGAGTTAGGGCAGTATCTCCAAAACACTAGCACAAGGAATGGACTCTGATCACCAATCTTAAAAATAAGATTAGAGCAATTGCAGTGTTTCATTTCACAACTAGAGACAGGAGTTTGACCGAATGAACCCTTATGTTCACACCCTATACACTATTGTAATACTTTTTGTACTAGGCATGTCTTGTAAGGTATAACTTGAAAATGCATAATTTGCTGGTCAGTATCGACCTGATAAAATATTTATGACAACATTGTATGTGAAGTTATAAGGTTTCCCTATATGATGTTCTTAACACATGTTCCAAACCCCACAGCCCTGCCCAAACTGAGGTTTCCAAACAGGTCTTTCCTAAACAAAGGAATGTGTGCTCTGCTTAATTTGCATTTAATCAGTAAACAGAGTCATCAAGCAGGAAGGGAAACACAGAAAGCCCAAAGAGGTGAGGAAAAGCCACCTGGGAACATCCTTCCACATATGCTTTTTGTCTCCTACTGCCCAGCTGGAAATGTTTTTCAAGAGAGCAAGTGAAACTATAAAAAGGAGGGACAAACACCCCAAGAGCCCCCTCTCTCTCCCTGTCCATCGCATTCACTGCACCTGCAGTGAAAAGGGAAGCATTTGTTGGACTCTGGGGGAGGGGTCCTGACCTATAGGGTTTGGCCAGTCAGACGGCTGGAAGCACATGGTGAGAAGCTTTGCTAGAATCAGATACAGTTTAAGTTTGGTGTCAGTAAATGTCTTATCTTTATTTTTCTTGTAACCATTTCTGACTTTTATACATCATTATTTGTATTCATTCAAAATCTCTCTTTGTAGTTAATATACTTGTTTTACTGTTTCATCTAATCCAGAGTGTTTAAATTTAAGTGTCTGAATAACTATTTGAGATAATAATCTGGCAAATTATTACCTTTAAGGAATAATAGATTTAAAATATTTTGTGCTGTCCAGGAGAGGGCTGGGAATTACAGGACATATATTTCTAGGAGGAAAACTGGGACTGTGTGTGTATGGGGGGATCACCATGCAGTACATTCAAGACTGGTGAGAGCCAGAGTGTAACCCTAGTGTGGCTGGCAGACTGCAGTTACACACAGACACTCAGGGTGTGGCTTGCTTGCTAGAAGGCTGTTTGTGAGTGACCCAGGTGGGAGCTACTTCAGCAAGGCTTTGTAAGGCATCCAAGTTTTCAGGGCAGGGATAACACAGCTGCTCACTAGTCTGTATTGTAACCTGGTATGTCACAGGGAGTAATGGAGAGTAAAACTTCCTTAGTGGATATTCCCTATGTAAATCATGCAACTATAAAGACATTGTGTATTGCCATATTTAAAATAGTACTTTGATTGCATGTAGATAAGCAACTTAGAAATATTACAGAAAGACCAACTTACTGTGGGGAAAAAAGAGTGAAAATTCTGTGGTGGTGACTAAAGTTTTCAGAATAATACTTTTTTGGTTTGCTGGCAAATCTGGAAAACAATATTTCAGGTTGAACCAAAAATAAAAAAATATAAATTTTGAAAATTGAAAAGTTTAAAAAATCATTTGGGGCTGTACAAAACATTTTGTTTTACCTGAAATATAACATTTTGTTTTGATTTTGAGAGGGCTTTTTAGCCAATTTTTTTAACACTGAAGGAAATTTTGAAAAGCAATGTCTCGCTGAAAAAAATGAAAATGTTAAACTTTCTGTTTGTTTGTTTTTTATTTGTTTTTACAATATGAACAATTTGGTGAAAGCAACACAAATCATAACAATAAATAACACTGAATCTTCATTTTTTCAGAGAGAAAATGTGTCTGCCAAATCACATTAGCAACAAACACAACATTTGTGCTTATTTTTAACATAAGTAACCCCATCCCGACTCAGCTAACTACTTAATCATGTGCTTAAGTCCTGCTGAAGTTATTAAAGTCAATGGGGCTCACAAACTTGCTTAATGTTAAGTATGCGTCACCACTTTGCTGTATCATGGCCACGGAGAATACAGTCTGCACAGAGTTCCATGGTTTCAATTTCCCTTAGTTTCAGTGAGAGTGGATGATGCTCAGCATCTTCGGGGGTTGATGAGTATCTTGCAGATCCAGCTCTACCAAATCTCGTTCACTGGGAGGGAAACTCCCTTAATGTGATTTTAAAAAATGATGGTCCTTTTTAAAAAGCATCTCCCTATTGGGGTGAAATAGTTTACTATTTGTTTCAATGAGGCAATGAAGTCTCCGCCATATATATATACATCCAATTGTACATATGAATATAATCTCCCTCATTCAAAATGTCACAGCTGAAAGCCCAGTTGACTCATTATTTTAAAACAAATGTTTTTATTGGAGTATGCATGGAAGTGAAAGAAAATGGCAACTTTTTTCCATAACCAAATACAAAACATGTATAGCACATAAGGGAGGTGTTGAATATTCAGCCTGGCACAGAGACAACGCTTAACAAACAATGGGCTTGATTTTACCCTGGGTTGAATCCAGGGGTGCAAGCTGATGGGACCCAGGCTTCAGGTACCTGACAGATGTAAGTCTGTTTGGCCTGAGAAATGCAAACGCCTGCTGTCACAGAGCCAGCCAGCATATTCCCAAGGCTGCAGTGAGAAAGTGCAGAGGCAAACAGTTGGGAGATGTAATAACTCCATGATCTGGGGACCCAGCAGTTTTTCTATGAAATCCCAAATTGCTTTAAAGCTGCCTTCCCCCGAAGAGCCCCTGAAACAAGATGGCAATAGCAACCCCACATCTGGTACATCACCTCACATCTGGCACTATCAAAAGAGGTGCAACCCCAGAGGTTTGAACCTGGAATAATTAAATAATCAAAAACACTGGTGGGGAAGACTGTTTCAATGTATTATATGATGCATCAGCATCTGTTTAAGATCTGTGTATATATTTCTATAATGAACACCCTGTCTGCCCAGCCCAATTTCCACCAACATGAATAAACAGCTAATGATACAGGTATGCCTAAAAGCCGCTGTTCCATTTTTAGTTGTTATAGTATGCCAGTAGTAACAGGAATTTAGAGGAATGACAATGATATGCTTTTATCATTAGATTTGTCAATGTCATATTCACCAGAAAACCATGCTGTGGAATTGTTTTGCAGCTTAGTCACTTAGTTTCATAAATCCTCACTTTGACCTGAAGTCCAGAGCTCGTAATTTGTTTGACCTTTGTTAAAGCTCTCCCTCCCATCACAAGGTAAAGGTGATGAGAAAGAAAGTAATGAGCCAGACTGTCATTCTGCCAAAGAGAAAAGAAAGAAATCAGATGAAAAGTTGCTCAGGCGTTAAAGGTTCTAAAGCTTTTATTGTCATTCATTTATACTTACCAAACAATTTAATGTAGTTTGACATGACCTATGCATTTGTTCTTTGCAACTCTGAACACATTAACAAGGTTTGTTTACAAGCTTGAGTGGCTTCGAAGAACATATTTCTTATCTGGAAGTAGAAATTATTTAAGAATTTAATTTTAATTTATCCTTGGCCACAGTTTACTTTTGTTTGGTTCTCTCATACCTATCCACCAGTAATGTGCACTGGGACTGTTCGAACACATCACATGTGATAGGCCTTTCAATACTAATAGTATGGCAATAATTGTGACTATTTCACCTTAATACTATGAGCCCTTATAAGTTCATCCACTCTTTATTATCTTCCTCTCCACTTGAAGGATCCCTGTAAGTCATTGTACAGTAAATCCTTCTAAAGCCCCAAAGAAACTGTACAGTTGAGTTTGGCTCAGCAATTTGACAGAAATAAGCTTTTAACTGCATTCAGGATACCTGAATGCCTGCATCACTCACAGAAATACACCTTCTGCTCACTTGAGGCATATTAAAGGCACTCACCCAAGGTGGAGTAGTCAAAGTTGCTTTATCCAAGATGTACTATGCTATAAATCCAACCATTCTTAAATTCCTCATGGGCACCCTTCAGTTTATGGGGATCTCATGATATGTCACATAGACTTAGCTTCTCTTCCTAAGAATAGGATATTGTCTGGATTGAATTTGTTTCCTCTTCTTTAGCCTTCTAAGACTTCGACCATGCGCCTCCTGTGAAGAACAGAGGCAGCTGAGCCACCAACAGAGGCAGCTAACAAGAGAGTTTCAGAGGGCGTAACTGAGGACTTTGTGCTTGAAGGGACTTGGTGAGTGATATGTTTGGTCTGTCTGTGTGTTGTCTGTCTAACTGTTTGTTTGTTCTCTGTGTATTTGCTACATATCTGGGCTGTTGGCCCCTGAGCAAGCAGCTGAGGCAAGTCTATTTGTTGGTACCTTGGTAAGGGTTGCATAGCTCTGATTGTTTAAGCTTTGATCAACCCCACTGTCTGTGAAGTCTCTGAGTAGTTAATTGCTCCCCGGTGGTGAGGAAGGAGCTAATATGAACTGAGCTAAGTAGGAAGACTTTGTATAAAAAGTCATTTGCTAAGTGAACTCGAGAACCATGAACAAAGGCAGCTAACAGGGAGTTTTGGAGGGCATTTGAAGAGGGGTAAGTTCTATGTGCAATTCCACAATGCCTAGAGATGGAACAGTGGTGGTGACCTGCAACAGATGTGCCACGTTTTCTTTTCTGCCTGAAACCAGAAGGGATTTCCTGAGTATGATGTGCAAATCAGTGGCTGTGCTGGAAGAAAATATCCTTGGATTGGAAGGGCAAGTAGAGATGCTACAGAGAATCAGAGAAGCTGAGGAGTTCCTAGACAGCCACACTCAAGAAACAAGTTCAAGAAAGAAAGGGGTTGGCCACCAAGAAGTCAGAGAGAGAGGAAGTCGGAGAGAAAGTTTGACAGCTCATAGCCACTAGAGGCAAGAGGTCCAGATGGCATTCTATATGGCTGGAGACAGATTCAGAACTCAGAAGAATTGAATGAACTTTATGCAATTCACACAGTATGGTGTGCTTTCTTCTTAGACCCAAGACTTGAGTCATCACTCTAGATTTCATAGACTTCTGAAGTTGAGAGGCAAGGATCCGTTCATATTGGCACTAATGACATTGTGTCACAGGATATCTCACAGATAACAGATGACTTCAGGGAACTCAGAAGTATGCTAAAGAAGAAGAATGTCCAAGAAATCTTCTCAGTGATCCTTCTTGTTCTACAAGCAAAGGAAGACAGAAGGCTGAAGATTCTAGAAGTGAATTGTTGGCTAGGTAAGTCATGTGGTGTGGAGGGTATTGATTTTGTGGAACATTGGTCCGCCTTCTATGGAGAGAGGGCACTGCACAGGTTAGATGGCCTCCACCTTAATAAAAGGGGAACCAGTCTATTTGGGGACTGTCTGGCTAGTCAGGAGGGTGTATTAAACCAGGGATTGGCAACCTTTGGCAAGCGGCTCGCCAGGGTAAGCACCCTGGCGGGCCGGGCCAGTTTTTTTACCTGCCGCGTCCGCAGGTTCAGCCAATCGTGGCTCCCACTGGCCGCGGTTTGCTGCTCAAGGCCAATGGGGGCTGCGGGAAATGGCAACCAGCACATCCCTCAACCTGCGCTGCTTCCCGCAGACTTCATTTCCCTGGGACGGCGAATTGCGGCCAGTGGGAGCTGCGATCAGCTGAACCTGCAGATGCGGCAGGCAAATAAACTGGCCCCGCCCGCCAGGGTGTTTACCCTAGCAGGCCGTGTGCCAAAGGTTGCCGATCCCTGTGTTAAACTAATAACAGAGAGAGGGAGTAAAAATAGGGAAGATATGAGCACTTCTTTGGCACAAATTTGAGATGTTGAGAACAAAAATAATCAAGGAACCAACGGACAGGAAGAGAAGAAATTCTTTAATTGTCTATACACCAGTACTAGGAACCTGAGTAAACAAACAAGAGGAATTGGAATTGCTCATTTATGAGCATAAATTTGATCTCCTTGGTATTACTGAAACCTGGTGGGATGATTTGCACAATAGGAATGTTAAAATCAATGGTTCTAACCTATTTAGGAAGCATCAAGTGGGCAAAAGAGGAGGAATTGCACTCTATGCCAAAATGGCATTACCTGTTTGCAAGTCACTTGCAACTCAAAAGAAAATTATCTTGAATGTTCATGGATCAATGTCCAAAAAGAAAAGCACAAGATGGGGTATTTGTTGATGTTTGTTACAGACCACCAAACCACACAAAGGAACATGGCTGACATAAATGTGAGTGACATAGGCTGGAGATCTCAAGCTGCCAGTATTAAAACATCTCTGGAATTTCTAAACATTATAGTTAAAAATTTCCTAACTCAAAATTGTTGCATCTCACATAGGGGAATTCTATATGAGACCTCGTCTTGATGGATAAAGAGGAATTTATCACAGAACTAAAAATTAATTGTACCTAAGCTACAAGTGATCATAACTTGATCACATCTATAATATGAATAACGTCCAGACCAGATATATATACATTTGTGATTTAAAAGTCCCAATTTTACAAAGCAGAAAACAATTATGAGTCAAATTAGCTGGAAGGAAGAATTGAATCAGACAAATGTGAATGATAATTGGGAATTGTTTAAGAACACTTCACTAGATGCCCAAAAATCCATGATCCCACAACTGAGGAATAAGGCCATACTTGTTAAACAACAACAACCTGGTTTAGAGGGAAAGTGAAGATAGAATTAATAATAATAATTAATAATAATTAGTACACAATTAATATAAAATGGAAGAAAAGGGAAGTTGATAGTAATAAATATAAATCAAAACTAGGGATTGTAGAAAATAGATAAGGGAAGCAAAGGAACAGAAGAATAATTTTATGGTGCCTTCTGGCCTTAAACTATATAATTCTGACTCAAATGTGCATGTACATGGGGAATTATCATTGAGTGGGTGTGTTTCTAGTAGGGTACTCAGGGATAAGTTTTTGGCCCTACTCTATTTAACACTTTTATCAATGACTTGGAAGAAAATATAAAATCATCTGTGATAAAGTTGCAGCTGCCACAAAAAATTGGGGGAGTGATAAATAATGAACAGCACAGGTCACTAGTACAGAGCAATCTGGATCACTTGGTAAGATGGGAGCAAGCAAAAAATATGTGTTTTAATACAGCTAAATGTAAATGTACATCTGGGAACAAAGAATGTAGGCCATATTAACAGGATGGGGGACTGTGCCAAGGGAAGCAGTGACTCTGAAAAAGATTCAGGGATAAGAGCATGGATAATAAGCTGAACATGAGCTCCCAATGCAACACTGTGTGCGATGGCACTAATGCAATCTTTGGATGCATAAACAGGGGAATCTTAAGTAGGAGTTGAGAGGTGTTTTACATCATTTTTAAGCACTGGTGCAATACTGCATCCGGCTCTGGTGTCCGCAATTAAAGAAAGAAGTTGATAAATTGGAGAAGGTTCAGAGAAAAGCCATGAGAATGATTAAATGATTAGAAAACATGCCTTATAGTGATAGACTCAAGGAGCTCTATCTGTTTAACATAACAAAGGGAAATGTGATGGGGTGTCCTTCCCACACTCTCCAGGAAGGGGTAAAGGAGGCCAGATGGGCCAATTAACCTATTAGGCTGAAGGCTGAGAGGAAAGTCCTAATTTGGGCAAGCTCACCAGTGTGGAACAGGTGGGCTTCTATAAAGCCAGGGAGCTGATAGCAGGAAGGAGGCTGCAGAGAGGTCACCTGCAGTCACTCCCTGGGAGAAGGGAGGTGTGTTTGGGGGCTATAGAGACAAGTAGCCCACAGTTGTTCCTTGGGAGGAGGGAGTAGAGAGGCTGGCAAACCATGGGGCATGCCAGGGTAGAAAGCAGACCAGGGAATAAGCAAAAAGGTTAGGGACTGAACAGACCTTGGCTGTGTGGGTGCCCATCCAGTTGAAGAACCCCTCCTCTTTTACCAGATATAAATCCAATACGTCCTTAGGCCTGTATATTCTAAATTCATTGCCAGTAACCAAAGCATGGTGCAATCTTTTATCCCGTATAATTTTTAAGTAGCATCTGAAGTGCTGTTTATCTACTCAGGAACATTGACTCTTCTCCCATACATAATCTGAGGGATAAGTTTTGAAAGTCAAACACTAAAGTAGATATACGTGTGTTTAAATTTGTGAACACAGCAGATAAACCAAAGATAGATTTGATAAAATGAATGTTTTAAATGGGACTCACTTAAGTCTGAAAATCTGTCCCACACGCATACCTGCATTGTTGAAAGTGTCCTGTCCTAGTGTTGTTAAAATGTACAGTAATATGCAGTATAGTCTGTTATCAGGGCCGGTGCAACCTATTAGGCGACCTAGGCGGTCGCCTAGGGCACTAGCATTTGGGTGGCGGCATTTTCTTCGGCTGCAACCGCGGCGACCGGATCTTCCGCCGCCCCGTTGGCAGTGGCATTTAGGCAGAGGGAGCTGGGGAAGGGGGGCGCGGGGAGGGCCACCTGCAGCAGGTAAGGGGGGGCGGCACACAGGGGAACTCCCCCCCCCTGCTCACCTCTGCTCCGCCTCCTCCCCTGAGCATGCCGCCCCGCTCTGCTTCTCTCCCTCCCCGGGCTCGGGGAGGGGGGAGGGCGCAAGGTTGAAGTTTCGCCTAGGGCACAAAACATCCTTGCACCGGCCCTGTCTGTTATGTATCGTTCATATAATACTCTGGGAAAACAGAGTTTCTCTTCTTATTATAGTAGGCAATAATTTTAGGGGTATTGGGCCAGATTCTGCAAGGTGCTGAGCAAGCCAATTATAATTACAGATGCTAAGTCTCATAATAATAAAGGGTAGTTAGATGGAGTCAAGGAGCCCATGGAGCTGAGTGCTATTTTGTTCTTGGAAAGCCTCTAATTTAAATAAAACTGTTTCCTTTTTCAGTCAGTCATACATAATTTTGTATGTTGTGCAATTTATCCTAAGTATAATAGTGTGACTTTCTAAAAGTGTATATTTTATTTTGTTACAATAGGTGGGAAAGTTTCCCAAATGGAAATGTATCTCCCCTGTGAATAGGCAGGCATAATGCTCTAGTGTTTTGTTAAAAGCAGGACATTTTTTTCTCATTTAATGTCTTTTCTTTTGGGTAAACATGGGAATCCCCAACAGAACTGTGTTCACTCACCAATAAGTATTTTAAATAGCTAATTAAAATTGGGTAGATACTCAACTGGTTGGACATACCATGGTGACTAGTTCTCCCATCTCATTCTGAATTTTGTTACTTCAATTATGTAATGTGGCCAGGAAGCAATAGAATCTACACATCGGTGCCATTGGCATTATATTTAGTTCTAGCTTCTTCTCCCTGATCAGTAGACCCAATGGGGAAATTGAAAAATGTATTATGAAGGAAGTGCTTCTGGGGGAGTCATGTAGGATGGAGGCATATTAAAGAGTGGCTCATCAACAGACACTCAATACATTAAACAATTGTCTGGAACAAAAAGAACTTTGAAATTAAAATATGGGAATCAGGCGATGAACACTGAGATTGTGGATAGAGTATTCTGACGTCAAAAACAAAGTTTCTGGAATTTGCCTACTAAACAATGTAACAACAGCTGCGCCAAAGAATTTATGTGAAGAAACACTATTATATGAACTGAAGTCAGTTCAATGAGTATGGAAGTAAACACCCAAAATGTGCTTCTTCCCTGCACACTGAATCCAATAGCAATAGTTCCAAAAGGCCACTGATTATGCTGAAATTGCCACAACAATCAGGTACAAAAATAGTTCAGTGACTGCAAAAACCTCAAGGTTTTCCACCAATGAAGATCTCTTGTTGAAAGTAGTAAGTAGCGTCCAACATCAATGCCAAAGTTTGCAAATTTGAGTATGAAGTGGAATGACTATTAAATGATAGATTTGATTACTTTACATTATAGGTTAAGAACATAGCAAGACAAATCTACTTGACTGCACATTCAGGGCAGAATTTATATTTTTCTTTGAAGTGTATGTATATTTTGTGGATCTGGCTTCTCAAGACCAAAGGGCTCCAGCCTTCTTCTCAAGAGACTTTTAAAAAGTGTGGATTTTTTTAGACTTACTGACATCCCAACAGATGGTGCTTCTTCAATGGTCAAAGCAAATGAAGGGATAATATAGCATTTAATGGTCTGTCTGGGTGATTGCTTAGAATAATTAGTTTAGTATTACACTCCCCATGTGTGGGAAAGATTTACACTTCAACAATGTCATAACTCTTACTGTCACAACAGAAATTTCATTAGATCCTGTGGCCTAAATGACTTTCAGTTTAAGACTTTCCTTGAGGAAATAAAAGCTGGATTTTCTGCTCACCCATACTCTTATGAGATGTATACCAGAGTGGCTCAGCAGAGGGAAGATTTTGGTAAAGTTTGTTCCACTTTTAGAACAGATCCAGCAATTTTTCTGAAGGACTGAGCTGCTGATCTGCTTAGAGATTATGATAATGCATGTCTCATGGATGTCACACCAGACTAAAAACAGGCCCAAACCAGAAGCTCACATCCAACATTCCTCCAGTTCTGGGGAGGGTGGAGTTTGGATGTCAGCCTTACCCTTGTGATCTTGGATCTATCTGGGATCCAAAATCAGATGGTGCCTGTTTTAGGTATTTAGTTTCTATATGGCCCAAGATGGCAGAAGATTCACAAGAACAGTTAATCCCATGGGATTTCCTTCACTTGGGTTTAAATTGCATGAGAATGGCTCAGAAGATTTTGGTGCTCTCAAACACAAAACTCTGACCCTGGTTCAGTCTAAACCACAAACCTTAAATACAAACCAAAAAACCTATCAGACTCCATCCCATCCCCTTACTATAGTTATTAACCTGAATCTCCAGCTTCAGGAAAAGCATCAGTTAATATAATTTAATTTACAGTCTTTAGGACAGGGCCAGTCTTTTAGTTCTGCATCTGTACAATGCCCAGCACAATCAGGTCCTTGTCCAGGACTGGGATTAGTAGGTACTATAATAAAATAAAATAAAATAAATAATGCTACTTGTGAGATTGCTTCCCCTTCCATTTTCCAACTTTCCAACACATGCTCAAGAAACAGGAGAGCGATGGGCTGCTATTTCTACAAATTGCTTTGGAAGTACATCGCTTTGTTTTTCAGAAGTGCTGAGTATTCAAAATAGAAGTCAATGAGAGCTGTGGGCATTCAACACCTCTGAAAATTGGGGCTCAGAGTGTTTGTATTTGTGAACAGATGTATCAAGCTATAAAATCAAACCTGTAGTGTCCTCATAAACTCATATCCACTTCCATAACGTGCATGTCCCTCTTCAAATACGTTAATTCTAGAGACGTAATATACACTTGGAAAATAAAAACCATTCATGTATCACCAATTAAAATCACATGCAAATATATGTAAATATACATGCTAATTAGGCACAGCCCTTTTGCTCCTGGCAAATTGCCTCTACAATTCTCAATGATGCAACAGCAGTGCACAGCTGCTTTACTTGATTAATAAAAAGGGATAGTCCAAATCCAATGCTAATCTCTGGCTTGAAAACTGCATTGCTTCTTGACAGGGAATCACACATTCTCCACAATGTGCCATCCTCTATTGAAATCCAGATCACACATCCTTCATTGTGATGCATTGCTGGTGAAAGAGAGAACAATTTGGAAGTTAAGAGGAAGAGAAATTATCTTGTTTAAAGCCAAACTGGCTCCCAGTGTGGCCTTTGAGAAGGCGGTTCTCATAGCATTTTGAAGATTACAGTCTTTGGCATTGTATTGCCCATTAAAGACCAGATTCTGCCTAATCCCTGCATGGTGACAAAAGGGAGGTGGAGGGGGACTCAAATATCCTACAAAAGGTACATTCAATAGAGAAGGTATAAGGAAGGGAGAGGGCACAGGGCAGGATGGGAACAATGGGAATCCATGAGCTCAGTGTGATGATGATACCTATCCAGTTTTGAAGCACTAAGTAATGCAATAGATACAGCAATTGCTTATGCTGGTCCAATAATGTTGCTATTTAATTAGACTTTTTTACACCACGTAAAAGGTGTATTAGCCACCCTGCTCCTTAGTCCCTTCTTTAGTTTCTCAGAGTCACTCCATGGTCTCGGTCCTTTTGCCACACCCCTTTCACTGGAATCCTGCAATTCTCCCACGCTTAGGTTGACGGCAGAGTACAGTGGCTAGGCTCACACGCCCTTGGAACTTGTCAGGACCCTCTGATATAGGCACCTGCTCATCTCTCTTCAAAGATGAATGACCAGTGTGAATTTCCCAGACTAATCAGTTCTTTCCTAAAAACAAGATATTTATTTAGTAGAGAAAAGCATAGAGTAGAAAGATGATTTAAAAGCAAAACAAACATGAATGCATCTATTCCCCCAATGGCCTCTTCAGGGTAAGTGATTCTGTTGGCACTAGCCAATACATAGGCAGAGGGAAGAGAAAGGGGCAAGCCTTCTGCCCCACCTGTGTACATTGATCAATGGTGGGGAGAGCCTTTGTAAGCGCAGTGCAATGGCTGAACTCTCCAGGAGCTCCTCTCTGAGACACAATGCCTCCCACAGCTATCACTAGGGCAGCGCATCTCCAGAACAACCTAACATGGAGGGCTTAATGTTCTAATATCTTAATATCCCAGGCTAGTCATATTTTTAATAGCAAAGGTTTCCATTAATGAAAAAATTGTCATATTAAAATTGTCTTAGTGTCAGCCTTTCAAGAGAAGAACCTTAGCTTTTTTTTTTTTTTTTTTCTGTTGACATTGAAGGCCTTTATGTTATCCTACCATTAAAATCATATTCAATAATTTAAAGAACATAACATTTTATTTGTCCAAACCAGTGGACAAAAATAATTAGTAAAGTCCAGCTATATTTCTACATCAAATAATATAGGTGACAGATAAATATGTCTGACAAGCTTTTGATCACACAGTCACTGATTTTTATTAGTTCTCGTGCTCTACCATTCAGATGCTATCCATTTTGATAGGTTTATACATCTCAAAGAAAATACTACTTCAGTTTCTTTATTGAAAGAAAGTGGAAGTCAGATAAAAGACATTATAGCTATCAAATCTCAGGAGTGCAGCAGAAATTAAGCAACGTCTTCTGAATACTAACAGCTCCGTACAAATAACACTTCAAGGTAATTCTACTTGGAGGTCTGGGAGTGTCAGGTACTGAAAATTGTAATTAGTCTAGCTAATGTGGATGATTAAATGAAGGTTTCTCTGGAGTGGATTCCAAAAACTATTAAGACTCTGAGGCAAAGGAAAAGAAAATGGAAAAATGATCAGGTTTTTCGCAGATTCAAAGTGTTGGTAACAAAATGATTTGCCTTGATACTTTTTTCAAATGATTTTCAGAAGGTATCCTGATGCTATTTCCCTAAACTTATAGAAGCCACGAGCATCTATATAGTGTTAGTAACTGCTATTAGTGTTAGTTATAATATTTGCAGAGGTATAGATTGGGCGGTTTTCAAATTCATGCTGACATAAGTGACACTCGTCTCTCGTTACATTGTGTTAAGCTAACAATGCCACAAGCATCAGTGATGACTTTCTTGAAGTACGTGTGGAGGATGTTGGGCAAGACCTTTGGAGTACAGCAACGTTCCTGAAGCTGGTTATAAATGGTGATTCTGGTCTTAGGACCCATTCCAGCTCCCGTTGAAGTAAATAGCAAAACTGCTGCAGACTTCAATGGGAATTGAATTGGGCTCTTAATACATTTAAGGACTTTTCTTTTACTTGTAGAACTTTTATCATGAAAATATTCATCTACCAATTCATTGTACAGGCAGAATGGTTTTACCATGAGAAACATGCTTCAGTGTGATGATGATACCTATCCAGTTTTGAAGCACTAAGTAATGCAATAGATACAGCAATTGCTTATGCTGGTCCAATAATGTTGCTATTTAATTAGACTTTTTTACACCATGTAAAAGGTGTATTAGCCACCCTGCTCCTTAGTCCCTTCTTTAGTTTCTCAGAGTCACTCCATGGTCTCGGTCCTTTTGCCACACCCCTTTCACTGGAATCCTGCAATTCTCCCACGCTTAGGTTGACGGCAGAGTACAGTGGCTGGGCTCACAGGCCCTTGGAACTTGTCAGGACCCTCTGATATAGGCACCTGCTCATCTCTCTTCAAAGATGAATGACCAGTGTGAATTTCCCAGACTAATCAGTTCTTTCCTAAAAACAAGATATTTATTTAGTAGAGAAAAGCATAGAGTAGAAAGATGATTTAAAAGCAAAACAAACATGAATGCATCTATTTCCCCATATGACCCTCAGTGACTGATACCTGTAGAGAAAGGAAACACTGCGTCTTAACTAAGGAAGATGTAATTAATTAGTCCTTCTATATTATTCTGTGATCGAGTGGAATTAAGTATCAACTGAGTGTTCATTATTTATTTATTTAGTAATCTGAATGTAATAAATTGCCTATCTGATTACTAGGTGGTAAATAATGATTGAGAAAACATAGTATGGATAAATATCCTGAATACAAATAAAATACAAAGATTCCCAACCAGGCCCCATTACAACATAGCAAAGTATAACATAGTCATCCTATGATCATCAGCACATAATAAACCCACAACTCAATATGCCTACATAAAATAAAACAGACATAAAAAATAAAATATCACAGCTAAAAACTGGGACCTCGGTGAGGGACATTAGCCAAAATTCAGAACAGACACAGTGCTTCCCCCCCCCCCCCCGCACCCCAGACATTGCCCTCCCATCAAGGTATCAGGCAGCTCTGTCCAGATCAGAACAATCTTATCCACGTGAAAATTACTCAAAGCAAGAAAAATTTGACTCTGACCCCACATGGAAACTGTCCAGATAAAATAGGCTGTCAATTGCCCAGAATAGCTCCACTTCTCAGCACTTTGCAGATGCTATGATAGAAATGAAGACACCCTTCTTTGCCTCTTGCATAGTAACAACGAAGGGCTTCAAGAGCTTTCTATGTCACAATTAGTCCAAGTTGGAATGAAAATTTTGCCACCAGCACTCCAGCTTGTTCTTTCTGTATTTTATTGAGTGAACTGTCTTCAGAAATCAGAATGCCTGATCCACCTAACTCTGCTGCTGCTGCTCCCAAGACGGGCTCTAAGAAAGCAGTGACTAAGACTCGGAAAAAGGGAGATAAGAACTGGTTCAAGACAAGGAAGAAGTGTTACTCTATCTACATGTACAAAGTGCTGAAGCAGGTTCACGCTGACACCAGCATTTCTTCCAAGGCAATGGGCATTATGAACTCTTTCGTCAATGAGGGCATTGCTGAGGAGGTATCCTGCCCGGTGCATTAAAACAAGTGCTTGACCATCACTTCCCAGGAGATCCAGACCGCTGTGCTCCTGCTGCTGCCGGGGGAACTGGCTAAGCATGCTGTGTTCAAGGGCACCAAGGCTTTTATTAAGTACACCAGCAGCATGTAATAGGTACCACAGTCTTCCCTCTTGAATCATCTGGTGTACACCATCTCTGTAATTTGGTGGACCTGTGAAGATGGACTAAAGGAAAATAAATTTAGGAACAGTTGTACTAATAATCAGAAGCCAATGAATATTATAAAGTCCTACCAGGCCATCAATAGAGTGGTCAACTGTATAATATTCTGAAACAGGTTTTAATGCCTTTATGTAGCTTTGATGCCAAAATGATCACAGACCTCATTCAAATGCACAGGTGTGCTAAAGCATTCTCCTTCTCATTCAACTGAGACCATTCAGTAGTGCAAAACAGCACCAAACTAATGAGGGAGCATGAAATTTGGCTACCAGTCAGCCTACTGGTCAATGATATTACCCTGGGGGGGCCTATTGGAAATGTACTGGTTCCATCAGTCTTGCAGGACAGAACATTAACAATGATCTGTTTCCCTCACAGGAAAGATACTTCCCAACTTCAAACAGGAAGGGGTGAGGGTAAGTTTATGACAACTGTGAAATCTCCATACCCAGTTCAAACAACTGATACAGAGGATGTATAAATTGAGCAAGAAACCACTTAGTAGTAGGTAGTGTTATGGCTATCATGATAAATATGAGATTGTGAAGTAATCCAGAAGAGTTGTCATTTACATGGGAGTTGAAGTCAACTAGAATAATCTTACAGGCATATTTGTCATCTAGGGAAATCTGCATTTATTCACTATTAATTTTTCTTAATGAATATTGGGGCAGGAAAGGTTTGAGTTTTCTAATTATAGGACAAGCTTAATTTGGATGCAGATTTTTTACACTTTCCCATCTTATTAACCTCAACCCTGATCACCTTCCCGGATGTGGTAGGATAATTTACACTCATTCATTTGTTTAATTTGGGCCACTGACACAACAGCTGCTAACTACGATAGTACATACCTTGTGCTGAATTGGCTAGGGATGTTGTTAAACACTGCCTGTATTTAAACTCTTATTCCTGTATATTCCCTTCCATGACAAAAATGTGCATGAGCTGAATGCCTACCAGTTTGGGATCTGCTGCTACTGGATCTGCATATATATGGATCCACAGTTTCTCTCATGACCCATCTTCTCCTTTTGACTACTCTATGCAGGCCTGCAATGGAGACTCTTAGAAAAGCAGTAGGAGACGCACAGAGCTTATACAGGACTTGGATGGGATAGAAGGTCCTGGGTTGGCCATCCAAAAGACGGGTGAATTTCACTCTGCAAGCACAAAGATTTGAATTGTACTGAAGGATAGCATTTGTGCTATTAAAAATTGCTTTCCTTTTAGAGTAGCTATATACTGAACACAATAAATTACTCTAATTTAATGAAGGAAGAAATATAACAGTACAGAACATTTGCAACTAATATTGAACATTCACAGTAGAATAAAAACAGGAACTAAACACCTTGTTCAAAGACTTTGAAAAATGAATGGCAAGGCAATTAATAAAGGCTAATTTGTTGTTAAGTTAGAAGAAGAACACTTTCAGATGCCGTGTTTGTGCAGGCAACTGTTCCTGTTGAGAGATTGATTGGGATGTTTCCATCGAGTGTGTAATGAGAAAACATTGACATTTGCAGTTCAGTTGTTTGGGAAGTTAAAGCAGTAGAGCTACAAGAAACTGGATTTTTGAAACTGTTTTCTTTGGTTGGTTTATCAGCTCCATTATTGAGACCCATGCTTGAGAGTTTCACAGGGTCTGTGTTGATGCCACGTATGATAAGAAGTTTCATTTTAGGGATTGATGTCTGGTTTTACTTCAAGTAGCCAGCATCAATGGTAACTTAAAACTGATATGGCTCTGCTTTGTATATGAGTGTAGATGAGGTCTGCTTATTTTCTTAATAGACCTGTGTTGCTCCAAAGATTTACTGTTCCTTGATACTATGTGTGTGTTTATGTGAGTGTGTTTAAGTGTACATTATATTATGCACATTATAAAATACTCACTCTCTCACACACACATAAACACAGGCATTATATATAAAATATACACTCAAACATGTCAAGAAAAAGTGTATCTTTGGAGCAATACTTGTTTACAGGTCTGTCTCATCTTACGCTGGGGTTACGTTCCGCGGTCAGCGCGTAAAGCGAAAATCGCGTATAGTCAAAATGACCCTTGAAAATCCCTTAAATCACCCATAAAGTACACTTTTGTGTATACAACCCTGTACAGTACTATGTATTGTATACAGCAATGTACAGTACAGTATATAATAAAGACTACATATGCAAAATATAATTTACAGTATTTGTAATAACATAACAGAGATACAGAAGAATGAAAGAATAAAAATTGAAAACAGTACAATACAGTGCAGTACTGTAAACCTGAACAGTCACCAGTCATCCTGGATATTCTTGCTAGTCTTGTACTGTACACACTCCAATGATTAGTCTTCCTCTTCCCCTGACAACATGATTATTGAGTCGTCAGGGCTTGATGTCGATCCAGGGGACGATGGGCCAGGCTTGGGTGACGGAGAGTGAGTTGTAGACGAAGTGGTTGGCTCTGGTTCAGCTCGAGAAGTTGATTGTGTAGGCTCTGCTGCTGCTGGTTGTTTTTTCTTTAAAAACATGGTAATTGGCAACTGTCACTGTTGTCTCTTGAGCTCCTCAAACATTTCTTGGTATGGTCTCAAATCATCTGTAATACTATGGGTGATTTTGAGGCTTCGTTCCATTGAAGGATCATATTCAGAAATTAAATCATTCAAGTGTTTCGCTGCTTGGAACACTTCAGAAAATTTATGAAGATTCCAAGTTGCTGGCTCTTCCTGTTCGTCATCATCTTCGTCTTCTGTAGACGATTTTATCAGTTCCTCTAACTCTTCGTTAGTCGATGTTTCTCTATGGCCCTCAATTAATTCCTCAATTTCTTCCTCGAGAATGTCAACGAAGCCATCACCACCCACTTGCCTGGCCACCTGAACAATGAGTTGCACTTCTTTGTCAATGGTCGGGAAACCCTTAAAATCATTCACACAGTCTTCCCATAGGTTTTGCCAACATGCATTGACTGTTTCAGGCTTGATTGCATCCATTGTCTGTTTAATATAAGTGATGCAATCAGCAATGTTGAAGGACTTCCAAAACTCCATCATATTAACATTGGGATCAGCATCCATAGCGGTAAGGATCCGTGAGAATGTAAGCCTCGTGTACATGGCCTTGAAACAGCTAATGATGCCTCGGTCGAGAGGTTGGAGGATGGAGGTGGTACTGGGGGGAGAAAGATGACTGCAACGTCGTTATGCGCAAACCAGAGTGCCGCAGGTTGGCCAGGAGTATTGTCTATGATCAGCAACACTTTAAAGTCAAGTCCTTTCTCTTCAAGGTACTGCTTGACCTCCAGAATGAAACACTTGTGGAACCAATCCAGAAATAATGCTGCCGTCACCCAAGCCTTTTTATTTGATTGCCAGAACACAGGCAGGAGATTTTTGTTCTTGCCTTTTAGGGCACGGGGATTTGAAGCCCCGTAGAGCAAGCCCGGCTTTATTAAATGCCCAGCCGCATTGCCACAAAACAACACAGTCACAAGGTCTTTAGCTGCTTTGAAGCCAGGGGTTTGTCTTTCTGATTTTGAAATGTAAGTGCGGGTGGGCATTTTTTTCCAGAAGAGCCCAGTCTCGTCAGCATTAAAAACTTGTTCTGGAAGATAGCCCCTTTCCTTTAAGATTTTCTTTAATTGTTCGTGGTAGGCTTTTGCTGCCTCCTCATTGGCAGATGCAGCTTCACCAGTAGTCTGCACGTTTTTGAGGTTGAAGCGGTTCCTAAAACTGTTAAGCCAACCTTGGCTGGCTTTGAATTCCTTCTTATCAGAAGGCTGTCCCTCTTTGGCGGGAGGTTTGAACAGCGCATAGATACTAAAAGCCTTTTCTCTCAACATGTTGCCATTGATAGGCACACGTTTACGGTTCATGTCTTCCAGCCATAAGTTTAATCCTTTTTCAGTCTTCACTAAAGTCTTATCACGCACTTGGCTCGTCACCTTAGCAGTTACAGGAGCACTTGATGCCACGGCTTGACGAATTTCTGTCTCTAGAATCTTGATGGCACGGATGCTAGATTTGTTGCGGACGTATTTACGTGCCACGTTGGCGATGGACATACAGTCTCTCAATAAGTCCAACACAGCCAGTTTTTCCTCCAGCGTTGGAACACATTGCTGTTTCTTCGGTTGAGCACAAGATGAAGTAGGTGCCTTGTGTTTAGGGGCCATGTTATACAGTACAAAAAATACATACTACCTCTTTAAACAGTACAGACACAGTAGAATCTCACTCAGCGTGGCGAGATGCACACAGTATGAGAGGCACGGGGGACTGAGTACTGTAGTGGGAACAGCAGTACTGTAGTGGGAAGAGCAGATTCGCTTCTCCCATCTCACACTCACTCCGGGGCAGACACACTATTTAAATTGGGTTTTTTTTTTTTTTTTTTTGCCAACCCTCCAGGGTTATTATAGGGGAGAACCTTATCACAGGCCTAAAGACATGCTGTTGCTGTCAAGTCCCCATCCCCCCCCCCAAATATTTTATTGGGAACAGCAGATTCGCGTCTCACGCTGGTGGAATCGCCCGTTTTTGTTGTTGTTGTTTTTTTCCCCCAACCGCACAAAGCTGAAATCGTGCATGTTAAATGCGCGTAAGATGCGACAGACCTGTATTAAGAAAAGAAGCAGATCTCATCCACACTCTTACACAAAGCAGAATCAGATCAATTTAAGTAATCATTGATGCTGGCTGCTTGAAATAAAACCAGACATCAATAATTGAAATAAAGCTTCTTTATTTATAAAATGGGAATTTTAGTTAAAATGTAAGAGAAATATTTCTTGATTTTAAGCAGAGAGATGTTGCCTTTTTTGACCAGTCTTTCCATCTGTTCTTCCAGTTCAATCCTATACCATTGTGATAGAGAAAGTGATAATGCATATAATAGACCAGATGTTGTGCTCCACCACAGCTGCTTCATACTTCTTCAGTTAAATAAAAGGGCTGTAAACTCTATAGAAACAGCCCCATGGAATATCTCCAACATGCAATGATTGACATTGTGCTCTATGTGTCCCAAGTCACAGTCCCCAGTGAGGGGAGTATGATAGCGTCTAAGAAAAAGGAGGTGTGTATTGCTCTCCAGCTATTCTTGTATGTAGATCAGGTCCTATAGGGCAGTTTTATCAGAACAGAAATTAGAGCAGTCCTGAAGCTTCTTTAACACACACCAACAGCCCATGTAGCACCATGCATCGAGGTAGTTTTCAAGCCACATTTGCTTCCCACTCTCAGTTCCTGTGCTGAGTGTAGCTCAGATGGTATGCTTCTCAGTGAGAGGATCAGCTATGTCTTTTTTACTAATTCTTGGTAGAAGTCACCTCAGTGCAAAGATTCTATGCAAGGCCTTCAAAATTACTTAAACCAAGGCTGGATTAAGGCAAATGCACTTTAGGCCCCTGCATGGATCCCCAGGTCCTGGAGTCATTGGATGACTTCAGAATCTCAGCTTTTATTTTTTTTTAAATGTTTCCCCAATCTATGTTTCCCCTAATCATGGTTATGAAGAAAAACTTGAAGATGTGCCCCGGGTGTCGCTGATGCACAAATGTCTGCCTAGGTGAACAGAGAACTTAGAATAATAGCTCTGAGAGGGCTGAACTGCCCTATACTTCTTTTTGGGTTGATCGGCCCCCAGTACAGCAGGACTAACAACACTATCCCAAGAGCCTCAGTGTGTAGGGGTGGGTCTCTTACTGCCACCACCCCATTGTGTTTCAGCAGGGATGTTGTCAGAAGGGACCCATACAGAGGCTAAACCTTCCTTTGCTGGACAGATCCCAGACTGCTGGATGACAGGGAACAGCAGTCTGTGGGAGCCTAACTGACTGCTCTTGGGTAGGTAGCCCTACTATTATTACTCTTAGATGTATGGGGGGGGGGGTTAATGAGGAGGCATGGTCATGATATGTTGGCACAGCCAAGGGGGGTTGTACCTTGAACAGTGGATTGCCTTTAATCCAGGCCTGATTTAAGACTCACTAGCATTCTGTTTTAAGTGATGCAGAGGGCCTTGGGTGTAATCTCTGAACTGGGGTGAATTTTCATCTCTTTGAGAGACCAGTGTATTTATTCCCATGAGAATCATTCCTCGTGGCACTTTTTCAAAGCCATTTATCTTTTTTTTTCTCCCATGTTGTTGCTTTCTCCAGTCGAGTTGAAAATAAAGAAAAAAAATACAGAAACTCATGAAAAAAATAACATTCAGTATGCTTTACTGGTAGGTTTTTTTAACTCCCTCCCACGATTTCACCTTAGAAAACCCTTTATACAAATTTCCTCTCATACCAGGATGATTTTAGGAAAGCAATCTTATAGCACGCTGTCTTTTTGATAACTGACTTCTGGGCTAAGAACCTTTCTAGGGACACCTTGAGAATCTCCAGAAAAAGTGCTTTTGTCACCGTGCCTCAGTGGGTCACAGCTGAGAATACCAGATTCAGGACAAAGTGCTGAGAAATGGGGCAGACCCACCCCAACTGGTGGTTATTCTTCCATAAGATATACCAAGCCAGTAACAAAAGAAAACTTCTGCCTGACCACACTGGTTAACAGGAAGTCAGAAATGTACTCTCCTGAGGTATACCAGACCTTGTTTCACCAACAAGACACTAGACTTAATGAGAGTGGATATTGAAAATCAATTTAATCAAACAAAGGTGTGACTCTATACACCATATTCTTCATAGAGATATTGTTAGTATATGAATATGGCAGAACTAAAATGTGTTCTAGGCAAGATGTGTCATGTGAGATATCATTGGAAAGGTTATTATTTACTGAATATGATTATCTTATTTGTATGCATATATCGTTTCTGTATCTGAAGTTAGGAATATTAACTATGTAACAATTTACAACTGTGTTTACACTTGTGGGACGCCCACCAGACAGTATGCAATCAGCCTGGATGGGCCATTAGGAAGGACAATAGGACTTTGAAGATGCTAATCTCACTCTTTCCTGAGAAGTTTCCTGAGATGCTGCTTTAACACTGCAGGATGAGGTGATCATGTCACTTGATACTGGACACCATCTTGGACTTCTAGTGTTTTTCCATTAAGAGGGAGTGGGGGTCAAACAAAGGATTTCCACCATATGCAAATCCTATTTAAGGCTGGGGAGTGAGTTAATCATTGTTCTTCTCCACTGCCTCCCCACTCAAGAAGGAAGACTGCTGAAAACACCCAAAGAAACAAAGGAACTAAGCTGGGGGCAGGGGGGACACAGGGGCTGAGACTAGGTGAAAAAGGTCAGCCTGTGAAAGGAATACCTGGAGATTTAAGCTGCAAGCAGTTCAGTTTAAGAAACTCTGCAACCTGTATAAAACAACATTGAGGGTGAGAATTTGCTACTATTAACCAGTTAATTTAGTGTTATACGCTTAGTTTGCATTTTGTTTTATTTGCTCAGTAATCTGCTTTGATCTGTTTGCTATCCCTTATAATCACTTAAAATCTACCTTTGTAGATAATAAACTTGTTTTGTTTTCTAAAACCCAGTTTGTGCAATTCATAACCGGGGACTGGGGGAGGGGTGGCAGGAGCGCAAAAAGCTGTGCATATCTTCCTCCACATTGAGGGAGGGAGTGAATTTCATGAGCTTATATCTGTACAGTTTTCTGTGCAGCACAAGACAATACAATTTTGGATTTACTCTCCAGAGGGTGTGCACTTGAGTGCTGGGCAATTTCCTAGCTGAGTCTTCTCATGTAGAGCTAATTGCAGATTCTCTGTGATGCTACAGATGGGTGTGTCCCTACCTGTGTGTGTGTGCTGGATAAGGCTGGAGAGCCTGGCTCAGCAAAACAGTGTAAGGGAGCCCAGGCTGGTGGAGCAGGCGGGTGCAATGAAACCCCAGTACATCAGGTGGCACCCTGGAAGGGGGGGGGTCTAACCCATCACAAAAGGATTCTTCTAATCCCGAGAGATCAGCCACATAGTCAGGTCAATATATAACTCAGGTCTTACCCAATAATCACGCTGTTGCCAATGCTTTAATAGCTAAAGGTTTATTTATAAGAGAAAAGAAAGAGGAGAGAGTTAAAATGGTCAAAGGAATGGTATACATACAATAATTGCAGAGTTCTTGTATCAGTTTGAAGCAGTGATGGAATAAACTACTAACTTGTAAAGTCTCTGGTAACTTCCAAAAGATTGGAAGGTCCTCAGTCCATTGGTTGGAATGCTCCTTTTAGTGTAAGTCCATAGTCAAGAGATCAGAGCAGAAAAGAGGCAAAATGGAGATGCTTCCAGGGGGTTTTATACCTTTTCTCATGTGGAGGGACTGCTCTCAGTCTTAGTTTGTGGAAAATTACAGGCACAAGATGGAGTCCTGGGTCCCATGAGCAAGTCACATGGCCTTGAATGCGTTGATGAGTCACAGAAGCAGCCATTATCTATACTCTGGCTAAAACCTCCACAAGAAGGCCCATCAGACAGGGTTACACTTCTTTTATGTTCTATTGTGCAGACTTAGTGTCCTTTAATGGGCCATCAACTTGAACTGTCCATTCACAATGTGCTGGCTAGATTGGATGTAAACACCTTGTGGGTGTTACCCTATGAACAAACACATTTGAAATACTGGTACATAGTCAATATTCATAACTTTAGATACAAACAGGATAATCATATCTGATAGATTGTAACTTTTCCACTGATACCTTACACGACATACTTTGTACAAGATTTGTTGCAATTGCATAACAGTGGTAGCAACAATGATATACATGGTCATATTTTAATCATACAACATCACAGCTTTAGAATAAAGAATCAAACAGCATGCTGTTCCACGAGTGTTAATACATTTTAATCAGCCTTTTTACTGATATAAAGAATAATACCAGCTTTCTGACAGAACACTGTCACTTTTGTTTCTATTGTTTGTTTTTCACAGATGCACTTGCTATTGTATATGGAAATATTTTAATATGTATTGCATTTGTACCTAATGTCTGTATGATCTCTAATGTAAAAGTCTAACAATCTCAATGTAAATCAATATAATAGATGTCTTCTTTTAATGCTTCATAGCACAAGTACATGGCCAGATCCCGCAAACTCTTAGTCTTATGAGTAATTTTTGCTCCCACAAGTAGCCCTATTGGTTTAGAAGGCACTACTCACATGGGTAAGAGACTGTAGGGTCAGATCCAAACTCGGTTTCTTTTTTTTCCTTTTTAAAATACTGCAAGTATGTGTTTTATCTTCTGTTCAGCAACTCAGCATCTGAATATTGAAATTTACAGCAGTGCAGTAGATTTTGTCCTTCCTTCTATATCTTCTTATTCAGCTCATTATCACTTTATATTTGTAGAATGATCACTGGAAAACAGTGACTGTTTTATCAATATGAACTACTCTTTTAAAAGAGTCCATAGATATTTGGTATTATAGTTCAGTTATTTTTAAGCTTCTTGAGCCCATAAATCCCTCTTACCAACATCTTCCAAAACATATTTGGCCACCTATTAAATTATTTAAATACACATACTTTCCCATTTCTCCCTCCTCTTGTTACTGCCACTGCAGGAGATGAGGCTGGGTTTTATATGGGGCTGGACTGATAGATGTAAAATGCTTTAGCTGAAGAGCGAAAGCACCCAAATCAACCAAGCGGCTGATGGGAAAATGAGACAAGTCAGCACCTGTACAATGAGACGGTAAGTCCAACCTATTACTGAATGAGTATTTTAACAGGAAGCACACATAATGCACTGTATAACACTAATTACACACTGTACTAACCTTGGGAAAATCTCTTAGCCAAGCACCTTTATGTGGAACATCACCGTACCCCAGATAATTGTCCGTTTGGAGAATTTTCCATTCAGATCTGACCATGAGACTGACTCCTTGTCAGCTCATTTCTCCACAAACATGAGGCTTCAGTAGGCATTGTAGCTGTGGTTTAAGCAACAGAAACACATTTTGTTGTGTCTTTCTACCTGTTTAGTTGTCTGATCTGTGAAAATAGTTTATCATTATCTGACATTGCCTGATTCTAATGCATCCCCTTACTCATATTTCTAATGACCCCTTATCAGCTGGAGAACAAAATGGCAGACTATCCTTCATGATCAACAATATTATTCAACTCCCCTATTTTTCAATTCCTAAATTTTTTTTTACTTTAATGATTGACTTTAGTCTCCAAATTTGGCACATCTCTTCTAAGGAAAATTGGATATGCAGTGTAATAGGTTCAGTAAAATCTTTACTAACTTTTGCAGAATAAACATTTAGAAAGATTCCCTTTATGAAAATGACCAGTGACAGCTTTTTCATTCATTTGGGTTCCCCTAGCTAAACAACCACAGTCCTCACACATTCCAAAATTCACACACACACACCTTGTGATAATATTTCAGACATAAGCTACTTTTGAGACTTCAGAATTAAACCCATACAGCCAGATTCTGACATCCTTGTTCATACAGGGTAGCATCGTACCCCACAAGTTGAATTTGGTGCCTCTCAACATGAATAAGGGCATCAGAAACTGGCCCATAAAGCTCTAAATCACAACAACCTGATTGCAAAGATTAGCCACTGGAAAAGCTGAGATTTGTCAATTACTTTTATTTTCTGATGGTACCTGCCTATTCCCCTGACCAACCACAGATTCTCTACACACACTTCTGGTAAGCCAGGGAAGCAGGATAGACAGCAGGAGCTTTCCAGTTGGGTAAGTAGAACATGGAACATGAAGAGGCTGTGGAGTGGGGATAGGGTGACCAGACGTCCCGATTTTATTGGGACTGTCCCGATATTTGCTTGTTTGTCCCGCATCCCGACCAATGTTCAGTCGGGACGCTGGACAAACAAGCAATTTTGCCCTCCGCTCCCATGCACAGGCAGAGCCCGGAGGGGCTCGCCCCCCCCCCCGCCCGACTCCGTCCCCTCCTCCGTCCCCTCCTTCCCCCATTGGATCCCTCCCCAAATCCCCACCCTGGCCACACCCCCAGCCATGCCCCCTCGCTGCCCCATTGGATCCCTCCCCAAATCCCCGCCTCTTCCCCAAGCACGCCGCATTCCTCCTCCCTCCCAGGCTTGTGCCGATCAGCTGTATGGCGGCGCAAGCACTGGAGGGAGGCCTGGGGGACGCAGGGGAGGGTGGGGTGAGTGAGTCTGGCCTGGCCCCGAGTGCAGGCAGGAGGGCGGGGCGGTACCTGCAGGGGCAGCCCCGGGTCCGGCCTGGGGAACTGGCTCCCTGTACGCGCCCATAGGTGGGGGTGGGGGGGCATCAGCTGCCCGCGCGGGGATTCTGACGGGGCTTCACCTTCCGCCACGTGCTGTAGGGAAACCTCACCCCGGGGCGGAGGCAGCGGCAGCCCCATTCGTTCCTCTGCGGGACCCGAGCGGGACGGGGGTTCTGGGGCCTGCTGCCTAGGGTTACCATATGTTGTGCCTCCAAATGGAGGACACTCCATGGGGCCCCTGCCCCGCCCCCAGCCCCGCCCACGCCCCTGCCCCAACTCCGCCCCCTCCCCAAAGTCTCCGCCCCCTCCCCTGCTTCCCGCGAACATTTGATTCGCGGGAAGCCTGAAGCAGGTAAGGGGGAGTGTGGGGGGAGGAGGCGCGGCCCAGGCTGGCCCCCCCC